>NW_006159849.1:2226140-2289690 GCF_000334495.1 Tupaia belangeri chinensis
GTGCATGCCCAAGATCCCGAGAGGAGAATGGAGGAGAAGGGATTGCGGCGTGACCGTCCCCCTGGGGGCAGGGGGTGATTTCTCGCTTTCTGTCTCTCTGTCGATCTCTTTCTGGCGAGCGCACGCTCCCTATAGCAAAAACCTCTCAAAAATAAAGAAATAAAATAAAATGGGTTTATTTAAAGTGACACTGTTCCATTGGATAATCACTATAACAGAAACTATTATTTTCTGTTAAATAAGTTTTTGCCAGTGAAGAAGCAGGCCAGCAGGTGGTGTGGTGGTTAAGGCACTGGACTTCCACATGACCTCCCGCAGTGTAAGTCCCGAACCTGGCAGCTTGCTCTCTCACTTTCTCTCTCTCTCTCTCCCTCTCTCTGGGTCTGGTAAGCACACATGCCCTACAGTAAATTAAATAATAATAATAACAAGTGAATAATTCTAAAAAAAGAAAGACAGAAATAGGCTCACAGGGGTTAAGTGATACACATTGTAATTAGTGGTGGTGACCCATATCTTCTTTTTCTTTCTTTGTAGAATAACAAAAAATATTTCACTAAAACGTGAGATTTACAGGAGTTTCCAGACAAGCCATACAAAATGGTCACAAGCTTCTTGGGAAGGGGTCTACAGTTGATGGCAAAGTCACAAATGTTACTAGTGAGGGCTGTGACGTGTGTTTCACGTTCCCATTTTGGTTCAGACAATCAAGCTTGACCATCTACAGCGTCTAAATAAAGTTAGACGTGGCTAGAGAGTGTATTCTAAAGAATTGGATAGCTACTTTTAACCAATGCGATTAGATCACCATAAAAGGGGGGAAAGGAGCCCATAAAATTGAAATAAAACCACCTTCCCTCTCAAAAATAAATAAATAAATAAAAAAAAAAGAGAAACACCCCCACCCCTGCAGCTAACCCTGACAACTACCTTCATTCTCAGTGCTTTATACTTAAACCATGAGGGGGAAATGAATAAAAGCAGCCAGGGGTCACTGCTTTTAAACATTTCACAACAGTCCAGGTGATACTTCTAGCCTCTGCTTTACAACAGTTAATCTCAGGACAAGACATAGATTCGCCAATGTGCATTTAATGACCAAAGGGCCGAGGCTGCCTGGGCTTTTATTCTGTAATGTTTCTAAGCCTGTGTCCATTAACTGCAAACAAAAAAGAAAGACGTCTTGGCAGAACAGGAGAAGTGATGCACACTTGATGATCAGATCGATTTAAATATTACTCATGGCGTATAGCCTAGTCAGTCCATGCTCTAGCTGTTTCTATGGCTTGGGCTTTGTGGGTCTTCCACTGCTCCGCTGCATCATTTGCTAATGGATCATCTGGATTGGGAGCACTTAACCAAGCCTGGATTAATAGCAGAACTGTGCGGATCTGCAGTGCTGGGGACACCTTAGCTTTCAAAATATCTAAACATATTCTTCCCAACTTGTCTACATTAGGATAAATTTTGGTCATGAAATATACTTTTAGGGGCTGCCATTGGGTGTTTTTCTGGAAAGAATAGTTCGAGTTTAAAAGTTCCTCCCTCACAAGGGGAATCCTGGGGGCCAGCGATGACCACATGAAAATAATGGGCATTGCTCTCCTCTGGCTCTGCTTTAATGCCAGGAACCGGTTCTGCCAGCAAACGCTGGGTTTCCTTGATGACCCTGCAGGGCGCCCAGCAGTCTTGTCAGATCCCGAGTTTAGCCTCTGGTCTTGTCTCTACTTGACCCATATTTTCTTGTACTCAGTTTAGGATTTTGCCTTCATGCTCATGATTTTTTCAGAAACGAAGTTGGGGGGATTATTAGGGTTCAAAAAAGGATGGCCCAAAATGAGGAGCTTGGAATCAGCTTCTCTTGCCCACCTTTCTCTCACCCCTTGTTCTCTCCCAAGGCAAGCCATAGAAACTAGAACCCTTTGGGACCAGCAGTTGGCATTTGGTTATGTCTCTGGACTCTCATGTAGTTGACCATGGTTCAAGTCCTGGACCTGGTGGATTAAACTCACACTGGGCACATGTGCATGTGTGCCTAAGATCCAGAGAGGAGAATGGAGGAGAAGAGATTGCAGCGTGGCCATCCCCCCGGGGGGTGATTTCTTGCTTTCTGTCTCTCTGTTTCTCTCTGGCTTTCTGGCGAGCGCACATGCCCTATAGCAAAAACCTCTTAAAAAAAATTAAATAAATAAATAAGTAAAAATAAAGAAACTAGAACTCTTCTTCCTCAAGGCAGGAGAAACCAGAACCCCTTTTCTCTAAAGCCAGTCATATAATATAAAAATCTTGTTCTAATTTCCTCCACACTTCTGTGTAAGATTTGGCCATGAACTAATTCTCTGTCCTATCTTGTCTGATAATAGATCATAAGCCCCTCTTTCCAGAGAGAATAGGTGGAGCATGAGGGATGTCCAGGGCAGGAAGACTACCCTATATGACACTATAATGGTGGGTACATAGCACTGTACATTTGTTTAAGTTCAAAGAATGTACACCACCAAGAATGAGTCCCAGTGTACACTTCGGCTCCTGAGGGCAGTAATATGTCAGTTTAGATTCATTGATGGTAGCAAATGTACTTCTCTGGTGGAGAGCACTGATAATGGAAGAGTCTGTGTTTTTATGGTGCAAAGGATTTATGAGAAATCTCTATACCTTCCTCTCAACTTTGCTGTGAACCTGCTCAAAAAAAAAAAAGTCTATTAAAACAGAAAAAGAGAAGAAGAAGGCTCATTTCTACTAGTGTAGTATAGTCTTTTCAGAGGGTGTGAGGGACTGTTAGAGCTGCTGAGTCAGTGCTGCAGAGGTTAGGAAATGCTGACTCACAGAGTAGGAACATAGCTTCTCTGTCTATGACTCTGACTTTCCCCCACTTGTAATTTCATCTGGCATCACCCTGCTGCCCCCATTTTTAGAACAGGCTTTCTCTATGTAGCTTGCCTCAGCTTCCCAGGGAAGTGGGATGACAGGTGTGCACCATTGCACCTGGCCTCATCTGTTCTTTTCATGTCTGCATACCTATTGGAGATGACTGTGGCTGTTCTGACTTTGAAAGAGTAATTTAAGGGAGAAAAAAAAATGACTTGATGATTGCAAGACTCCTTGAGCTAATAACTAAATGAATTACACTGGTTGATGGAGGCTAAGTATTTAGAATACTGTCTCATAGGCAGAAAGTCCATAAAGATAGCTTTTTAAAAAAGTTTTTTTTACATATTCTAGGTCTAATTCTTTTTTTAAAAAATTATTTGATTTGATTTATTTTCATTATTTTATTTTTTTAAAGTGACCAGAGAGAGAGAGGGAGAAGGAAAGTGAATGAGAAAGCAAGCTGCCAGGTCCAGGCCTCGAACCACAGTCAGCCATGTGGGAGTCCAGCCGCCTTAACCACCACACCACTTGCCAGCCCCAAAGAGCTTATTAAGTATTAGCTGTTAGTACTGAAACACTGGGTTGGGGGGATATAGGATTATGACAGTGGTGGTAGACGTAGTGGTAACTGGCTTCCTTGTGTGATCAAATTTTGTTTTGTGTCATATCTTTGTTTTAATCACCTACTATTCACAAGTTTTTCTACTAGAGCATTCTTTGAGTCCTTGCCTTGAAATACTTCATTAATTATATTGGGGAGAGCAGCTGGGGTAAGGAAGAATGGACAACACGAATAAAAGATGTAGAAAGATAAATATCTTAAAAGGCAGAAACCCAATATTATAAGGCATTGGGCTTCCAGATTCCAGTTATAGCATGGGCCCCAACAAGGAGAAAATACATTCATCTGGTAATCAAGAAAAGGTGAGCTAACCCAACATGATGATATTTGACCGTGAAATTGGAGGAGAGGTCCAGGAGTGAGAATTACAAGAGAAAATTGAAGTTTGAACAAAACCATTTCTTGGAGTGCATTTTGGGGAGTGCATTTACCATTGGAACAAGGAATGACTAGAGTAGCTGTTCACAAACCTGCTAAACTTGAGCATCATCTGGGGAGCTTTAAGAATAGAGATCTCTAGGACCAGGGCAGCCTTTCTGAATCAGAACTTCCTATTGTGGGACTAAAAACTTACATTCTCTCATAAACTTGAAAAACGTCTGCTGATCAGTGTGGACCAGCTGAACGGTTCTCACAGCGTGGTCTTCAGACCAGGGGTAACAACAACCTGTTACAGGTAGGAACACAATATTCTCAGACTTACTGCATCAGAATATGGCGCTAGGTCCAGCCATCTGAGTTTTAAGAAATCTGGCAGGGGATTTTTGAAGCACTTTTAAATTTAAGAACCACTGGATTAACAGCGTAGAAAAATGTCATCAGCTGTCGATTTCTTGACAGGAAGGGGTTAATGAAAGTGACAAAAACGTGGAGACAGGAGATATAGATTCTGAGGAATTTTAGTGAAGAGTAGGAGAGAGAATTTTAGTGAACAGGAGGGGAAGAATGAAAGAATTCTTCTCCGTCAAATTATCGTAGTAACAAAAGCATCAACAAGGCTAGCTACTTCCAATACATTTTTCTCTAAGTTTTATAATAACCTGAAAGGTCAGTTGATACTATCTCTATTCTACCCATGAGAAAACACTCTCAGAGATTTTAAATAATTTGCCCAAGGTCATATAGTTAATAAGTAGCTGAGCTGAGATGTGAACTTAAGAGTTTTTCTCACCAAGGCAAGCTGCCTCTCCTCTGATCTTCCTCCCATCAGGACAATACAACTGGCAGGAAACTTAGAGACAGTGAAGGCCAGTCTCCTAATCTTGCCACTGAAACCTAAGCTCTCAGAGCATAAAGCAAATTGTCCTGAATTACCAGGCGTATAGGTGGTAGAACCAGGGTTAGAAATCAGAGAGAGTGACTATATTCCAGCCCAGAGCTTTTCAATATCCCAGGCTGAGGTTCATTCTCCAACTGCTGGGACACTTGTTACATAATGTTTAAATTTATGTAGGAATGTGACTAATCCACATTTGGGGGGTATTTGATCAGATGTAGAATATAAATGAGGCAAGCACTTAATTGAAAAGCTCAAGAAATGGGGGGGCCCGAGGAGGACTGAACAGCAATGAAATGCAGGCTGCGTGACTAGATTTTAGACCGGAATAGAGATGAGCTACATACAGTTTCCTGCGTGCGCTGAAATCAGTTCCATACTCAGCTAAGCAGTTGCAGAGCTGTGTGGCATTCATGTCTGATTGAGTAGAGGATTTGGTAATTACTAATCATCCTGACTAATAGCACCATGTGTGAATCAAGCAAAAATTAAATGTTTGCTGTATTCCTACCTGTCTCCAAACAACTGTCTGCGTTGTTCAGCAAAGCAGTGATCAAAGCAATCTGTTCATCATTTCAGATTTCTCGTCTTTAAAAAGTCATTATTTAACATTCCTTTTTCGCTGTAGAAAAGATAGCAAAGATAGCAATGAATAGAATTTCCTTTCTTAAGAAACACCTGTCGTTTGAAGAAGCACAAAGATTGCAGAAGAAAAATACATATTGCAGTTGTAGTTTTTGTGTCCTTTTAATTATAATTATCTCAGAGCTCTGGTATAAAAATACAGAACATTAAGCTAAAATAGATGAAAACAGATCTCTAAATGATGCTGTTAAAGGACTCTTGAATGCATTATTATACCTAACCGATTTTAAATGTCAGACCATAATCACCAAAGTTTTAAAATGTTGTGATTCTCTTGGTTGCTGCCTTTGCCCTGAAATTTTAAAAGGCTAACAAATTAGAATGATCAGATTATTGAAATAAATTTACAGATTCCAAGTTGAAGTCTTTATGGAATAAAGCATTTGCTACAATGTGGATCAACTACGTCTGTATTTGCAGCTGACACTCTTGATAACCAGTGCAGTATCTATTCCCAGGTACCCTCTCCTTGCTCTGCTGTCTCCTTCCAATGAGAATTTCATTTTGATTCAGGAATACTTCCTCCTTGGTTTGACCATATGCAGAGGGTGGGTCTTGATTAGTTTTAGTCGATCACATTGGTCTTACTCAACTATTTCATTACCAGACATGGTTAGGTAACTGGAATCTGCTTTTGAAACATAAGGGTAACTCTGTTGGAAAGAATTCTGGGAAAGGTGTATTCATTATTTGAAAAAGACAGAGGAGGAAATGACTCATTCTGTGCCTCTGAGTGTTGTGGTCCTGAGGGGAATCAGGCTGAGGAAAAGAAAATATGTGGACAGAAGGAAGAGAATCAGGGCAAAGCAGAACCTGGCCCTAATCCTGCGGTACTCAGCGATACCTTGTCTTTGTCCTTACTGCTTAGTGAGAAAATTAATTTCTTTCTTGACTAAAACAGTGATTTTCAAACTTTAACTTCATCAGAATTGCTCGGAGAGCTAGTTAAAACAGATTGTTGGTTCCACCTCCAGAGTGTTTGATTCAGTATATCTATGGGGGGGGGGCGTAGAGAATTTGTATTTCTAACAAAATCCCAGGTGATGGGATGTTGCTGGCCCAGGAGGTCACACTTTGACGATTACTGATTTAAAGGTCATTTGAGTCAAGGGTTTCAATTACTTTCAGCTGAAGGTGTCCTAGTGGCTTGTCTGAAAAGTCATAACGTATTTTTCGGGGTTTTCCTATACAAAGATGCATCATGACTTTTCTGAGAACCCAATCATTTACATGCATGGATACGGAAAAACACATAGAAATATTAAGGCCTTCTGCCTTCCAGAAAGTTTTGAGCCTGATTTATGTTAGGCTAACCGAAAGTAGTATTCCATCCTGCCTTTTGTTTCCATTAATGAAACAATCCATAAGAACACATTGATCAAAACCTTGAAGCAGTCTCAGACCTGACAGCCTGAAAAACACGCTGGACACCTGGACATGCGTGCCCAAAAGCATCCCGAGAAGAGAATGGAGAAGGGATTGCATCATGGCCACCCCACCTGGGGGTGATTTAGCACAGTCCCTCTCTTCTCGTTCTTTGTGTACCCTAAGGCAAAAACTCTATAAAATAAAAACAAAAACCATAAAGCATTGAAGAGTGGGTTTCAAATGTACACAATAAAGAGTGAGGATGAATGCTTGAGATGGTGAATGTGTTTATTGCCCTAATTTGATCTAAATATAGGTCGTCAGGAAAGTCATGATGTATTTTTCTGTTTTTCCATGAAAAATGCGTCATGACTTTAGCAACAACCCAATACAGTGAATACGTATTTGAAACATCACCCTGTACTTTATGAACATGTATTACTATTATATGTAACAGAAAAAAAGACTAAAATAACATAAAAAAGAATAAAAACCTTGAAAATGAATACATTTCTAGATATAAAAAATGTTGTGATCAGACAAACCTGAACATGAGAGCTCTGTAATGTTGTATATACTTGTAAGTTACGTGGATTCTCCAGGTTTTCTGATTTGGAAATGCACATTAAGACTACATTCTATAGGCCTGTTATAAAGACTATATGAAATACCATGCAAAATGTTCTAGTATAGCCCTGCTATGTGACAGATTCTCTCTCTCCATATATGTTCTTCTTTTGTGTATATATGTGCGTATATATGTATATGTATATATGTATGTATGTATATACATGTCCCATTTGTATTTTTTTTCTAACTTCTAACTAAAATACAACATAAAGGACAAAAAATTTTTGACAGTTTTCATTATTCAAAATTTTATTATCTAAAATCATTATAAGATTTATAAAACTTTTAAGATTACCTATGGAGGGACCAGCAGGTGGCATGGTGGTTAAGGGACTGGACTCCCACATAGCTGACCATGGTTCGAGTCCCATACCTGGCAGCTTGCTTTCTCTTTCTCTCTCTGTCACTCTCTGGTGAGTACATGTATCCTATGGCAAATTAAAATAATAATAAATAAATAAACAAACTTAGAAAAAGATTGCCTATGGAAAGAAGAGCCTTCATAACACAAAAAAATGCTTACCATTTATAATATATAATATTAGTATCCATTTAAATATTCCCGACTCCCCGTTAAGCAGTAGTATCTATTTATACACATCTTTCATGATATTTCTAGATAAATCTCCACTAAATAGTATATTGTAAACACCTGATGGTAAACCTTGTTTGCAAAATGAGATTGCAATTTTTATAAACGGTACAAGATTATAAGAAGTTAATTAAAGAGATGCTGAAAGTCCATTATACCACACTCAATGTCCCTGACAAATGAAGGTGTGGCGGAAGTAGACCAATGAAAGTCTTGAAGTAGAACATTTGGAATTGCAATGCTACTATAGGCTCCTTTAAAGAACGACTTGAGAGTAAAGGTCCAAGAGAGGCTGTGAATAAAAGTGACACATATGTTCATACAGAGATCCTCTCAGTGGGGGCCAGACAGGGACAGAACAGTAAATGCAATTCCACATGGGAAGATTCCCAGTTTGGTTCCAGAGACCAATTATGCTATGCACTCGTGTGCCCAGGCTGGTTGAGGTCTGGGTGTGGATTGAGGCATTGAGACCCTGATAGAAAAAAAAAAATTCCCTTCCTCCCTAGATCATGAAATAAATAAATACATAAATACAATTTTAAAAAGGAGAACTATCCTAAGATTATATTGCAGAAGACAAATGGAACAAAGAATACTCTACTAGATTGTATTATTTTCTCATTAAAATGATGTCAAATTCCACCTTAATATATACTAAATGTCTGTACTGTATAGCAAAAACTGAAAGATTGGAAAGTGTAATAGCAAGGAGGGTAAATATAGATATTAGAGACAGTTTAGGAGATGGTAGGTAATAGTGGGTGGGAGGGAGGTGATTGCGAGAAAAATGATATCAAATAAAATAATCAGCACTTTGTTCATTCTAAGAAAAAACTTAAGTGTAATTGATATTTTAGATACTTTCATAATTGTAGAATCCTTTTTCAAGGTAAATTCACTCAAAGCTTTCTTTCTACTATTTACTATAAATATGTATCTTCTTTGGGCTGATCCCATATCTAGTGGCTAAGGGAGCTGGATCTGACATGTCCAGCTATGATTTGAATCCCAGGCCTGATGGCTTGAAAAACACTCCAAGTGCATATGCATGTGTGCCAAACCCCAACAGGATGGACAAATGGAAGAGGAGGGTTTGCGGTATGAACACACCCCACTGGGAGGAGTGCTTTCTCCTCTCTGTCTCTCTCTGATAGTACATATACCTAGTGACATTTCTAAAAATCCCTCTGTTTTAAGTGGATTTACTTTAAAATAGGGGAAGAACACAGAAATTAAGACAATAGCATTATGTCTTTTTGTATAATATCTCAGTTTTCTTCAGAAGAAACTTCTAGTTGTCTCCTAAAATCTATTCTTTTCTTCTATAATAGTAACATAAACCTATGTTTTAGCTAGGCCAGTGCTTTCCAAATAAATAGATATATTTTCTAACCCTTTTTGAAGCTATATTGGTTAATGAGATGTAGTAAAAATATTTTGTGAAAATTCCAGTAAAGCTACCTAAAAGGAGGGAGGTGAACCTTTTTTCTTTTCTTCCTTTCTATCAATATTGGGGATGTGAGCAGGAGCTCCAGCAGCCATATTGGACCCTGAGGTGAAAAGCACATACTAAGGATGGTGGAAAAGAAAGGTAGATGTCTGGGTCCTTGACATTACCATGAAACTCCCATACCAGTCCCCAAATGCCTACTTGTGGATTTTGTTACACGAAAGAAATAAATATTCCATTAAAACTCTTATTTTGGGAGGGTTTCTATTATGTCCAGCCTAATTACATTTAACATAACCTTTAATATGTGATGAAAATCTTTTACCGGTTTAGAAATACAGTTTTACTCATTTCTTTGGACAATGAGGGTAAGAGAAATGGATCTTGTGGCTTTGAGGGATTAAAAAGTCCTGAGTCTGATAATGTGGTAGAATTACAAACAAACAAACAAAAAAAACCAAAAAAAAAGTCAGTCACAGTTGATTTAGCTCTCAGAATAATGTTCTCAGCTTGTTTTTGCAGATTATTCACATCTAATTTTGTTATATTGAATATACAACGTTTGAGTAGGAAAGACTTTCTCAGTGATCTAATGCCACATCTGTCATTTCAGGGATTCTCTCTACAATATTCTTGTCAGATGGTCATCTAGTCTCTGTGCTTTGATAAGAAAGCATGAGCGATATAAGGAAACCCATTTAAGTAATGGGAAGGACTTCATTTTGTTGATTTTGAATCTGCCTATTTAAAACTTCTACCACCTGGTTATAGCTCTAAAGAGCTGAGCATCCTCCTAGCTCTTAAAGTTATTGAAGAAAACTAATGTGTTTGTTGCCTTATTATCATCTCAGCTTTGGGTTAAAAACCCTCAGTTCTTTCAATCGTCTTCTCAGAGAGTACCTAGATCTCCTGATTGATCATTGACACCTTCTAGATGATCAACTGTCTTAGTTGAGCGAGCACAATTTTGAAATATATTTCAAAGTGTTTAAGTCTCTAGAATGAAAACAAGATAATATATGTGGGTTTTAAGAACAGATCACATTTCCTATCATGTCTATGACCTGTTGAACTCAATAAAATACTTACTGACTGATAAGTTTCTAGACATGGGGAGAAAACAAATAAGCAATACTGGGCCATACCAATAGTTTCTTTATTCTTTTCTTTTCTTTTATGTTTTTAGTTTTGTTTTAGGGCATATGTGCTCACTGGGGTCAAAGAGAGAGGGAAAGTGAGAAGGCATTCCCCCAGGGGGGATGGCCACACCACAGTATCTTCTCCTCCATTCTCATCTTGGGATTTGGGGCATGTATTTATATGCACCTGGCATAACTTTCAAATCACTGGGTCTGGAACTGGAACTGCAACAGTCAACCATGTGGGCTCTATCTGCCTTAACCACCATATCACTAACTGCCCTACCAATAGTTTCTTATTCCTCTTGAAAATACACACATATGCATACACCCACACACCATTTGTGGTCCCATAAGAAGATTAAAGTGATTCATTTATGGGCAACATTTGAATAGGAACAAGTGAGTGTTTTGCCTTTGACTCTAAATAAGAATGGGGACTACAGCTGTTTTCCTCACTGGCTACTTGAGAATTGACCACCATCATGATTGACATAGTGATTATCTGTGCCAGGAAATTCATTACCAACCAAATACTTCAGAGAAAACAATTGGTCATTGAAATCCTTCACTCTAGGAAGGCAACCGTACCTAAGACAGAAATTCGAGAAAAGCTAGCCAGGATATACAAGATCACACCAGATGTCATCTTTGTGTTGGGTTCAGAACCCATTTTGGTGGTGGCAGGACAACTGGTTTTGCATTACTTACGATTCCTTGAGTTAAAGGAAAATGAACCCAAACATAGACTTGCAAGGCATTGCATGTATAAGAAGAAAAAGACCTCCAGAAGAGAGCAAAAGGAATACAAGAACAGAGTGAAGATAGTCGGGGGACTGCCAATGTTGGTGCTGGCAAAAATTGAAGAGTAGAATTCTGCAATGAGAATCTGCAGTGATTGTGCAATTTTTTCATGAATTTTCATAAATTTTAAAAAATTTTCAATAAATAAAAATTTTCATTAAAAAAAAAAAACAAAAAAACAGAATGGGGAGTTTAGATTTCCAAGCCTGGAACTTCAATGAAGGCTTCTCTTTTTTCTTATTAATAAAAATTGGGTCATGCCAATAATTTCTTATTCCTCCCAAAAATACACACCAGCATGTGTGCACACACGCATGCACAAGCACACATACCCACAGTGTTTCCCAGCTGCCTAATAGAAGCAGCTATGGGCAGCTCCAGGCTCTTATCTCTTTCACAGATACCTACCTCCTCTTGGTCCTGGGGATTAAATCTTCTCTTGATCACTATCTTAGCCTTCAGCCATTTAGTCCCCATTGACAGTGTAAATGTCACTTTGAAATAACTGTCCCTGCTATTTAGTTTGAGGATGCTTTTGTAGGGGTCGATGTTGTGTTATATGATTTCACATAAAACAGAATAAGGTCGGTGGACAAGTGTTACTTCTTAAGGATTTTCTAGTTCACATTTTAAGAAAAATTACATGCCATAGGAAAACAAAAACTAATCTTTCCTTGTCCCTACCCTCATTTCACGATGATAAAGCCCATATGATGTCAGGAAGTTAATAGGTCATAGATAGTGGCTTTATAACTTAAAAAGCGGGTCCTGAACAGTTGTACATTTTCCCAAAATGTTTGTTTCAGATTGCTGTAGAGATTTCAAAAGACTTCTGGATTCTCAGAGAGCTATATCTAACCATTCCCCTATCTCACATCAGCTCTCACAGTCCTCTTAATAACAAGCCCTAGCAAACCCTCTTCTTTCATTGCCATAACCGTGGTCCCCATGTGTCATGTAGTATTGTTATGCCATCATTGATACGCTATTAATATAAGAAAATGCCCGGCAATTTAGGAGTCAGGAGTCTTAAGTGCCCTGGGTTCTCTCAGCATGCTGAGAGCTAAATTTTTCAGCAGTACCACCTGAGACAGTTGATTCCTCTTCGTGGTCTTACTTGCATTTTCTGTAGTATTACCTTATACATTTTGTATTATAAGCTTTCTCTGCATGTTATTTGGAAAGAGCCAGAGTGCAATAGAACAAAGTGAATATATCCGCTTTTGTCAGCCACTGACTAGAAGCAATACTAGCCCTCTCCGGGGCTCAGTTTCCAAATAAGCGAGATAAGAGGATTGAGTTAGATTTTGAAATCAGTTTCAGCTCTCACATTCCATGACAAGGTGACTTTTTGGCTAATATTGCATTTTTAAAACAAAGATCAAAAGCCTCCCCCCGAATAACAAGGCTGTTTTTCTGCCTACTCTGGGGAAGGAGGAAGGGTCTGGAGAGCCACTGCTGATTCTTAAGTCAGAACCATGCAGCCCTAGGAAGCAGCTACCAGCTGAATGCACTCCTCATCGTGGTGAAGCATGTCTCACTTCTGAGCTTTCCAAAGCTGCAATTCAATTTATTCAGAGGGTACAGGTAAGAAGGATTCACAGCACCTACAGTAGCTTCATACTGAAAATATCTGAGGGTGCTTCCCAGAAAAACCAAGAGTAAGTACTTTAGCTGCTCAAAGGGGGGTATTCAATGCGAATATTACCGGGGTCACCAAGACCTGTGAGATCCTTGTCCTTCATGCCAGTGCCAAAGTCTTCATTGAAAATTTCCATTATTTACTTGACCAACAGGGGTTAAAAAGTCTCCCAGAGTAATGTTGACCTGTTCTCCACCTGACCTGCTCTGGCCCTCTCGAGACCCAATTACTGAGTGAAACGTGACAAGAGTGAGTAGTAGCTCATTTGCTTTCTAAGCACGCCATTTGGTTCATGAATCTAGAAAACGAAAGTTGGATAAGTCTTCCATTTTTTAGCTTTGAAAAAAGATTATTAAAAAACATTCTAGATACAATGTTCTCTTTCCTCCTTTTTAAATAAGTTGGTTTCATTAGAAAAAGCACTCCTGTGATGAAGCTAATGGACTTGCTTGCTGCAGTATTAGAAGAAATCTATAAAAAGGAATCATTTGATACTGAGTAGTGGGGTGGGCATGGAGTGGTGGGGACAAGGACTATCAAGCCGCGTCTCCCAGGGCACCGTTCTAAAGAATTCAGTGGTTCCTGAGTATACAGTGTGCACGTTAAGAGTCAACAAGTAGACAAAGAAAATCCAGACCTTTGATGACCCCTGGTGAATAAACTAAGCACTGCATTGAGATGCTGCAGGAGCCGCAGTCTTCCTTGTGAGCGAGCCCCCTGGATCGCTCCTTTCTCTCAAGTAAGGCAAAGGATTTGCCCTCGAGTGTCTGTTTCATTCGTATTGCAGACATAGCTTACAGACGTGAGGCATCTGTATCCCTCTAAATAAATCTCACTTTGGTGATCTTTGTTGATAGAGATTAAAAAATATATGTGCATGTACTATTTTATACCTCTGTTGTGACCTCCTAGGCATGAGCAGTGTTATTTATGGAACACTGAAGAATTCAGTGCCCTTCATAAAGGAAGATCTGTGATTTTCTTTCAGATTAGGTATATATTTAGTATTGTTCTATAGAAGAGTTACGAAGGATAAATCAAGCTTCTGACATAACCCACATTTAAAATCAGAGTTTATAGGTAATCGCTTGTCAAACTTCAGAGTGCCATCTAAAATACTCCGCGATGCAGTAAAAGTCTGCATTTTTGTAAACAGCTGTGTGTGACCAGCGTGTGGTACATGTGAGCCAGAAAGCTGTATTTTGTCAGCTTGCAAGAGAGGAAGGAAATTTGTTACTGTAAAAGAAAGATGGGAGGGAAATGAAAGCGTTTTCAGTGTACACCGCAGGCATCCAATTATAAAAGTGCTAATGCCAAGTGCCTGTTTGTAATCACCCAGGATGGAACCTACCTGTGAGAGTTGTAATGGGGTGGAGTGCTAAACATTTGCACTATCAATACAGTTTATCTTATCTGTTGTTTGTGTATCCTAACTATTGCATTTTAAGTTTTTGTTGCCTGGACTAAAGAGATTTTCTTACAACTCTCATGTTAGGGTACACAGGCTGTTGAATTATTGAATTTATTTCCTCTCTCCCTTCTTTTTAATTAACAGAAGGCACATACACTAGCCAGAGAGAGGCAGAGACAGAGAGAGATGAAGAAGGGAAAAGCACCCATAATTGGGCGTAGTCACACTGTAATCCCTTCTCCTCCATTTTTCCTTCCTATCAGGATTTGGGGCTTGAGAATGCATGCACATATATCTGTTGTATTTTCAAACTGCAGGGGCTGGACTTTGAACCGTGGTTGACCCTAATCCCTGAATCTTTTTTTTTTGAAGAGAAAAAGGCATGCCTTTGTGGTGATTAGAAGGAGAATAATGGAATAGCTAATGGCTGGCTGACAAGACACAGGTGCTTTACAAAGCAAAAGAGGAGCAGCCCCACAGCCTAGTAATCCAGCCTTGTAGTCAAGGGGGTTGGACCCACATGGCCCACCTCCATTCAAATCCTGGCTCCGCAGCTAGAAAAACTGGGGCACGTGTGTGCATTTATACCCCAAATTCTGGCAGGATGGAGAGAGAACAGAAGGGATTGCAATGCAACCCTGCTCTGTTGTGGGAGTGCTTCCTCTATCTCTCTGTCTCTCTCTCTCTTGCAAGTGCATGTGCCCTCTGGCATTTTTTTAAAATTAAGTTAAAATTTTTAATTGGGGCCAGCAGATGGCATCAAGGTTAAGGTGCTGGATCCCACATGGCTGACTCTGAGGTTCAAGTCCCAGACCTCACAGTTCGAAAAGCACACTGGGCCCATGTGTATGAGTGCCCCAAATCCCGAGAGCAGAATGGAGAAAAAGGGATGGTGCTGTGACCATCCTCCTGGGAGTGATTTCTCACTTTCTCTCACTCTCTCTCTCTCTTTGTCTCTCTCTGGTGAGTGCATGTGCCTTACAGCAAAATCAAAAAGAAAACAAAACAAAAATTAAATGAAAAGTGTTACATATCCCAAATGTGTCTTCAGTGGCATGAGTCGCCATCTTAGTCTCCTCCCTGGGAGTACAGGGGTTGTACAGACACGAGCAATCACCCTCTCATGTGCCCTTCGGCAGTCATATTTTGGAGTCCTCACCTTCTGGATGAGGAGGGGGACATTTAGAGAATTTAACCTGCCAGAGATCTACAATTGCAAAGGTGGAAAGAAGATTAGAAGTTTTCTAATTCACTTTCTCCTCTTCCTGCTCCATTTTGCAAATGAGAAAATGAAAACCGGAGTAGGATAATATTTCTAATACAGCTAAACACAGGGATTTGTTTCTTTGTGTGGCTTTGACTTCTCCAGGGAATATCAAATGTGCCGAGTCTTTGTAGAAGGGGCCGAATTGCTCTGGGAAGTATGGAGTAAGTTGTTGAATAAAAGGTGAGGTGATCGGGGCCAGCAGTTAGCGTAACGGCCATGTCGCTGGACTCCCACGTAGTCGACTGCGGTTCGAGTCCTGGACCCGGTGGCTTAAACTCATGCCAGGCGCGTGTGCGTGCGTGCCCCATATCCCGAGAAGAGAATGGAGGAGAAGGGATTGCGGCGTGGCCATCCCGCCTGGGGGGTGATTTCTCGCTTTCTGTCTCTCTGTCTGTCTGAGAGCACGCGCCCTATAGCAAAAACCTCTCCAAAAAAAGAAAAAAAAAAAAGTGAGGTGAGGAGGGTATAGAGTAAAAGACTGGTAAAAATTTGAGAAACAATTCAATTTGGAAGAACGTTTATATATGTTTTTTATAGTTTATCTTAGAAATTAGAGGAAGTAGTTTGGGGCCAACATGGTGGTTAAAGTGCTGGACTCCAGCATGGCTGACTGTGGTTTGAGTCCTGAACTTGGCCACTTGAAAATCAGGCCAAGTGTAAATACATATGTGCCCAAAATCCCAGGAGGAGAATGGAGGAGAAGGGATTACTATATGGTCATCTTGGGAAGTGATTTCTTAATTCTCTTCCTGTCTCTCTTCTCCCACGTAAGTACATGCTACTTATGGCAAAAACCTTTAAAAAAAAAAAAAAGGTTTATATTAACCGTAAGCCCCATCTCTATTTATTATTTCATTACATGTTTTAATTAAGAGTTATAACACTGGGACCAACAGATGGCAAAATGATTATGTCACTGGACTGTCATGCAGTCAACCATGGTTTGAGTCCTGGACCCAGAAGCTTACAACTTAGACCAGGCATGTATGCATACATACCCAAGATCCTGATAGGAGAGTGGAGAAGAAGGGATTGTGGCATGGCCATCCCTGCTGCAGGGGGGACTTCTTGCTTTCTGTCTCTTTGTCTTTCTCTGTCTCTCAGGCGAGCACACATGCCCTATATAGCAAAAAAGCTCTCTCTCTCAAAAAAAAAAAAAAGGAGTTATTATATGTAGAACATTATCATTTAAAAGGTTTTTCATTATATTTGTGTGACTGGGTGTGTATTTATTCTACCCTATGGCTGGAGGGCAAATTACTAAGCATGTATGTACCATTCATCTCACTTGTTACAAGTACTTTCTAGAAGTTTCCACCCAGGTGTGATGCATTTGAAATCTTACATCATGCTTGAAGTTCCTGCCTTCCTCATGTCTATCTGAAGAACACATCCTGACTGAGCAAACACAGCATTAAAAAGGCTCTCCCGACATAACACAAGCAGACCGTAGTGACAGAGGAGAAAGTCACAAAGTATTGAAAGACATGTCCAAATGCCTTCGAACTGAAGGTCATGTGCCCTAAGCCACCAAATACAGTATGAGACTACCCATCCCAGACTCAGGAACCTCCCCCCCCAACCAAGAAGGTGAATTTCCTCACTAAAGAGAGAGAGAGAGAGAGAAAGAGAGAGAGAGAGTACCCCACAATGCAATGTGGTCAGTTTACAATTCTTTTTCCTTTTTTCCTCTGTTTCTCCACCCTCTCAGGGTTTGGGGCACATATGCACATTCATCCAGAGTGTTTTCAATGGATACTCAAAGTGCTGTCAGCCATGTGTGCTCTGGTACCCATGTACATGGCTTACATGCTGCACTGGAGGGCTAGCCCGTGGAATCCTTCCTTTCAGAAGGTGATCAGCTGAGCATGATATGAGGTTCTTAGCAACTGAATCAAGAGTTGCCTCCAAGTTATTAATGCCTAAAACCAGAACAAGTTTCCTTTGGAGGTGGCAGAGTTTAATAGAAAAGTACCAGGAATCTGAAGAGTTGGCTTTGCATATATCCACAGCCCTCTCAAGCTGTATAAACTTGGGCAGAGAATTTAGCCTTTCTTAGTGAATATTTGACCTGAATAAGGGGGCTAAGGAAGAATGGTTCTGTCATAACATATAGTTATAACCTCAAATTCTTCTGGGCCTGGTTATGAGTAGTGATCTGGATCATAGCCAGGAGGGTAAGCTAGACCCAAGTGTGGAGCCCACTACAACATCCAAGCAAGAGCATGTCCACAGGAATAACCAAGTGTCCCCCACACTGGGCGGGACCATGTTCAGCCGTCACACTGTGTAGCACTAGCTGAAGCCTGGCACCTACAGACTGAAAGACTTTCAAATCTTTCCTTTGTCTAAATAAACCTCTTAGATCCTTGGACATTTTCTGTTGGACATGTGGCAGGAAGAGGTGAGTGGGTGTGCA
Source organism: Tupaia belangeri chinensis (assembly GCF_000334495.1). Taxonomy (NCBI): domain Eukaryota; kingdom Metazoa; phylum Chordata; class Mammalia; order Scandentia; family Tupaiidae; genus Tupaia; species Tupaia belangeri. Next base: position 2,244,280 of record NW_006159849.1, read on the forward strand.
TCAAATAATTGGTCTTAAATTTTCTTCTTAAAAAAAGGGTCCAAGGGAACCAGCAGTTAGTGTAATGGCTATGTCGCTGGACTCCCACGTAGTCCACCACAGTTCACGTCCTAGACCCGGTGGCTTAAAACACGCCGGGCGCGTGTGCGTGCGTGCCCAAGATCCTGAGAGGAGAATGGAGGAGAAGGGATTGTGGCGTGACCATCCCCCCTGGGGGGTGATTTCTCGCTTTCTGTCTCTATGTCTCTGTCTGTCTGGCGAGTGCACGCGCCCTATAGCGAAAATCTCTCAAAAAAAAAAGGTCCAGCAGGTGGTGTGGTAGTTAAGGTGCTGGATTCTCACATGGCTGACAGTATTTCAAGTCCTAGACCCTGAGGCTTGAAAATCACACTGAGTACAATTGTGTGTGATCCCAAAATCCCAGAAGGAGACTGGAGGAGAAGGGATTGCAGCATGGCCATCTCCCCTAGGGAGTATTTCTCACTTTCTCTCTCTCTCTCTCTCTGTGTCTCTCCCTGGAGAGCACAGTGCCCTATGCAAAAAAAAAAAAACCTTGGAGAAAAAAAGGGAGGAGAGGTTTGGGGCTAACTCCATGGCACAGTGGTAATGCACTATTCAAGGGAAATCAGATTCTACATGGTACCACAGTTTGAGTCCCTCTACTGGTCTACCTGAAACACACCAGGCATGCACATGAGTGCTCAGGATCTGCCTGGCTGGCTGGAGAAGGGATCACAGCATGACCAGGCCTGTGAAAGGTATTCCCTCTGTCTAATCTTTCTCTCTCTCGCTCTCTCATTCTCACAAGCATGTATTCTATCATGAACAAAGAAAATAATAAAAAGGATTTTTTTTAATTAAAAAGACAAGGTTGGGTTCAAACAATTAATTTGAGAAAATAATACAGGCACTAGCAGCTTCAATGGCTTACATATTGTGCTGCTAAGGAAAATCAATAATTTTACTGACAATTCAACCAATTTTGCATCTTTTCCTATATTTAAAAAGGTCCTTAAACATAGAAAAGTGATGTGTTACACGTAAAATGGTTACATTGTTTTCAGCAGTACAAGTTCCCTTAGAGGGTTACATCAGAACCCCCCAAGTTGGGAGGAAGCTGCTATTTCAGATTCTATGCATCTCACACGACCCTTTCGCTCTTGGAATGACTGCTTACTTCCATGACAGTTTTTACTAATGGATGTGAGTTGCACATGTAAACAGTGTGAAGCCCGAAAAGAGATTTCAGAATTTGGATTTAACCACAAATGCCAGTAGATAGAAGGATCTGATTTATGATGTGACATACGATTTTTGAACCACACAAAAAGAAAATATTCTTCAGCTGTCTAGAAATGTGTTGTCCAATACAACAAATATTTAGTCCATATTACCTCAAATTTCCTGCAATGATGCGACATGGGATGGTCTCTAAGGTCGTTTCATAATCTGGCCGTGAACTACTTGTCTGCTTAGTCTCCTTCTTTTGGCCTCTTGAGTTCCAGGAATTCAGAATTACTGACCTTTGCTTGAATACACCGTGGTGTTCCACGCCTGTGCTCCTTGGCATACTGTTTGATTTTTCTGGTCTTCCTCCCCTAGTGAACTCCTATTCATTTCTAATGACCTGGCTCAAATGTCTCTCCATATCTACTTTTGCTCTGAGTAGGCATGATTCATCACATTTTTTCCTGTATGTGTTACTTGTAATTATTAGATTTACAAGTAATTATTACTTGTAATTACTTGTAATTAAATAGATTTGTATAACTATCCAGACTATGAACTCCAAAGCTGTATTATTTGTTGTTCATCCCCAGTTTCTGTGACATAGTAGGTCTTTCAGCAACTTTTCTGAGTGAACAAATACATATATGTGTGAATTCTAAGCGCTATGTTCAAAGAGTGGTAGCTTGAGCTATGGAAATGAAGACATAGCCTTTATCTTCAAGGAGATTACAATCGCGGGGAAGAAATAGGCATGTTAATTTTACCTTTACTCAAAGATGGATCTTTAAGCATTCTACTAAAGCTTCAAAGTGATATTAGAGCATGTGAGCCCAGCAGTAAAACTTTCACTGAAAGAATAATGGAGGAAATAAATAATTACTGAATAAATAACAAAGGACATAGCAGGGATGAGTTATTTGACTAGATGAACAATAAAAGCTCGATGGAGGAGACAGTATTGAAGCCTGGGTTCAAAAGGAGAGCAGTGGCAAAGATTGGAAAGCTCACACAGTAGCAGTGGTAAAAGCAGAGTCATGAATACATGATGTGTTAGAAAAGTGACAAGCAATCCAATTTGCTGGAATGTAGTGAACATGGGAAGGGATGATAGATTGGTCCAAAGACCTGTATCACAAGTACTCTGAAAGACTTGGAGTTTATGAGGGACTCAGTGAGGAGCTGTTAAAGGTTTTGGAGCAGGGGGATGAAATGATTTATCTACACCTGTGCTATGTGGTGCTTAAAGGAGATGGTATATGAAAGTGCTTGGAACTGTAATTAGTATACAGAACATAGTCAACAAATATTTGCTATTGCAGACATATTTTCTGGAAGAAGAAATGTGGAAAGAGATGGAAGTCAAGAAAAAAAAACAAGCTATAGCAATAGTCTAAATAAAAGATAATTAAGAACTAAACTGAGATAGACGCTGTCTATGTGAAAAGGAAAGGATCGCATATAAATGACCTTTTAAAAGTAGAATGGAATTTACTTGGTCACCAGTTGTTGATTGAAGAGGAGCCAGAAGCTTCTAGCCTTGCCAGATAAGAGTGATGCTATAAAAATAATAGGATTGGAGGAGGGGGGGTTATAGAAGGCAGTTGGTAGGCATGTCTCAAATATGTCTAGTGTGATGGATTCCTAGGATTCAAAGGTGAGTCAACTTTATGTCTAATGATACTGAGTCTTCCAGAGCCATCTTTCCTCACCAGTCATGCTATTTGGGTGCTAGTGGCTATTATATATCGGTAAAACAGAACACAGGCTAAGGCAACATAAATACTTGTAAAGTGAGATAACAATAATAACCTTATCCCAACAAAATACAGATGCTTTTATAAAAAATAAATGTTATTTTAAAATTTGCCAAAAGGAACGTGTTTACTAGAGAGAGGGAGTGGTGAGGAAGCGAAAAAGCACTCCCCATGAAGGCAATCCCTTCTCTTCCACCTCTCCCTCTTTTCAGTATTTTAGGGATGCATACAAGAGCACCCAGTGATTTTTTTCAAGCCAGTGACTTAATCCACACAGTTGGCCATGTGATATCTGCCTTAACTACCAAGTCATGGGCTGACCCTACTGCTGCTTTAAAAACGGCAAAATAGCCTTTTGTCTCATTGCTCCACTCAAAGCAAGATGGGCCACCAGCAGCTCTACTGGAACCACTCATGAAAATTCGGCCAGAGTTCTCGCTGTTGTCACAGTGTGCCCAAACAGGCAAGATCTGATCCGGAAATATGACCTCGAGTTGGACTAAGTGATCTTCCTTGAATGGACTATCCAAGATATCCACCCAATGAAAGAAACCATGTGGCTATGTGTATATAAAATAAAATTTTTGAAAAATTTTAATTAAAAAGTAAAAAGCAAAGTAAGCACACTGAGATTCCACCCTAGTGCCTTTTAAGTATGACTAACCTGATAATTGTCATATTTTAACTTAGGGAAGTGCTTTTTGCTTAGGAGCAAGCTTTATTTTTTTGTTATCTCCTGATTCCAGTATTACATGGGAAGCTGCCTTTTAACTGTAGGCCTCAAAGCTTTCACTTCATGACAATAATGCCTGTAATGCCTTGTAATACCTATAATTCTGTAACTTTGCATTTTCAAAAATCCTCATAAGACTCTCAGTAACTTCAGAAGTTAAGCTATAATTATTCCTATTTTACAGATATAAAAATTGAGTTTGAGGCATATGACCCCAGTCATGATGTTAAGAGGAAACTTCTGTGTAGCTGGATTTAAAAGATTGAAATGTGTGAGACCAGCAGTTAGCGTAATGGCTATGTTGCTGGACTCCCATGAAGTCGACTGTGGTTTGAGTCCTGAACCCGGTGGCTTAAACTCACTCTGGGCCTTTGTAAGTGTGTGCCCAAGATCCTGAGAGGAGAAGGGATTGCAGCGTGGCCATCCCCCCTGGGGTGGGGTGGTGGTGGTGGTGATTTCTTGCTTTCTGTCTGTCTCTCTCTATCTTTCTGGCGAGTGCACGTGCCCTATAGCAAAAACCTCTCAAAAAAAATATTGAAATGTGACTGATCGCTAATCCCCTTAATTTTCATAGAAGTACATCCTCTCATATATAGTGGATATAATATCAACTGAAAAAAGTGAGTGGAATGACATGCATGGAAGTAATATCATGTATGTCCTTTTTAAATATATTTATAGAAAACTCGATATTTTATTTCATTTATATGTGTATAAATAGGGGAATAAATATATAAAAGCTCCTTTTTGTCTCCTAGTAGGCTTCTGGGAGTTTTACCTCCTAAGCAAAACTCTGAAGTATATAGCATTGCATATCAAACTCTGACATGAATCATGGGCTCTTAAGGATGGTGCAAACACCGATCACTGGGTCTCATGACAGAATTTTCCATTAGGTAAGCCTAGGGCCAGGTCTGAGAATTTGCATTTCTAACAAGGTCTTGGTGGTGCTGACATTGATGATGATCTGGGTCTACATTTTGAACACCAAGAGTACAAAAAATTAGAAAAGCCTAGGGAACAGGCTGGTAATCTGGGGCCTTTTCAAATTTACCCACCCTTATCAGACTTTTGATCAGTTCCCAGACCTGCTTGATATTCCAAGTCCCCTTTCTGGATTTTTGTTTTTTTTGCTTTGCTTCTCATTGTCAATCTACTTTCTTCAACTGGTTATCCCCTGGCTCTGCCTTTAATTTTGTAGATTGTACATAAAGGAATAGCAGTCAAATAAATGTGTGTAGAATCTCAGCTTGGTACTTATTGATGAAAGTCTAAGCAAGTTACTTAATTTCTTCATGTGCTAATATTCTTATATCTAAGGACAAAAATACTGCTAAAATACTAAATGTTATTCAATAACTGTATTGTTAATAATATTGGCACTGCAATTTTGAAGCCATTTCATGAAAATAATAGAATAAAGCAAGTAAGTTATTCAAAATCCAGATGTTCTGGCCCAGCTACAGTAGCATACACTGGTAGACACTGCTACTCAGCATAGGAGGCCCAGGTTTGATTCCCAACCCACTCCAGGGACTTGGCAGACTGAGGCAGGAGGACAGTGATAGAGTGAGACCCTAGTTAAAAATAAATAAATAAAAGGATGTTCTAGGTAAAAGAAAACACAGAAAATCAAATAAATTAAGGAAAACTCAGGTTGTCAAACGAGTATTAAACATATCATGACTAATTTTGGCTATCTGAAAAATGCATTTCTGAGCTGACCCTATAGCCAAGAGGTTAAGGGAGCCAGATCTCACATGGCCAAGAATGATTTAAATCTCAGCCCCAGTGGCCTGGAAAACATGGTGGGCTCAGAAGTGTGCATCCCTAAACAGGATGGAGAAATGGAAGAGAATGGATTGCAGCAATATCACATCCCATTGGAATGGTGCTCTCCTACTTTCACTCTCTCTGACTCTCAATCTCTCTGGCAAGTGTATGTACTCACTAATAATTGAAAATACGTTTTTAAATGTGTTTCTTACCAAATTGAGACTAATTTTTTTTGGCAAATAAGTTAATTTATGCTTCTCTTTGTTAAAAGGGGGAATGGAGAGAGGAAAAAAAGTTTTAGAAAAAAACTATAATACAATTGTTAGTAGATTTTAGCTCTGTCCATACCTTTTTTTGGAGTTTTTAGTATCTACCTACTATTTGGACAGTTTCCTGGCTTGTAGTCTTAAGCAAAATTTTATTAACTTCTTAAAATTTGTATTTTATTATTATTATTATCTTTCAGTATGATCAGAGAGAGACAAAAAAGAGAGATAGGGAAAGTGAGAAGCAAACCACCAGACCCAGGATTCAAACCGCCGTTGGCCATGTGGGAGTCCAGTACCTTTAACCACCACACCACCTGCTGACATTCTTTTATACTAAAATGAATCAGTCCTTTTTAAAAGAAATACGTGATTTCTTAATCTCCTATTAAGAAATGGTCTGAGGCCGTTATGTACAAGGTGAGCTAGGACATTTTTGAGGCCAGAAAGCTAAGAGGTATTTAAAGATTAATGGAGTAATGTTGAAGGAGCCATAGCTAATGAGCTCCTACAGCCTACATTTGGGACAACTTGAACATCATAAAGATGAATAACTGTAACTAATTGAAACACAGTGAATGTGTAACAGGTAACAGGTTGATAGAAAGTGGATATCTGTTTGCCAGTTGCAAGGAGAGAACTTCATTTTACAGTGGAGAGAGCCGACTGTTACTGCCTTACTCCACATATAGAGTCACTGAACACAGCATACCCAGACATTATATGCTTTCTGCTGTGATACAATATAAAGTAACTTTTGGCAAATCGTCTTGCAAAAATGTTCAATATGAATTTAATTAGGCCTTTAGATCCAAATTCTAATTTACAGGAATACAGAATGTGCAGGAAAAAGTTTAAGAACATTACATGGGGGGACCAGCAGTTAGCGTAATGGCTATGTCGCTGGACTCCCATGTAGTCGACCGAGGTTCGCGGCCCAGACCCAATGGCTTAAACTCACACCGGGTGCGTGTGTGTGCGTGCCCAAGATCCCGAGAAGAGAATGGAAGAGAAGGGATTGCGGCGTGGCCATCCCCCCTGGGGGGTGATTTCTTGCTTTCTGTCTCTCTGTGTCTCTCTGTCTGTCTGGAGAGCGCACACGCCCTCTAGCAAAAACCACTCCAAAAAAGAAAAAAGAACATTACATGGGAACAATTCTACAAGGCAGCTGACCCGAATATTTCACAGCTAATGTCATAGGGGAAAAGAAAAGTGGGAGGGAAGTATTGTATGTCATAAGAACTATAAGAGGCATAACAACTAACTTAGTGCATAGTCCCTGATTAAATCTTGGGGTCCATTATGGAAATTCAAATATGGATTGGATATTAGTGAATTATTTTTAGGTGTGATAATGTTATAATGGTTTTGTAAGAGAATGTCTTTGATTTTTCAATAGATGACAAATAAAATATATATGGGTTCTATATCATGGTGCCCATAATTTATTTTTTTTATTTTTATTTATTGATTTTTTTGGAGAGGTTTTTGCTATAGGGCACATGTGCAAGCCAGAAAGACAGAGAGAGATATAGAGACAGAAAGCGAGAAATCACCCCCCAGGGGGGATGGCCATGCTGCAACCCCTTCTCCTCCATTCTCCTCTTGGGATCTTGGGCACACACGCATATGTGCCTGGCATGAGTTTAAGCCACCAGGTCCAGGACTCGAACCACCGTTGGCTACATGGGAGTTAAGAGACAGCCATTACGCTAACTGCTGGTGCCTCTGTAATTTGCTTTTAAGTAGCTCAGCAAAACATCTAGATAGAGGAAACAAATAATGATGGCCAATTGTTTCAAATTGTGACTATATGTATTAATATATTTTTTTTACTTTTCCATGTATTTCAGTTTTATTATCATTTAATATGTGTGACGTATCTTAATTTATATGTGTGATGTGTGTGCAGAACACATATCACAAGTTATAAAAGTTTAAAAATATTAGTTCCCTTGTAATTAGACTAAAATAAAAAGAAAAAAAAACCTATCCTTGGCTCGGCTCAAAGTCCTTTTTAAAATCAGAGTGAAGTTTAAACAAACACATACATAAATACAAATAAGCAAACAAATTTCTCACCCCACACTCTCTTCCACCCATTCTCTAAATGATTTACTTGGCTTCTGTTTGTTGTATGAACAGAGCGAGCCTTCAGCTTTTAATTCACTCTGGATAGTGTCAAAGACATTTTGCACTTATTCAAATCATAAGGTCAACGAGAGAGAAAGTGGGAGAGGGAGGATGCAGTGAGAGGACAGATGGAGTGGGGAGGAGATAGGAGACAGATGGGCCTCTCTCAGAACAAGCAATGCAGCCATAATAATAAAACTGTAAAGCAATTCAAGAAGAATACTTAAAATGCTAAGAACAAGACTGGCCCAGTTTTCTAGAAATATAACTAGAGGTGACCTAGACTCACCCTAAGCTACCTAAACTCAATTCAGGGTTTTTTTTTTTTATCCTAATGAAAGGTCATAGTGACCTATTTTCATCTAGGCAAGCCAAGAACATTCAATTGTTAATTTTATGATAGGTGTAAGAATAAGTATTTGTTAAGCAGATATTTATCAAGATCCTACTATATGCTAGGCACTTTTTTTTGGAAGCTTGGGATGTATCAGAGAGTAAAACACACCAAAATCCCTGCCCTGTGCATCAGCCATAAGCAGTAAATGAGTCAGATAAACGGCACGTGGGCTGCTATTTAAAACAGGGAGATCAATGTGCTCTCACTGAGAAGTGCCATTCGAGCCAAGATCTGGAGATGAAGTCGTCAGCTGTGCTAATCACTGTGGATAACGCTTCACAGGCAGAAGAAATAGCAAGTGTAAGGCAGGCCCCATGGCATAGTAGTTAAGGAAGCTGGATCCCACATGGACATCCATATGGTTCAAATCCCAGCCCTAGGAGCTTGTAAAACATGCCAGAGGTGCATGTGTGTGTGTACCCAAAATCTTGACAAGATGCAGAAATGGAGATGGAATTGTGGCAAGACCATGCCTCATCAGGAGTTGCTTTCTCCTGTTCTTCTCTCTGACAAGAATATGTGCTGTCTGGGAAAAAAAAAAAAAAAAAGCCATCAGATGGTGTGGAGGTTAAGGTGCTGGATCCCACATGATCGATTCCACAGTTCAAGTCTGGACCCAGAGACTTAAAACTCACCTCAGGTATGTGTATGTGCCTGCCCAAAATCTCTAGAGGAGATTGGAAGAGAAAAGATTACAACATGACAACTCTCACTGGCAGGGGGTGGTGGGGGTGTCTCACTTTCTCTCTCTCCCTCTCTCTCTCTCTCTCTGGTGAGTGCATGAACCCTATATCACAAACTAAAAAACAAACAAACAAACAAAAACAAAAAAATACAGATTCAAAGTCCATATGGCACCAATGTGCCTGGCAAGTTTCAGGAATGAAATAAAGGCCAGGGGACTAAGAAAGATGAGATAGGAAATTGGTAGAACATGAGGACAGAGGAAATAATAATCAGGTAAAGAATGACCTAGCACACACCAAAGAATTTCAGATTTTAAGTGAAATAGGAGCCAAGGAAAAGGTTTGACTAGAACAGGACACATTCTGGCTTATATTTTTAGAAGACAGCCCTGGCAGTTGTGTTGCAAACAGACTGAAGAGGGGCAAGATAGAGATAAGGAGATTAGTTAAGAAACTACTGTGGGGGGACAGAGGTGGTTAAGGTGCTGTACTCCCACATGGTGGACAATGTTTGGAATCCCAGAACTGATGGCCTGAAACTCAGGCCAGGCCAATGTGCACATGTGATCAAAATCCTGAGAGGAGAGTGGAGGAGAAGGGATTGTGTAGTGGCCATCTCACCCTGGGGCATGATTTCTCGCTTTCTGTTTCTCCATCTCTCTGTTTCTCTGGCAAGTACCATAGCAAAAATCTCTCTAAAAAAAAAAGAACTACTTCAGGAGGCTAGTGGTTAGAGTGATGGTTAAGGCACTGGATTCTCACATGGTCAACTGTAGTTCAAATCCTTGATCTGGTGACTTGCTTTCTCACTTTTTCTCTCTCTCTGCTGAGCACATGTGAACTATAGCAAATTTAAAATAAAATAATTAATTAATTAAATGATTCTTTTTAAAAAGGAACTACTATAGTAATTAATTGAATGGCAATGGTTGCTTAGATCAAGAGGAAAGCAATGGAGCATATAAAGTAAATGTAGTTGGGTCAGATTAGAAATTGTGGTTACTGGGGAACCAGCAGGTGGCATGGTGGTTAAGGCACTGGACACTCCCCCGTGGCTGACCACAGTTTGAATCCTGGACCTGGTAGCTTGCTTTCACACTTTCTCTCTCTCTCTCTCTCTTTCTGTGTGTCTCTTTGGTCAAATTAAAATAAATGAATGAATAAATAAAATTATATAAATCTTAAAGAAAATTATGGTTACAGATGAGGTTTTGTTTGTTTGAAAGTTTTGCTGAGGTATCATTGACATAAAATAAACTGCCATGAACTGCACAGATCGAAAAGTTTTGACATATATGTGCACCAGAATCAAGACATTGATTTTATTGATTATCCCCAAAAGGCCCCTGTTTCCCCTTCATAATTCACTCCTTCCCTCTCTAATCCTTCTCCCAAAGCAACCATTGATCTGTTGGGTCATTGGAAATGTCATGATGTGTTTTTTTTCAGTCTTTTTATATGCAAAAATACATCATGACTTTTCTGACCATCAGTAATTTCTATTTAATTAGATTAGTTTGTATTTTCTAGTTTTCTATAAGTTAAATAATATAGTATGTACTCCATTTTTGTCTAACTTCTTTCACTCAGTATTTTTTGTTTCATCTGTTTTTGAACATGTATTAATAATTTATTCCTTTTCATTGCAGTATAATATTCTATTGTGTACACACACCACAGTAGTTTTATCCCTCTGCTAATGTACGTGTAGTTTGTTTCTTGTTTTGGCTATTATAACTAAAAATTCTATAATCATTTGCATGTAAGTCTTTGTGTGGACATATGTATTTTTATCTCTTGAGTAAATATCTAGGAGTAGAATGATGTATTAAAATTTTTAAGAAACCACCGATTGTTTTCCAAAGCAGGTATACCATTTTGCCTCCCCGCTTGCAGTGTGTGGGAATTCCAATAATTTCACATCCTATTTCTTTTTCTTTTGGAGAGGTTTTTGTTATAGGGCACGCGCACTTGCCAGAAAAACAGAGAGAGGGAACCAGCAGTTAGTGTAATGGCTATGTCGCTGGACTCCCACGTAGTCGACCGCGGTTCGCGTCCCGGACCCGGTCGCTTAAAACTCACGCCGGGCGTGTGTGCGTGCGTGCCCAAGATCCCGAGAGGAGAATGGAGGAGAAGGGATTGCAGCGTGACCATCCCCCCTGGAGGGTGATTTCTCTCTTTCTGTCTCTATGTCTCTCTCTGTCTGTCTGGCGAGCGCACTCGCCCTATAGTGAAAAAACCTCTCAAAAAAAAAAAAAAAAAAAAAAAATACAAAAAACAAAAACATCAACATGTACATATAAAAAAAAACAGAGAGATAGAGAAAGCAAGAAACCACTCCCTTAGAGGGATGGCCACCCTGCAATCCCTTCTCCTCCATTCTCCTCTCAGGATCTTGGACACACATGTACACATGCCCAGCATTGGTTTAAGCCACCGGGTCGGGGTCTCGAACCATGATTGACTACATGGGAGTCCAGCGACATAGCCATTGTGCCATCTGCTGGTCCCAATTTCCTATCCTCACTATTGCTTGGTATGATCATTTTTTTCAGTTGTAGTCATTTTAATAGGTATATAGTAGTATTCCGTTTGGGTTTTAATTTCCCTTTCCTTATGACAAATGCAATAGAGCGTCTTTTTTTATGTGCGTGTTTGTCCTATGCATATCCTCTTTAATGAAATATCTGTTCAAATCTTCTTCCTATTTTAAAAATTGAGTTATTTCTGAGACCAGCAGATGCCATAATGGTTGTATCACTGGACTCCCATGTAGTCAACCATGGTTTGAGTCCTGGTCCTGGTGACTTAAACTCATGCCAGGCACGTGTGCATGAGTACCCAAGATCCTGAGAGGAGAATGGAGAAAGGATTATGGCATGGCCATCTCCCCTGGGGAATGATTTCTTGCTCTATGCCTCTCTGTCTCTCTAGCGACTACATGTGAACTATAGCAAAAATCTTTCTTAAAAAAAATTTGAGTTGTTTCCTTATTATTTTTTTATATATATGTGTATTTTGGACACAAGTCCTTTAACAAATATATGCTTTGAAAATATTTTCTCCCAGTCTATGGCTAGGTTTTTCATGCTCTTAACAATATTGATGAAATAACAGAAATTTTAAATTTGTATTAAGTTCTATTAACTTTGTATAGATTCTGATTTTTGGTGTCATGGCTAAGTAATCTTGCCTACACCAAGATTGTAAATATTTCCCCTTATATGTTTCCCAAGAAGTTTTATAGTTGTAAATTTTACATACAAGCCTATTATTATTTTGAGTTAATTTTTATATATAGTATGAGGTATGAATTGAAGTTCATTTTTTTTGCATATAGGTACCTGATTAGCCCAGTATCATTTTCTAAAAAGACTAGGCTCTTTCTACTAAATTGCCCTTCTATCCCTGTCAAAAATCAGGTGTTCCTAAATGTGTAAGTTCATATTTAGGATTTTTATTCTATCCCATTGATCTACACTGACATGTCACATGGCAATGTTTTAGTCAACAATGAACCAAATATTCTGCAGTGGCTCTGTAAGATTATAATGGAGCTGAAAATTTCCTCTTACCTAGTGTTTATGTAGCCGTTGTGATGTTGTAGGGTAGCACACGTGACTCAGGTGTTTGTGATGATAGTGGTGTAAACAGACCTACTGCTCCGTTAGAGAAAAATACAGCAAATATGGTTCCCTACAGCACATAATACTTGATAGTGATAATAAATAACCTGCTGATTTGTATATTTACCATACTATACTTTTTATTGTTATGTTAGAGTGTATTCCTTCTACTTAAAAAAAAATCTTTCTCTTAAACAGTATGCCTTTTATGCCGGTAGCATCATACACTTACCAGTTCTCTTACTTGCATCAGTTTTCTTCTGCTTGATTTGTCTTTCATCGTTTTGCTCATTGTGGCCCTTTCTGTGAGACAAGATATGGAGGTAGAAATTGTGACACTGTTGATCCTGATTTTGTGTGGGCCTGGACTAGTATGTGTTAGTATTTTTAACAAAAAGTTTAAAAGGTAGGAAAACATTAAAAATTTAAAAAATAAAAAAAACCGTCTATGAAAATATTTTTGTGCATCATTACAATGTGTTTGTGTCTTAAGCTGTTATAAGAAAAGTGAGATTTAAAAAAAATATTTAACTTTTATTTATTTATTTATTTTGCCATACAGGGACAGAGTGAGAGAGAGAGAAAGTGAGAAAGCAAGCTGCCAGGTCCGGGACTTGAACCGCAGTTGCCCATGTGGGAGTCCAGTGTCCTTAACCACCACGACACCTGCCAGCCCCCTAAAAGTGAAATTTTTTAAAAAACTGAAAGTTTATAAAGTAAAAATGCTGCAGTAAGCTATTATTGAAGACTTTTTTTTTGGGGGGGGGAGATTTTCGCTATAAGGCGCATGCACTCGCCAGACAGAGAGAGACATAGAGACAGAAAGCGAGAAATCACCCCTCAGGGGGGATGGTCACGCCACAATCCCTTCTCCTCCATTCTCCTCTGGGGATCTTGGGCATGCATGCACACGTGCCCAGCGTGAGTTTTAAGCCAACGGGTCCGGGACGCGAACTGCAGTTCGCGTCGACTATGTGGGAGTCCAGCGACATAGCCATTACGCTAACTGCTGGTTCCAGAGGACTTTTTAACATATAAATCAGTGTAGCCTGAGTGTGCAGTACTGATAAAGTCTATCAAGGTATACAGTGACATCCTAAGCTTTCACATTTATTCACCACACTCTGACTCACTCTGGTATTGCAGGCTTCATTCAGCTCTATATTAATATTTAGGATTTTTATTCTATCCCATTGATCTACACTGACATGTCACATGGCAATGTTTTAGTCAACAATGAACCAAATATTCTGCAGTGGCTCTGTAAGATTATAATGGAGCTGAAAATGTCCTCTTACCTAGTGTTTATGTAGCCGTTGTGATGTTGTAGGGTAGCACACGTGACTCAGGTGTTTGTGATGATAGTGGTGTAAACAGACCTACTGCTCCGTTAGAGAAAAATACAGCAAATACGGTTCCCTACAGCACATAATACTTGATAGTGATAATAAATAACCTGCTGATTTGTATATTTACCATACTATACTTTTTATTGTTATGTTAGAGTGTATTCCTTCTACTTAAAAAAAAATCTTTCTCTTAAACAGTATGCCTTTTATGCCGGTAGCATCATACACTTACCAGTTCTCTTACTTGCATCAGTTTTCTTCTGCTTGATTTGTCTTTCATCGTTTTGCTCATTGTGGCCCTTTCTGTGAGACAAGATATGGAGGTAGAAATTGTGACACTGTTGATCCTGATTTTGTGTGGGCCTGGACTAGTATGTGTTAGTATTTTTAACAAAAAGTTTAAAAGGTAGGAAAACATTAAAAATTTAAAAAATAAAAAAAACCGTCTATGAAAATATTTTTGTGCATCATTACAATGTGTTTGTGTCTTAAGCTGTTATAAGAAAAGTGAGATTTAAAAAAAATATTTAACTTTTATTTATTTATTTATTTTGCCATACAGGGACAGAGTGAGAGAGAGAGAAAGTGAGAAAGCAAGCTGCCAGGTCCGGGACTTGAACCGCAGTTGCCCATGTGGGAGTCCAGTGTCCTTAACCACCACGACACCTGCCAGCCCCCTAAAAGTGAAATTTTTTAAAAAACTGAAAGTTTATAAAGTAAAAATGCTGCAGTAAGCTATTATTGAAGACTTTTTTTTTGGGGGGGGGAGATTTTCTCTATTCGCCAGACAGAGAGAGACATAGAGACAGAAAGCGAGAAATCACCCCTCAGGGGGGATGGTCACGCCACAATCCCTTCTCCTCCATTCTCCTCTGGGGATCTTGGGCATGCATGCACACGTGCCCAGCGTGAGTTTTAAGCCAACGGGTCCGGGACGCGAACTGCAGTTCGCGTCGACTATATGGGAGTCCAGCGACATAGCCATTACGCTAACTGCTGGTTCCAGAGGACTTTTTAACATATAAATCAGTGTAGCCTGAGTGTGCAGTACTGATAAAGTCTATCAAGGTATACAGTGACATCCTAAGCTTTCACATTTATTCACCACACTCTGACTCACTCTGGTATTGCAGGCTTCATTCAGCTCTATATTAATAAACCATTTTTTAAAATCTTTTATACTGTAATTTTTTTTGGGGGGGGGAGAGGTTTTTGCTATAGGGCATGTGCACTCACCAGAAAGACAGAGAGAGACAGAGAGATAGAAAGTGAGAAATCACCCCCTGGGGGGATGACCACACTACAATCCCTTCTCCTCCATTCTCCTTTAGGGATCTTGGGCACGCACACATACGCGCCTGGTGTGAGTTTAAGCCACTGGGTCCAAGACTCGAACCGTGGTCAGCTACATGGGAGTTCAGTGACATAGCCATTACGCTAACTGCTGGTACCTTATACTGAATTTTTACTATAATGTCTATGTATGGCTGTGTCTAGATACACAAACACCATTGTGTTACAATCGCCTACTGCAGGGATCAGCAGATGGCATAATGGTTACGTGGCCAGACTCCCACATGGCTGATCACAGTTCAAGACCCAGACCTAGATGCTTGAAACTCATGCTGGGCACATGTGCATGTGTGCCCAAAATCCTGAAAGGAGAGTGGGGGAGAAGGGATTGCAGCCTGGCTAACTCCCCTGGGGGGTGATTTGTCACTTTCTGTCTCTCTCTAACTTTCCAGTGAGTGCATGCACCCTATAGCAAAAATCTCTCTAAAACAAAACAAAGCAATTGCCTTCTGCACTCAGTACAGTAACATGCCATATGGGCTTGTAACCCAGCAGCAAGACTATACCATACAGCCTCAGTGTATAGTAGTCTATACCATCTAGGTTTGTGTGAGCACACTCTGTGATGTTTGCACAGTGATAAATAGCCTAATGACAGATTTCTTAGACCATATCTCCATTGTTAAGCAACATATGTTGTGCTTGATAGATCCTTTTAATCCACCTTGATGTCAGTATCACTCCGTCTTTATCACTGTAGCTTTGTATTTTTTTTTTCCGTTTGTCAGAGGGCATATGTGCTGGCCAGAGAACAGAGAGAGAGAGAGGAGGAGGAGGAGAAAGCACTCCTCATAAAGTATGGTTACACTGTGATTCCTTCTCCTCCATTTCTCTATTTCTGTTGGAATTTCAGTGAGTTTCAATTTCAATTGAAATACACCTGCATGTGTCTGGCATGTTTCTCACGCTGAGTCTGGGACTTGAACCATATAGTTGGTCATGTAGGATCTAGTTCTCTTAGCCACCAGGCCACAGGCTGGACTTTGATAAGTCTTGAAATGTGTTATCCCTCCAACTTTGTAATTTTTCAAAGTCCTTTTGGCTATTCTTAGTCCTTTATATTTCCATATGAAATTTAGAATTAGCTTGTCAATTTCTACCAAAAAAACAAACAAACAAAAACCCTGTTCAGGTTTTGCTAGGAATTACATTGAATCTACAAAATTATTTGTAGAGGACTGACATCTTCACAACATTGAGTCTTAAACCATGAATATTTATTTAAATCTTCATTTCTCTTAACAATATTTTATAGTTTCAGAGTATAGGAGTGGCACTTTTTTAGATTTATACCTCAGTATTTTGTATTTATTGATGCTATTAAAAATTGTATTGTTTTTAAATTTCTATTTCTGATCACTTGTTAATAATCAGAAATATAATAAATTATATTTTTTAGGTTGCAACAGTGTTAAACTCACTTAGTAATTCTAATAATTTTTCATAGAGTCCTTAAAATTTTATAGACTGTCATATTCTGTAAGTAAAGACTTTTACTTCTTCCTTACCAATCTAGGTGTCCTGTATAATACTTCTTTTTCTTGCCCTATCACATTGGTTAGAACCTTCAGTACATTGTTAAAAAAAGAAGGTGGGGCCAGTGGGTGGAATGATGGTTAATACTACATGACTGACTGTTCAGTTCAAGTTCCAGACCCAGCAGCTTGAAAAACATTTCGGGTGCAAGAGTATGCATGCCCAAAATCCTGAAAAGAGGAAGGATAGGGAAAAGAGATTGTGGTATGACCATGCCACATGGAGGGAGGGCGTGTGCTGTCTAACTTTCTTTGTCTCTCTCTGGCAAATAAAAAAAGGAAGGAAGGAAGGAAGGAAGGAAGGAAAGAAGGAAGGAGAGAAGAAAGAAAGAAAAAGACAAACACATTGGATATGACACTTGTGCCCAGGATCCTGAAAGGATGAAGACTTGATGAAAAAAGAACTGCAACATCACCAGGTCCCACTGGGGGGCTCTCTCTCTCTTTCTCTCTCTCTAACATGCATGCCAGCATTTAAAAAAAGAAAAGTGGGGAGGCCAGCAGGTGGTGTAATGGTTGAGGCTCTGGACTACCACATGGTTGACCACAGTCTGAGTCCCAGACCTGGCGGCTTAAAACTCAGGCCAGGCACATGTGCGTGCGTGTCCAAAATTCCAAGAAGAGAATGAAGGAAGGAAAGAAGGAAGGAGATATCCATGTCATTATCCTAAATACTGGAGAAAGAATATGTAGTCTTTCATTATTAAGCATGATGTTAGCTAAATATTTTTCATAGATGCCTTTTTATTTTTTTGCTAGAGGGTGAGTTGCTTGCCAAAGAAAGAGGGGAAGAGGAGAAAGCACTCCCTAATGGGGACAGGTCATGCTGTAAGCCCTTCTCCTCAACTCTCTCTCCTTGTGGGATTTTGGGCATGCACAGACACGTGTCTGACATGTTTCTAATGTCACCAGCTCTGCAACTCAAACTACATGATTGGCCAAGTGGGATCTGGTCACCTTTACCAGTGGGCCATGGAGCCAGCCTCGTGGATACTCTTTAACTGGTTGAGAGTGTTCACGTCTATTCCTATTTGCTGAGAGGTGGCTTTATTTTCTTATAAAATTGGAAGTGGATTATAATCTTTCAGGATTTTTCTTCACATTATTGAGATACTGAAATAGTTTTTCTTGTTTAGTTTGTTAATATGCCTAATTATATTAACTGATTTTCAAATATTAAACCAATTCTGCATCACTGGGATAAATCTTACTTGATCATGATGTATTATCCTTCTTCTGTATTGGTGGATCTGAATCACTGAAGTATTGTTTGAATTTTTATATCTAGATTTATGACAGAAACTGATCTGTAGTTTCATTTTTGTAATAATATCTTTGGTTTTGGTAGCAAGGTAATGCTGACCTTATAGAACGAGTTGTGAATTATTCCCTATTTCATCCTCTGAGTGTTTCTATAGGATTGGTATTAGTTCTTAATTTAAGTATGAGGTAGAATTCATCATTGAACCTATGGTACTGGAGTTTTCTCTCTGGGAAGGTCTTTAACTATAAATTAAATTTTTATAATAGAGGCAAAGCAATCCTTATCTATTTTCCCTTCAATGACCTTCTGTAATGTGTCTGTTAAGGAATGTGGTCATTTTATCTAATTTATAGAATTACTTATTATAAAGTTTCCTTCCTTACTTTTTAAGTATCTTCAAATCATTTAATATGGGACCACTAGTGATATACCCTGCGTTATTCCTGGAAGTAGTACTTTGTGACTCCCCACACACACAAACACACACACCTTCTCTCATTCTTCCTCTCTTTGGCTACAGGCTTATCAATTTTATTGATCTTTTCAAATAATTAATTTTTTTATGTCATGGATTTTTCTCCCTTGCTGTTCTATTTTTCTATTTCATTGGTTGGTAGGCTTATCCTCATTATTTCCTTCTAATTTTTTTTGTGCTTAATTTGTTCTTCACTTTCCAGTCTTTCAGGAGAAGCTTAGGTCATTGATTTGAAACATTTATTTTCTAATAATATAGGTGTTCGATGGTCTAAAATTTCACCTAAAATATGATTCAATGGCACTTACAGATTTATTAATAATATGTTTTTATTTTACTCAGCTCAAAATGTTTTCTAATTTCCCTTTGATTTATAGTTGGGTCCTGCTTCTATATCTAATTTGGTAATCTCCGCCTTTTATTTGCAGTTTTTGTTAATTTACATTTATGTAATTATAGATATTATAGGTTTAAGTCTACCATCTTGCTATTTGTTTTTCATTTGTCTCTTCTGTTAGTTATTCCTCTTTTTCTCTTTTTCTTGCTGCTTTTGGAGTAAATTTTTTAATTCCATCTAATCTCCCTTATGACTTATTTGGTATAACTTTGATTATTTTAGAGATTTCTTTAGGGGATACAGTATACATCTTTAACTTATTTTAATCTCTGTTCCAGTGATCTTATGCCATTTAAATATAAGAATCTTATAATAATACACTTTTATCTCTACCTTCTTGACCCATATTATAGTCATATTTTATTTATATACATATATAAATTCCACAACATATTTTATTTATGCAAATAATTATTTTTCAGAGATTTAAATAATAAAAAATACCTTACATAATTATCCATGTAGTTATCATTTCTGATTTTTATCATTCCTTTGTGTATAATAGATCTGAATGCCAATAAAACATGTATTTAACCACTTGAAAATGTCTCACAGTTTACTGATGCTAGGTTCATTTTTAAAATTCTTTTTCTCTTTGTGTTACTATGAATAGCTTTTCAAAAGTAGACCTCTCATTCACTAATATTTTCTTTTGCAATATCCAATTTGTTATAAATCCTACCTAGTATATTTTCATCTGAGACATTTATAGTTTTTATCTCTAGAAGTTTAGTTAAGATCTTTTTATATCTTTCATGTCTGTAGTTAAATGCTTTTTTAGACAACATGTTATTACATTGTGACCCTCCTATCTCAGAATCCTGTGTCTGGCTTGTAGTTCAATTTTTTATCATCTAGTAGACAGTTAAAATAATTGTTTTTTTAAGAATTATTTTTATTTAGTTTTATTTATTACTATTATTCTTTAGTTTGATCAGAGAGAGAGAGAGAAAGAGAAAGTGAGAAAGCAAGCTTCCAGGTCTGTAACTCAAACTGTGGTTGGCCATGTTGGAGTCCAGCATCCCAACCACCCCAATTGTTCTTCTCTGTTAATTCTGATATCTCTATCAGTTCTGATTTTTCTCTTATGTGTTATATTTTCTTATTTCTTTGTAGGCCCTACAATTTTTTATTCTGTGTTAGACATTGTGATTTTTACCTATTAGATACTAATTTTGTTGTATAATACATTCAGATATATCATAGAAATAGTTGGAAATAGTTTTGTCTCTCTTACTTTTTAAGACTTGTTAGGTGGGACTAAAGCAGCATTTAGTTTAGGGGTAATTTTTCCCTGCTACTGAGGCAAGACCTTCTGAATATTCTAACAAGTGCCCCATGAATCGCTTAGTTTTCTGGCCCATTTTGTGAAATGTGCCTGTGTTCTCCAACCCTTTCATTTGATTCTTCCCCCAACGTCGGCTAGTTTCCTCATAGACATGCATCCAGTCAGTACTCCACTGACATCAGCAGTGCCTTCTGCAGATTTCTTCCTCTGTGCAGCTCACTGGCACTCTGTTCTAAAAACTAGCCACCAAGGCCTCCCTAGATTCTTATTCTATCTCCTCAACTCAAAGATGAAGTCTCCAGGGCTTTACCTGGTTTCTTGCTCCCTACACTGTGGCCTAGAAATTCTCTCAAAGCAATAAGTCAAGCAATTGTAGGTCTCACCTATAATTGTTTTCCTTCTCTCAAGAATCACTGTCTTTCATTGTCTGAGTCTAGTGTCTTCAAAATTGTGGTTTTATATATTTTTGTCTTGTTTATTTGAATATTTCAATATATCTGTTCATGTTACTTTGTTTTAACCAGAAGTAAAAGTCATTGGTAAAATTTCAAAGTGGAAGAATTCTTTTTTGCTGGCTGAAGTGAGAGCTATAGATTCTGGGCTATTAGTAACAGACCTAAGATTTTGTTGAAGGTCTATACAATTTGCCTTTGGCCTAGAAGTTGGTTGCCGTAAATCAGGAGGCACTTCATGGTTTCCTTATTTGATATTACAACAGTGAATCAAAGGAGTTAAACTTAGCTGGTCTAAGTCACCTCATAAAATGAAAATTCCTGGGACTAGCAGATGGCATACAGGTTACATTGCTAGACTCCCACATAGTTGACTGCAATTCAAGTACCAGACCCAGAGGACTAAAATTCATGCCAGGCACATGTGTATGTATGCCTAAAATCCCAAGAGGAGAATGAAGGAGAAGGAATTTTGGCATGGCCATTCCCCCTTGGGGGGTGATTTCTTGCTTTCTGTCTTTTTGGTGAGTGCACATGCCCTATAGTAAAAATTCCCCTTAAGAATTAATAAATAATAAATAAATAAAAATAAAATGAAAATTCCCTTGGGAATTAATGTCTAGGAACCTGCCCTCAAAAATATAATAGCTACCGATTAATGGAAGTTTACCGTTACCTGTCAGAAACTTAGTGAACATTTTATACTCATTCATTTATTTAATTTTCACATTGACCCACTGAAATAATTTTGTCTAAATAGACTACCAGAAGTTGAGAAACTTGCTGCAGGTCTAAGAGCTTTTAAAAGAATCAGAACCTAGATTTAGATGAGCCCCAACCTCTTGCTATTCAAAATGTGGCCCACAGATCAGCAGCTTAGCATAATTTCAGGCTTTACTCCAGAACTACTGAATCCAAACCTGCATTTTAACAAGATACTCACATTATTTTCATGGACATTCAGATTTTAAAAGTACTGCTCCAATTCATACTCAACCTGTTTTCCCTATCAGCTAGTTGGGGAAAGAAAATAAAGAAAGTTTTGCCTTAAGACCAGGCAAGCAGATTACTTAAGGGCTTGGAGTGTTACCCTCACAGATCAGACAGGGTAGAGGTGCCATGGTGTATGTACTGAGCAATCAGAGGTAATAGTGAAAACCATCTAATGGCCTGTTTGGCTCTCTGAGAAGCATCATGGCAGTTGACAAGAAGAAGCATCTTATAAAAGGTGGCAAAAAGGGAGCTAAAAGAAAGTGGTTGATCCATTTTCTTAAAAAAAAAAATGGTATGATATGAAAGCACCTAAGAAATATTGGGAAAACACTAGTCACCAGAACTCAAGGAACCAAAATTACGTCTGATGACCTTTAAGGGCTGTGTGTTTGAAGTTGATCTGCAGAATGACAAAGTCACATTTAGGAAATTCAAGCTAATTACTGAGGATGTTCAGGGCAAAAACTGCCTGACTAACTTCTGCGACATGGATCTTACCTGTGACAAAATACGTTCCATGGTCAAAAAATGGCAAACCATGACTGAAGCACATGCTGATATCAAGACTACCGATGGTTATTTGTTTGGTCTCTTCTGTGTTGGGTTTACAAAAAAATTAAAAAGTCAGATATGGAAGAACTCTTATGCTCAGCATCAGCAGGTCCACCAAATCCACAAGATGATGGAGGTGTACACCCGGGAGGTGTAGACAAATGACTTGAAAGAAGTGGTCAATAAACTGATTTTAGGCAGCATTGGAAAAAGGCATAGAAAAGGCTTGCCAGTCTACCTCTCCTCTCCATCATGTGTTCATCAGAAAAGTAAAAATGCTGAAGAAGCCTAGGTTTGAATTGGGAAAACTCTCAGAGTTTCATGGTGAAGGTAGTAACTCTGAAATAACTACTGGGAATGAGACGGGCACCAAAGTTGAATGAGCTGATGGATACAAACCACTAGTACCAGAATCTCTTTAAATTTCAGACTTTTAATAGTGAAAAACAAAAAGTCCTATTTGTGAAGAAAAAGAAATCTAGCATACTGAGTACTTACTATGTGCCAAGGTCTACTCTAAAGAATTTTACAATATTGGTGCAATCCTAGTAACAAATCTTAGTTTTGTCCTTATTTTGTAGATGAAGAAACTCGAGTTCAGAGAGCTTAAGAAACCTAACCAACTCAATTTATTAGTGGCAGAACTACAAAGGGACTTCAAAAGTTCATGGGAAAATAGAATTAAAGTATATTAATATACTTCAGTGCAAAAAAAAAAAAATGAGGACCAGCATGTGGCATGGAGGTTAAGGTGGCCAGATCCCACGTGACTGACTGCATGGTTTATGTCCCAGACCCAGCAGCTTGGGCACACCTACATGTGTGCCCAAAAACCCAAGAAGAATGGAGAAGAGGGATTATGGGTTGATCATCTCCCCTGGGGTGTGACTTCTCACTTTCCCCTCTCATTTTCTCTCTGTCAAGCACAGGAACCCTATAGCAAAAACGAACTAATGGACTGACTAAATAAAATTCATGCATGGCTTTTTGCAGCATGAAAAAATTTTCAAAATTCCATTGTACAATGTGATCTCTAGCGTCTGTCTTCTAGATCCTACGCATCACTTCATCAGAAAGCATCAGGAACCTGGGCAGCAGGTGAAAGAAGGCAGCACAGAAGGGGAAGAAAAATCCAGAAAACAACCTCTGTCTAGCTTGCTGTATTGCTAAGAATAAAGCCATGCATAGTAATAGAACCCCAAAGTGTGTGGAGACTTTAAAATATCTACAAACATTTCTTTCTTTTGCATATCTGAAACAACATGTCATACTTGCAGGTGAGCATAATTAAATAGTGCTGAAGTTTTCTTGTCTATTAAAAGAAAAGATGAAGGAATGGAGAGCACTAGTTTGGGAT
Organism: Tupaia belangeri chinensis; assembly: GCF_000334495.1. NCBI lineage: Eukaryota > Metazoa > Chordata > Mammalia > Scandentia > Tupaiidae > Tupaia > Tupaia belangeri. The sequence goes on from NW_006159849.1 coordinate 2,267,896, forward strand.
ATATGATTTTTCTGCTAATTCTGTGGTGAGCAGAGAAAAAAACAACATTCTCAGAGGCTATTTCTGTGTATTGTAAAGCGAAGAGAGATAAAAATATGAGAGCTGCTGGCCTTCATTAAAAGGATAAAGAGTTGCTGATTGGTATTTCCTTTTAGGCTTTATAGAAGCTTTAAATTTGAAAGGACACTGTTGCTTGCTGACATTGGCGAGGCTTTTTGCTTTATGTGGAGTGGCTTAATTGTGCTCATGCTTATTTGGTAGGTTTACTGAGATATAGTTAGATATAAATCTATAGTCCCTCCTCCTAGAAGAAAAAAGTACAAAAGCACCATTGAGTTGGTTTCAGGGGCACAATTCAAGGCCTATATCTTTTATTATGCATTGCCTCAGTTAATTGGCTTTCTAATTATGATTTATTCTAAATTTAAGTCTATGCCCAGGGACTGTGTTGAGGTGACATATTACTCAAAAAATAATAGGATTTGGTTCTCTGCCTTCAGCTCTGAGTTACACTGTTCAGAAAAGCATAGCTTTTGTGCTTTCCTTTCCTACACCAATCCTGACTCGATATTCCAAAACACCCACAGAACTTTGTCCATCAAGGGCTGGCCCTGCAGCGCAGTGGGTAAGCACTGCATGTAGGGAGCACTATTCCACATGTTTCGACTGTGGTTTGAGTCCTACTCCCAGCTGCTTGAAGCTCATGGCTGGGCATATGTGTGTGCTTATGGCCCAAATCCTGACAAGATGGAGAAACAGAGAAAGGAGCTCATGGCATGACCACATCCCCGTTGGATGGTACTTCTCTCTGTCTTTATCTTTCTCTCGCACTCACGTGTTCTCTAGCAATGAAAAAAAAAAAAAAAAAGAAAAATTAGAACTTGTCTATTAACCAGAAAATGTGACGATTTAGCTCCATCTTCAGAAATTGCCCATCTCGTTCTTATTTCCATCTTGTTTTATTTTGTTCTGTCTCTACCTAGTCTTATATGTGCTTTTGCCTCCTCTTGTTTTCAGTTGGGCCTCTACCACTTGAACTTGTGGTTCATTAACATTTTTCCCAAAGACCCTTGAGTCCTGAAGCACTTGAGCTTGGATTCAGCCTTCCACCTCTTCCTGATCTTGCCCTGGATTGCAGACCTCCATTACTCAATTCAGCCCTTGAAGCCAAGCCTTGGAATTTATCTGCTGGACCAGTAAATGTCTTGCTGGATGTGTTTGGAACCCACAGATGAGGAACAGATATTGTCATTCCTTGGTTTTGCCAAGTCCTGAAAAAATGCAGTGAGAACATACTTGACTTCTACTGTCAGTTTCCTTTGGGGTCATCCATTCTTTGCCTCCTTTCTCAAGTGGAACTGCAAGTTTTGATGCTGTTGTCTTTTTCCTTTCGCCAAAGCTCTGGTCTGTGCCTCAGTCTCACTGTAACTTACTCTTTTTCTTTTGAGAGGTTTTTGCTATACAGCATGTGCGCTCACCAGAAAGACAGAGACAGAGAAAGAAATTACACCCCAAGGGGATGGTCACGCCGCAATCCTTTCTCCTCCATTCTCCTCTTGAGATCTTGGGCACACACAACACATGCCTGGCATGAATTTAAACCACTGAGTTCAGGACTCGAACCACAGTCAACTACATGGGAGTCCAGTGACATAGCCATTATGCCATCTGCTGGTCCCAACTTGCTCTTCACTGTGTGGCAGGTATGTGGTCTGTTTCACCTGAGTATGGATTATTTATTTATTTGGATTTGTTTATATTTGCTTCTTTCAAGGTAGTGTGTGTGTCTTGCTAAGCCATCCAAATGAGCTCTTCTTACTCAAATAGTGAAGATTCCTTAATACCTTACTGGAACAAGGTGGGATATAAGTAAATACAACACACAACAAGCAAAACATAACACCAACAGTAACACTTCCAGTATCATGAAGGTCTGATGCTGTGACTCATGCTGTGACTATCTTCTGATTCTCCTATAAAGTCTTTGTTTCTAAGAATGAAGCTGCCAACCTGGAAACTGCATTTCTCAGCCTTCCTTGCAATTATATGTGGTCATATAACTAAGTTTTGAATGGTAGAATATTCAAAGATAGGTTGTGTTCAAGTATTGTCACTGGCAAATTAAGATAAGCTTCTGGCCTTGAATTTTGTCTCTACCCCTCCAATCCTGAGGTCAGCATTTGGATAAGACAGCAACTTAGCTTTGGCTACCTACAATACATGAAGATGCTAAACAAAGAGATTTGCAGAGTCTCAGGATGAAAAGAACCTGGATTCCTGAATGATTTTGTAAAGGATCATCCCACCAACCTATACTGGCTAGACTATTCCTTGAAAGAAAAATAATTTTCTATCATATTTAAGCACTGTCTTCTGTGGTTGTCATTACCACAGATTCACATTTTCCTTAATAAACACACCTATGGGAGAAAAATGCCTGAATCATTATCCTAAGTAAGTAGGATTTGGAGTTCTTCAGCCTAGATATTTAACATTGGAAAATTTTGAGATCTCAGTCTTCCTTAGGAACATAAATTGACTTGTGAAAGGGACCTTTTCCATTTCTAAAACTCTGGTTTGTAGAGTTCTAATGTGTATCAGCATCACTTTGAGGGCTTTTAAAATCAGATTACAGAACCAGTAGGTGGCATGGAGGTAAGACCCTGGACTCCCACATGGTCCAGCATGGTTCCAAGTCCTAGACCTGGCAACTTAAAAGAATCACACCAGGCATGTGTGTGTGTGTGTGTGTGTGTGTGTGCGTGTGTGTGTGCCCAAAAACCCTAGAGTAAAATGAGAGATAAGAGATTGCAGCATAGCCGTCCCCCTGGGGACCATCTCTGTCTCTTTCTGTTGAGCACACGTATACTGTAGCAAAACAACAATAACAAAAACAAAAAACAAAAAAACAGATTTCTGGGCAGTACTCTGAGTTTCTGATTTAAGAGATCTGGGGAGGACCCATGAATCTGCACTTATAACAGGCTCCCAAATGATACCAATGCTGATCTGGAGAACATTCTTTGAGAACCATTGATTATTCTTCAGTCCTTTCTCTAACAACATATTGAAGATATCTTTAGCCAACATTGGTTCCAAGGGCAGGCACTGTTGAGGCTTCTACCTCATGACTCTTAGTCTACCTCTTAATTCTCCTATAGCTCTGGTGGACAGTTTATTTTCCTTTTTATTATTATTATTTTTAATTTCTTTTATATTTCACTTTGTACATTTAATCACTGTACATCACCACAACTTGTAAAATGAATTTTCCTAGCATGAGTACACTGCATACTTGTCCAATTAAAGGTATTGTCTTACATGTTATCAATCATCTTCCATTATTTCTGTGTTACTTAAATGTTTTACCTCTCTGTTTTTCTCCTTGAATCCCTTCCTCTCACCCTCACCCAGTCCCTATCTTCCTCCCATGCTGTCTCCAGTATCTGTAACTATTCTCCATGCTTCTGTATCCTCTAATCTTTCAGTTTCCATGGTAGAGTGCTGACATTCAGTATATATTATGCTCTCTTTCATAGTTTGGTTTGCTTCACTCAGCATTAAATCTTCCATATTCATCCACTTTCTATCAATTCCCAGGGTCTCAGTTTTTATGGCTGAGTAGTATTCTGTATTGTATATTGTATATGTGCCACTCTTTTTCAATCCATTTGTCTGTTTGTAGACATTTGGGTTGGTTCCATGTCTTAGCAACTGTGCATAATACAGCAATAAACATGGATGTGCAAGCACTTTTCTGACTGAGCATTTTCCTATCCTTTGGGCAGACACCCAGGAGTGGAATTGCTGGATTATATGGTAGTTCTATTTGTAGGTCTTTGAGGAACCTCCATATTGTTCTTCACAGTGACTATACTAATTAACATTGCCACCAACATGTAGGGGAGTTTCCTTTTCACCATATCCTGACCAACCCTTATGATTCTTTATTTTTTTAATCTTAGCCATTTTGACTGAGGTTAAATAGGATAGTTTCTATAAATGCTGACACCTTCCCAACCAAAACCATGAGTGTCTCTGGTTCTCTACTTGAGGACACTTTCTAGCAAAGAGCATCTAGCCCAGCCTGCTTACAGAGCTGCCAGGAAGTGCTGGGGATTTGTGGTTCCCAATGAAAACCCTCAACTGAAAAAAACAAACAAACAAACAAAAAAATGCTACTAGTGGATCAGGCTTGAATGAGACAGTTCTGAGACTTGAGTCTTCATGATACCTCAAAGGATCCTGGGGAGGATTAAGTTTCAATCACCTATAGCAAACTTAATTACATTATTGCTTTTTCTTCCTTTCTTGCCTCACTTTTCTCACTCCCTCATTCCTACTTCTTAGGTCACCTCCAGATAAGCTATCTGCACCCAAGTCTTCCAATCATTACCTACTTTAGGAAAAGGGGGGGATCCCAAATAGAGCCATCTCTTTACTTACTCTGTTCTGACCATTCACATACATTGATACAACTCCAGGTAGAATAGCAGGTCTCAAGGTGGAACTGGTCATAACTGGAGATGGGGCATTCCCTAATACTACGATGTTTAACAACTGGGCGACATTTCAGCAAAATCAACTGAGAGGCAGTAGTAACCCTTAGGAGTATATGGAGCCAGTAGGTGGTATAGTGGTTAAGGTGCTGGACTCCCACGTGAGCAACTGTGGGTCAAGTCCCAGAGTTGGTGACTGAAACTCACACAGGGTATGTGTGCATGCATACCCCAAATCCCAAGAGTCGAAGGGATTGAGGAGAAGGGATTGAGGCATGGCCGTGCCCCCTGAAATTGGTTTCTCAGTTTCTTTCTCTCTGTCTGTCTTTGTCTCTCTGGTAATCACACACACACAAGCAGAAATCTCTTCAAAAAAAAAAAAGAAAGAAAAAAAAAAAAAGGAGTATAAGCATTAGAGTCACACTACCTAGTTCAAATCCTGTATTTGTTACTTACTGGCTGAAATGTTGGGCAAATTATTTACATCTTTGTGACTTGGTATCTTTCCTAAATTTTTATTTAGTGTATTCCTTCCAAGAGAGAGACAGGTAACCACAACAGGGTCCTCTTATCACAATCCACCACAGCCTTAGTCAGCCAAGATCATGGGCACGTGTACACACATAGCAGGTCTGTACAGGGAGGCTTGGGACATGCACCCAGGAACTGTCTGGATGACTTCAGTACCACAGAATATCCCTTTACTGTTGTACCACTGTGACTGGCCTGTGCCTTAATTTCTTTATCTGTGAAACAGGGATAATAATAGTTCCTCCTGTATAGGGTTTGGGGAGGATTGCATGAGTTTACACAATGAGTTCTTAGAGCAGCACATACACATAGTATGCTCAATAAATGTTAGCTTTTATCAGATTTCTGGGGCAGGGACTCCACAATAAGGAGGAGGAGGCTTCTAAATTCTTTCCAAGCCTGATGTACCTTCTCTACATGTCAGAAACAGAACAGCCATCTTTCTACCACTTGCTAGAGCAGACAGCTGGCGGAGAGCTGTGTGTTCTCGAATTGTTTAGTGCTTTCTGAAAAGTGAAATGACTCTCCCTTGTCCTTCTGTTAGCCAGTTTTCCTTGTTGATTTTGGTAAATTACCAGTTAATTTTTTAAAAAGGATAGAGGTAATAAAGAACTGTCTTAATCATTCGAAGTCATCAGCAATAGAACCTTTCTAATTCTTTCTGCTAGATGCAATCAATGACATGTGATAAAGAATGAAAATAGTGTTTACTTTAAAAATAATTTTGATATAAACAGTGCATTTTCTCTGTAAAAAGTTTTTTTGAAAAAAACCAGACATACAGATCATCTATAATAATCCTATTTTCTTCTAAGATTTTGATGTTTTCCATTTTATATAGCCTTCTATATGTGCATGTGTTTGCGTGTGTGAAGGAAGGATGGATAGGTAGATGAGGAAAAACGAGATCGTTCTGCACATGTTGCTTTATAACATTTTTCACTGAGTACAATATGCAGAACATTCTACATCTTAAAATATTCTTTTACGTTATTTGACTCTGATTTTATTCTCAGAGGTGACTTACTTAGAAATCAAAATGGTACCTTATAATCTAGCTAGTGTCTCTGAGTATAGAGATAAACACAAGATTTTTTAAAAAATCTATAGATAAGTGTCCATGCAAAGCTTGAAGGGATTAGCTGAAAATAGCCAATAGGGAAATGTTTCACACATAGATAATTTTTTGAGTGGAACTGGGATCAAAAAACCTAAAGCTGCTAAAGAATAGTTTGCAAAAGTTTTTTTCCCCCTTTCTTGGTCTCTACCCTCCCATGGGAAGAATTACTAAAGATGAGTTAAGATAGATACTTTATTGGCATTAGCAAGGAGAGGCACCTAGTTGATTAGAGAGAATATGGACTGATTTGTAGACTATGAAATAATTCCAATTTCAATTATGGGAAGCAGGGAGGAGGCAAAAAATAGAGATTGAACCAATAGTTCATTCTCCAATTTAAAGGTCTTAAATTTGAGCTAATCATACAGGATACATTGCTTTGCCTAACTAGAGAAAGGCGGGGGGAGGGGGTATTTTTGCTCCTTTCAGGTACATGATATAGCGAACATAAGAAATGTACTGACTCTTCCTTCACTGGAAGGTAAGCAGCCTATGTTCTTCCATAACATGCTGTGGAAAATCAAATGGCAACACACAGCCAGTGCCACACAGCATAACCCAAAGTTGATTTCTAACATTTATAATTAGTTCCTAAGAGAAGAAAATGTACTACGTGTACTAATATATTAATAAAGATTTTAATAGAAAAAGGGATAAAACTAGACTAAAGGAGTTTACATTTTCTTTGAGTAGTGGCCACTTCTAAAATAATTAAAAAATTATTTAAGTAGTGCTTTGAAGAACCTGGAAAGAATGAGAGACCCCATTCATGTTAAATCCTTTTCATATCATTCCAATTGGCAAGTAAGCAAGAATGCATACCAGGAGAGGTCAAGGTGATTTGGAGGGAAAGGCAATCCCCCCACTCTGCACCCCATGCAGCAAAACTGTGGTTGTGGAATTTAAAGGGAAATGAAGGTAGGTAGAAGAGCTTGGAATTGTGGGTGGAAAGGAGGAATATACTGAGAACTTTGCAACAGAGAATTTGACTTCCATGTTGAAACAATTAGGGATGTCATTAATATCTTCCCCCAAAATGAAATAAGCCAAGTGGCAAGAAAAATGAGAAATCTTGTTTTAACCTACTTTTGTTGTACAAGACATAGAAATAGAATGTGAGCAGAGAGAATGAAAGGACTTGAGCATGTTTGCTGAAAATGGATCTGTGGGCAAAGGAGAAAGGAAAGTGTACCTTAGTTAGATCTGAAAAAAAGACTCACTTGCTAAGAATCCAGATATGTGATATAAGCAACAGAATGATAAGAGAAAGTGTTAAGTAATTCAGACTTGTAAAGAGAATGACAAACTTTTTGAACTGGGAGAAGTAAAAGGAAATTCTCTACAATTGTGCTAAGCTACATAATGGAAAATTCAGAAAAGTTGCCTTTCAGTAAAAGCTGAAAACTCAAGTCAATGTCATTGTGATGGTAGACTATAAGCTCAGCTACTAAAGTAATAGACAAAATACTGAGTTGTCAGGCAAGTCATGATGCCTTTATGCATAGAAAAACATAGAAAAATGACCTAATATATAATGTATTATTCTGGAAAAGAGAAACAGAAACAGAAAAACATTGATGCAATCTTTAATTAATATTAATTTCTTTTCATGGTGTAAAGTAGAGAAAAGAAAATTGGTCTCCTTAATGGTAGTGGTAAACCAGTGCTAAAACTCAAACATTGGAGGGGACCAGCAGGTGGTGTGGTGATTAAGGTGCTGGACACTCCCACATTGCTGACTGCGGTTCAAATACCAGACCTGGTGGCTTGCTTTCTCATTTCTCTCTCTCTCTCCTCCCCCTCCCTCCCTCACTTCCTCCCTCTCTAGTGTGTATCTCTCTCTGATCAAATTAAAATAAATGAATGAATAAGTAAAATTAAATAATTACAAAAAAAAAACAAAAACCCTCAAACATTAGATCATTCTATCTTTGGAAGTGGAAGAGTCAGGTTGAGAATTAGGTGGGTTCACATTTCTGTCCAAGCAATTATTAGGTAAAAGAGAGTAAACCTAGATTAGGCCCAGAATGGATTTTAGTAAAAGCAAATATCTTTACATTTTACAAGTGTTTGAATTTCTCACTTCTCAAATTTTGCCTCAGAAAGACAAGTTTGCCAAACCCTTTCATGTGCTAACATCTCAAAGCAAAGTAAACCTTAACAAGGCAAACAAAAGCTTTGCTTAGGTAAAATAGCATGAACAGCCTTGAAAACAGACACATAAACAGAACCTAAAGTATTAAGTCAGGCTGATTTTTTTCTTTCCTGTGATTTAATTTGCATTTAAACAACAGCGCACCACTCATCCAATCCTGTCTTTCCTGTGATTTGATTTGCATTTGAACAACAGTGCCCTTCTCATCCAATCCTGTCTCCAACCATAAAGACATTCCCTTTTGATATTGCTATTTATTTTTTTCAAGAGGAAATGAACTATTCCAGGTTCCTGACAAGGTGTAAATGGAAGCCATAGTCAACTCTGTACATCACCAGGCAAATTTAAATGGAACCATATAATTGACTGACTCACACCTGTACCAGAGATTTTTAAAGCCAGTGATCAACAGCACCAGGCTGCTGGTTCTCTTGGTGTTAAAAACTACACCACACAACCATAAGTAGCCAGCTTTAAAAACTTCTTATTGTCTCCTTCACTTTTACAGGTGGATATGACCTAAGGTCATTTCACCTTATTATCACCAGTTAGATCACAAATTTTCAAGGAAGAACTATTAGGTAGAAGGCATTGATTATTTACTTTGACCAACTACTGAAAAAAATACTCAGGTTGGATCCACTTAAGTGTTTTAAATTGACTACTTAATTGAGATATCTAACAAATGTAATTAAATTTAAAATGCACACAATTGACTGACCCATTAAAGAAGGAATTTTTTAAGCTGAGTTGAATTGATAAGTGGTTTGGCTGAATAATCCAAAATGGGTTTTATGGGATAATATATCACAGCTACAGTGAAGAGCTCATCATGGCCTCACAGTGTCCAGTTGAGCTGAGGCTAGTATTTCTGTGTTACCAAGGGAGGGAGATCTGTATAGAAAGAGAGACTAAGCTGAGACTTGAATGCAGGAAGGAAAATAACCAAGTAGGTGTGGAAGGGAATACCGGTTCTAGGTATCCAGAATGAATGTATGAGGATGCTTTGAGCAAAGGAGCAAGCTGAGTAGAGTTACTTAATCTCTTTGAATCTTAGTTTCTCTCAGAAATTGGGTGAACAATATCTATGTTGTAAAATGTTTGTGGGACCAGTAGTTAACATAATGGCTATGTCGCTGGACTCTCATGTAGTCGACCATGGTTCGAGTCCCGGACCCGGTGGGTTTAACTCATGCTGGGCACATGTGCATGCATGCCCAAGATCCCAAGAGGAGAGTGGAGAAGAAGGGATTGTGGCATAGCCATCCCTCCTGGGGGGTGATTTCTCGCTTTCTGTCTCTCTGTCTCTCTCCGTCTTTCTGGTGAGCGCACGCGCCCTGTAGCGAAAACCTTACCAAAAAATATATATATATGTGAGCAATAAACGTGATTAATATTTGTAAATTATTTACAGTGGGGCTTATAACATAGCAAGTGCTCAACAAATGTAGCTGCTATTATTGTCATAGTTAATATTTTTGGGAGATCAGATTCAAGTTTGTTTTCCAGCTAGAGGAGTTAATTTTCCTCTATATGATTGTCTCAATGTTAATACGCAGCTTTTCACAATGCGTATTAACGAGCATAGTAATAGGAGGACAGAAAGAGTGGAGGTCAGAGATCACAAATAAATAGCACGTGTGGCCCATATTCACTACTCCTACACCCATAGCAGACATAAGTAATCAATCATAGTACTTTTTACAGAACCTGAGCACAGCCTCAAAATCCTTCCCAATATACTTTTTCAGGCAGCTCCTAGGGTAGTAATTCAAAGCAACCCCTTGAGATGAAACCTATTTGGTGAAATAGAGTTAGCACAAATAAAACAGCAATCAGGGAAATAGTGTTCAGGGGAAAGTGAGCTGGAATGAAAAAAAATTATATACACACACATATATTCATATATGTATGAATATATATACACATACATATATATAAACACATATATACTACATATACATATATACACATATATATATTTTACTAAAACCACTTAGAAGATAAAAGTGGGTTGACTAATGCAATGAGCAAAGCTTGCTCTGATAGGAGATTCAAAGATTAACAAAATGTCCTTTTTCTCAGAATATTATTTTGTCATAGTAAAGAAAACAGGGTAGTTTAAGAAAAAAGACAATTTAGCAAACCATATGCTGAGCATAGTGTTTTCAGTAACAGCCACTGAATAATCGGGGAGACATCATGTCCTGCCTCAAGTCCTTCACCTTGCTCCTCTAAATGGAAACACAAGTGCCTGAGGATATTTGAAGCATGACAAACATTGGAGCAAGTGCTGATGTAAAGCCCTGTAAAGAATTTCCATGCCTGATCATATAACAGATGGCTCTCTGCAAGAATCATTTTAATATTAAACAGACAATTCAGGCTCATGAAAAATTCTGCCATAAATCTGTAATTGAAAATATTAAAAAAACATTCATTCAAGAAGAATGTAAATTTTTACAAGGGACTTCCTGAGAATTTCAGAGCTTATGTCAAAAGAAGGATGTCTTTTTTAAGAGGGGACTTAAAAATTGAAGGCCTATAGATTTTTTAAATCCTAGATGGAAAGAAAAAAGGGGTGTGTGTGTGTGTGTAAATTACTTTGAGCGATCTTCTCAATTATTTGTACTCACTGAGCACCTTCCTCATTCCTTATTGACACGTAGGCCCTCTTGCTTCTCTTTGCCCATCAGCCCTGTATGGAATCCCTCGTCTTCTTGCCCAGCATAGATCCCATGCTCAGCCATTTTTTTATGTCAACTGTTCTAGGACTCTGAATTTCTGACCCTTAAAATCTCCTGCTACTGCTGTTACTCCAGGGTTCTGAGGGTCCGGGTTTGGGAGGGCTCAGTAGCTTCCTGAGGTCCCTATGTCATCGTTGCTGACATTTCAGTTCCCTGATTACAGAGGAGCATCAAGTGGTGGCACAGTGGTAATGCAACTGGACCCAGGTGGGAAAGGTCCTGGAGTTTGGTCCTGGAACTTCCCTGAGCATGTGGGGCACAAATGCATGTACCCACTTGAGACTGGGGTGGGTTACAGCATGAGAATTCTGTTGAGGGGGTCACTCTCATTCTCTTGAGAAATAAATAAATAAACTAAAAAATGTAGTTACGCATGATTTGGTCCATACTTACTTGTTATTGTTTCTTTTTCATTGCTTCCCAAGATACCTCCCACCAATTATAACCCTGGGTAAACTCTCACCTCAACATTTGCCATTTGCCCACCTGCTTTTATCATGGAGAAAGGGGAGAAAAGACTTACTCAACACCCAATTCCTATCATACGATGTCTGATACCACACACCTTTATGTTTCTTGCTTCTGGACACCAGGGTTTCACCTAACCTCTGCAGATTTCAGCTGCTCTTAGATTGGAACCCAGGTAGTTCACAATATTTTAGGAGACATAGGTACAAACTCTTTTTTTTTTTCTTTAATATTTGCTATAGGGTACATGTCCTCACCTGACAAAGACAGAGAGTAAGTGAGAAGGAACTATGGGGGATGGCCACACTGCAATCCCTTCCTCTCTATCTCTCCTCCATTTGGAATTTTGGGTTCAGATGCCCAGAGTGTTTTTCAAGCTTCTGGGTTTGGGACTCAACCCAATTCACTTGGGTCGGCCATAAGGGATCCAGGCCAACACTCAATCATTTTAAACAATCAAATAGTTGTATATTTATTTTAATATAATACTTAGAGAAAAGATTAAATTTTCAAAACCACAATTTTTATAATTATTATTGTTTTATAAAAAAATTTAATTTTATTTATTCATACATTTATTTTAATTTGACCAGAGAGAGAAAGTGAGAAAGCAAGCCACCAGGTCCAGGACTTGAACCATGGTCAGCCATGTAGGAGCATCCAGCACCTTAACCACCACACCACCTACTGGTCCCAGGATTTATAATTTTTATTATTGCTGAGAAGAAAGCTAAGGAAAAACCAAGTGAATTCATGTAATTTGGTTTCGAAGACCCAAGGCAAGGTGAAGGAAAGAGATAAAACAAGAGTATCAGATGCTAATCAGAGGAAGACTGTGTGGAATGATTACATACTTGATGGTCTAGATAAACGTGAAGGCAATCATCTGGATTCCATGTTCATGTGTAATCAGCAAATGGTAATATTCTCTCACTCCCTCTTCCAGGCTGATACTGTCATCCTGACTATTTAGACACTACAAGACATAGCCTTGTCAGTGTCCATGCTGCTGAGATAGGCAATATAACTCTGAAGTCCTTCTCCTGTACCATGATGCAGCAAACTCTCTTAAGAGTTAGGAGTCAACTGACTTTTTCTTCCCTACAATACCATGGAAAGAGCCATGGCAGCTAAAAGAACATACTGGTATTTTGTTGTTGCCCTCAATTTTCTTTTATTTATTTACTTTACATTTAACAAAGAAGGAAATATCAATAAAGAGAGTAGGTGCAGGTGTCAGCTTTGGGTGTCCTTTGCTTCCTGAATAGAAATCTTTTGTTCATAGTCGTTAACATCTTATGAGACTCCTAATTCAACATGCCTCCTTGACCCAAAGAGCCCTGTGGTTCCCTGTGGGGATTAATATTTCCATAGTCATGAATAGGGACAGGATTTAGATTTAATTTCTTGGCATAATAAAATCTTTTACATGTTTAACAAATACATAGTGCTTACTACATGGCAAGACTTGTTCTAAGCATTTTGCACATATTAACTGATTTATGTCATCTTTTCAATAATTCTTTGACTAGTTAAAATTTTAAATCTTTTATTTGGCAGATTGGGAAAGTGAGGCACAGAGAAAATAGGTAATGCGCCCACTAACTCATAACTAGTGAGTAGAAATGTGAACCTAAGTTCACAAGGATCCACCACTGTCCTAGACTTAAGACTGTTAGAAAGGAGGCATGTCCTCACATGCAGGTCTATGTAAACTCTAAAAAAATGAGATAAAGGAATAAAAAAGAATGATATAGCTGCAGTCCTTCAAGGCAAAGAACATAATGTAGTCCTCAACAGCACACATGTGTGTGCACACACACACACAAGGGCCAATTTCATAGATGAGTATTGCATGCAGTCTTACAAGGCCCTGCACTTTGAAGAACCCCTATAATTAGTTTAATGTTCTTCTGCAGCCATCTTGAAATTCATAATAATTTTTGGACAAGGAATTTTGCATTTTCATTTTGTATTGGAGCCTATAAATTATATAGGCCATCCTATACCCATGCACATGCGTACACACACAATAGGTATATATGTTAGAAGGCGGGAAGATTCCTACCCTGTTCATTACTTGGGGCACAACAATAGCTGTGTACTGGTATATCCCAGTTAATTAGAGTGACTAAATGGAGCAGGGGAACAGATCTGTAAACTCCTTGTTTATGAGGCACAGTAGAACATCTTTGCCAATGAGTGATCGGCCACTACATTGGGACAAATCTACTTATTTACACCCCTGACATCACCAGCAGCCTAAGCTATTCTTATTGCGAGAAGTAAGCTGCAGACATATTCTGTAGTGAGGTCACAAAATTTAACTAAATGCCACTGCCAAGAATAGCTAGTTTCTTTATCTTGTCGATAGTTACCTGTGCATCTCCTGAAGATCAACTTCACTGGTTAGTTGGAATATAAATTAACTAAATGCTGTGCTCTAGATTAAAGTTAATTCAGTCTGATCATTTAAATAGTCCTTTGAAATGATGTGTACTCTCTACAAGAAATTAAAAGTGTTTATGTCCTCAGAGCCTATCCTTTCTTCTGTTCCTTTATTTAAAATGGCATCCATGTGTTTAGGAGCAAGGAGCCTGTGTATCTTCTGGAGTGTAAGGTTGTGTAGGGAGCAGACACATGCTGCTCCTCGGGTGTGCTGGCTGGAATCCACAGGGTCTCTGAGATGTTGTTTTTGCGCCCTTATGTGATGCTTGCCCTGCTGTTTCTGGATGCTGCTTCTAAGGCTGATTTAACTTGAGATCTATTCTTTTGACTCTAGTGGTGCTCTATGGTGTTCTGTGCCTGGCCTCCTCACTCTGTTCCTGCAGCTCTCCAGTGCCCTTGAGTCTCTGGATAAGTCATCTGCAAGTGCTTTGACTTAGCCGTTTACACCCTGCATCTCACTCAGCAGGGGCAGACCCTTGAAATACCAGCTGGTCTCTACTCCATATCTGTACTGTGTAAATATTGTTTAGCTAAACTGCAGGAGCTCCTTTCTCAAAACCTGTATGTTAGTTTCTGGTGCTTTGCTCCAGGACAATGGGAACAATAACTTTTCTTCCCTTTCTTCAGATATGTCGTCATAGATTTAACACGCTTCCCTCTGCCTTTTAGATTAAACTCAGAGAGCACAAAACCAGGAGTTCCACGTCTGATCCCTACACTCCTTTCTCTGCCTTCTGTGCTTCCCTCTCCTCCTACTATTTTCAGGGGCCAAATGGGTGGGCTCCGCTATTAATTCTATGTCATGTCTTTTTTTCTTTCTGGATTAGGATCAGTTTTAAGGACAGGCTTGGCCTTGATATGCTAAATAGGATATGCAAGAATTTGGAAAAATTCTTTCTCAAGAAAATAACCTGGTTTTCAGGGCATTGTCTTGTACAATCCAATTTCTAGTGTCAAAAGCTGCATATCATCTACTCTTTCTCTTTGCTTACCTTCTATTTAATTTCTAATCTCATCTCAGACAGAGGACAAATTAGGGTGAAAGTTTTGTACTCACAAGAACAAAAGAGTAAACCACATTAGTATTTAACGATGTCCCTCATGTAAAAACTGTGTTCTTGCTATTAACTCTACTCAAGGAGTATAGAACTGTGAGACCTTGTGAGAGTATGTACCTTCCTCCTGGACAAAGGAAGGCTGGGTGTCAGTTCTGTACCCTTTAGTTGGTTTTATTTGCTGCCCCTGTATATACTTCTAGTAGGACTAGATTATAGTAAACATTATATGCCATTTACTGTACTTAGAGTACACATAAAAAACTTGGTACCTATTGTATCACTTAGGGATTTTTTAAAAAGAATTATCCATTCAATTTTATTTATCGCTAACATCTTTTTTTAATTTGCTACAGGACACATGTACTCACCAGAGAGAGGAAGAGGCACAGAGAGAGAGAGAAAGTGAGAAAGGAAACTGCCAAGTCTAAGACTTGAACAGCAGTTGGCCATGTGGGAGTCCAGTACCTCACCCACCATCCCACCTGTTGGCCCTTACTTAAATCAAAAATCCCAAAATAACCTTAAATAAGTGAGATGTTTTATTTTTGCGACATGGTGAAGATATACCCTGAGCCTACCCTACAGTTAGGCAGATTCATATGGATAGTTATGGCCAATGGCCTGTGTGGGGAAATGAAATGTTTCATTTCTGGGCAGAGGCAAGAAGAGCAGTGGTGATTACTGATGAGCGCAGGTGTTCCAGGTTGTCCAGCTGCCCAACCGTGGGGCTGCCGTGCCCTGGGTCCCTGAGTCATTCATGTGCATCAGCGCTGCTCCAGCATGCTGCGGTGGGTAGAAAGTGAGAAACAAACTCTGGTTGTGTTAATCCTTTGATGCTTTGAGATTAAATTGTTACTGTGGTGTAACCTAGTCTGTCCGAATACAAATGGGACAAAGGATGAGAGCCATGTGTCTATTTCCTCCTGCTTACTTTTGAGGAGATTTTATGTCTCACTCAGCATCCTTAACTTTCTAGCCAGAGTTGTGTGCCACCTGTATCTGCATGGAAGTCTAAGAAAAATCATTTTTTAACTTCACGTACATAGCAACTAATAAAATTAGATTTTATAAACAAAGAAAAATAGAAGGATAGCTATTGTCTAGGCAACTAGCAGTGTCTGCCCCAGTCTTCCCTTGGGTTAACTGTCATTCAAATACACTGTGTTGCCAGTGGTGTTGAGGTCGGCCTTATACCAGCCCACAAAAACCAATTGTCTAAAATTTCAGGAATTTTTTAAGTTCATAGTAAGGCATATCCATTATTAAGAATTTAATTGTATAAGTTTATAATTATATACATTATTAAAAACAAAGGCAGTGTATACTCCAAATTCATCACTTTCTAATTATTTTGTTACATTTTGCTGTTATTTATGTTCCTGACGTTTGTGTCTATTACATCCATATGGCACAGATACTATAATATGGTGTGATATGGTGCATCTGGTCCAAATGCTGCCCTCAGTGACATCATGTATCAGCTATGGTAGAAGTATTTACACCACAGAAATCAGCAAATACTACAAACTGGGGCTTGAAACATTGTTTTTTTGATTATATAGATTTAAGAATGACAAAAAAAAACAAAAACAAAAAAACAACTATTGGTGGGCCCAGCAGGTGACATGGTGGTTAGGATGCTGGACTCCCATATGGCTGACCACAGTTCAAGTCCAGGACTGGTGGTTGCTTTCTCACTTTCTCCCTCTGTCTCCGTCTGTCTCTCTGTTGAGTGCATGTGTCCCATAGAAAATTTTTAAATAATGTTAACAATAATAAATAATTCTTAAAAAAATTATTGGTAAGGACCAGCAGATGGCATAAGGGTTATGTTGCTAGACTTCCGTGTAGTCAACTGCAGTTCAAGTCCTGGACTCAGTAGCTTAAAAATCACGTCAGGCACATATGTGTGCAAGTCCCAAGAGGAAAATGGAGGAGAAGGAATTCTGCTGTGGTCATCCCTCCTGAGGGGTGATTTCTCACTTTCTGTCTCTCTGTCTCTCCAGCAAGTGCATGAGCCTTATAGAAAAATATCTTTAAAAAAATGTTGATAATGGGTAACACAAACTTTATATTGTGACAATATTCTCTGCATTGTAAATAACTGCCGCCCTCCGAAAAAAATTTTTAAATAATCTTTCAGTATTTGAAAACCATGATGTGGAAAAAGTTGCTCCCATTGTTAATGAACAAATGGACTATTGACATTTTCAAAAAGCTAATGGAAAATGTGTATTATTTTAAAAATGCACTATTGTTTTCAATTTTTTTGTGTACTAAATAAATTTGTAAATAACTTTATTTTCACAAACTTTTTTTTGAAAGATTTTTACCACAGGGAGTGTGCACTTGCCAAAGAGACAGATAGCAAGAAATCATCCCCTGAGGGGATGGCCACACTACAGTCCCTTCTCCATTCTCCTCTCAGGATCCTGTGCATGTACTCGCCCAGTGTGAGGTTTAAACTACTGGGTCCAGGACTCGAGCTTCAGTTAACTATGTGGAAGTCTAAAAATGTAATCATTATGCTATCTCCTGCTCTCTTTTACAAACTTTTTGAAGTCTCCTCCTAAATCTTTGTTCTTTAATTTTCATCTTACTTGTAAAAACATAAACAAATCAACCAACTTTATTGCAAAATTATACTCACTCATGGGTCACTTTGTTTATCAAAACAGCATTCTGAAAAATCAATTTACAGTAAAGAATATTGTATATATTATTATTATTTGTAAATGATGTGCTATATATCTTTTTTATCAGTATACATTTTGATAAATATATATAAATATATGCAACCCTACCTCAGCTGATCATTCAACATTTATCAGCACATCAGTTTCTGAGGAACATCCCAAGTGAAATACCATAAAGTCTCTTGTATCCAGCTCAAAATGCAGGCTCTTTGGGTTATATGCAATCTTTCCTTTAGATACGGATAGAAAGCTATTGGTCTATTTGGTTTGTTATAGGTTTGTTGGCCCTATAAACCAAAGGACACATGGTCTGCCCTAATGGAATAGGACTACCATAATAAGCTCCCATTCAAAAAGAATAGGTGGACCAGCAGATGGCGTAATGGCTAGGTTGCTTGACTCCCATGTAGTCAACTGCAATTCGAGTCCCAGACCCACTGGCTTAAACTCATACCGAGTGCATGTGTGTGTGTGCACCCAAGATCCTGAGAAGAGAATGGAGGAGAAGGGATTGCGGCGTGGCCATCTCCCTGGGGGTTGGTTTCTCCCTTTCTGTCTCTTTGTCTCTATCTTTCTGGTGAGCACACACGCCCTATAACAAAAACCTCTCCACGGGAAAAAAGAGAGAGAGAGAGAAGATGGAAAATACATTGCTATCAGTTATTCATAGCAATTAAACAATTCTGCCTGGCAGGAGTAGCATAGCCTCCCTGTCTTCCTATAGAATACTTTCCTCGGTTAGCCAATCTTGTCAAACCTGATTTTTGTCTCTGAATTTACCAGGATCCCTGTCACCCTCCATCTCTGGTTCTTCCCTCCTGTGTGACTTGATAAAGATGCCCTTTCTAGGGCTGCATAGCTCTCAAAGCCAACTTGCTATTGGTGTGGGGACCAGGGACTGTTTTACGCGTTTACTAGCCATTGGCATTTAGGAAGGGTTGAGGGAAGAAGTACCTTGGAAATACAGTTCTCTTTAAACTTAGTGTGATTTTGCTTTATTTGCTCTGATAAAACCCAAGCGTAAGCAATAACCACCAAAGATCTTGTTCAGATGCAAGTTTCAGACCTGAAAATTTTCCTTTTACTTACAGGTCTTCATTCCCTGCCTATTTTTCTTATCCTAGACTCAATGACTGCTGTCCTGAGGCAGTTAGCCAACAAGCTCCCAGGAATGGCGACATGCTCGGACCCTATCCGTACCAGCAGTCTTTCTGTCTCTTCCCAATGGTGCACTAGTATTTCAGCTACTATTTGTAGATCATGCTGTATAATTGCTTCAAGTCTGAAAAACAGAAGCACTTGCCTTCAGGACTCCTTTCACCATAGTTTGTAGATCAAATTCCCTCAGGAAAATGGTGTTTCTTTCCTTCTCTGCTTACAGCCTGTGCTGTTCTGTTCTAGTGTCATCTCTTTACTTGGATTTTACTGAAAGTGGTGGAGCTAGCACATACTGGTATGCAGAAGCTTTGCTACCACTTCTGATTATACAGCCGCAGGTAGCCCGTTGCCTACATCCCAAGTGAAGCAAGCAACAAGTTGGTCAAATGTTCTGCCCCTACATAACGAAGATCACTAGCTTTTCAGCTTAAGGTCTCAGGGTCCTGGTTGCCCAAAGCCCCACGTCTCTACCAAGACAATTTTACATTTTAGGTTTGCTTAAAGTATTCCACTTTTAGATACCAAATTCTGTTATCAGTTTGATATTATATTCAGCTATGAACCATAGAAAGTTGAAAACCAGTTTCTTTTTTCTTAATTATTTATTTAATTTTATTTATTTATTCATTTTATTTTAATTTGACCAGAGAGAGACAGAGAGAGAGAGAGAGAGAGGGAGAGAGAAAGAGGGAGGGAAAGTGAGAAAGCAAGTGGTCCAGGACTCAAACCGTGGTCAGCCACGTGGGAGTGTCCAGCACCTTAACCACCACACCACCTGCTGGTCCCCAGAAAACCAGTTTCTTAAACATAATATATATATTTTTAAATTTGCTGGAGTGTGTGTGCACTCACTGGAGAGAGACAAAGAGAAGAAGAGTGGGAAAGTGTTCCCTTTCTCCTCTATCCCCCACAGTATAAGAAGCCTAGATGGGAACCAGTAGTTGACATAATGGCTATGTCACTGGACTCCCATGTAGTCAACCACAATTCAAGTCCTGGAGTGCCCAAGATCCCAAGAGAAGAATGGATTGTAGTGTGGCCGTCCCCACGAGGGGTGATTTTTCGCTTTCTGTCCCTCTGTCTCTCTTTGTCCTTCTGGTGAGCGCACATACCCTATAGCAAAAACCTCTCCCAAAAAAAAGAAGCCTAGATGTACATTATACAGGGCTGTTGTGAGAGCTGCCTATGCCAAGGGGCCCTCCACCTTCAGTGTGACATCGGTTATCTTGAAGGGGAAAGGTATATTCAGAATTGACGTAGGCCCCTTTTTAAGGCACTTTACTGAAAGCCCAGTTTCCAAAATAATAGTAATAACAATAATAATTAATAACAATAGAAATTTCTGATAATGGATTGTGATATCACCACAAATTGAAATCTGACAAAGCTGCACTCAGACATATTAAGTTCAGCTTTTTCTACAACTGTTAATTATCTTTTTACTATAACTGGAATAATTTCCAGTGAAACTCTCTGCTTTCAGTTGTCAAGGGCAACACTAATGTCAAATTTTGGACTTTGGAAACCACAGTAGAACTTTTATAAGGAGGGTTATAAAAACCAAAATTATCTATTGATGATTGGATGAGAGACTTGCCTCAACTTTACAGTCCTTATAGTGATCTCTGCATTTTATAAATTCAAAAGAACTTCCCAGCTGGGATGTAGTAATTTCATTTTCTCTAAAATACCAGTGTAATCACATAAAAGGGAAAATGGCCCCAGGAGAAGTTCTCTTGCTATTAGCAAGAACATATATAAAACTCTTCTCAGAAAAGGGCTGTTAATCATGTCATTGGAAAGGGCCTTAAGAAGTCATTTATGCCATCTAGGATAGATAAACGAGTACCCTAACCTTAAAAATATACCCAAGGAAGAAGACTCAAACTCTCCTCTTGCTGGCTTACTTATTATGGGAACTGCCTTGGAGCAATGTTTAAAAGCACTGATGATTCTAGTTCTTTCAAAAGTTATTTATTGAGCATCTACTGTGCTTATAACGAGGAGCAGGAACAGAGAAATACGAGATAATATCTTCAGCAGCAAAAGATTTATAATCTAGTCGAAGGTATAAGACATGAAGAACGGAATATTTACCATGATGTAAAATGGCCTAAAAAAGATTCCTAGAGAAGAAGGATACTGTTGGGTCTTCATAGTCATTATTTAAAGAGCAGATCTCAAAATAGAGAACATTTATATACATCCGATTCTTATCAGAATCTCCCCATTCTCATTCCTGATAGCTCTCCCTCTCCTACCTCCTTTCTAACTCTTTGTTGCCTTGAATCAAGTTTTATCACTTTCATCTAAACTGCTACTCTTGGGTTTGTCTCCATTTCTCCAGTTTTAACTACCAAAGTCTTCAGCAATCCATACACTGTGAGAGACTGGTCTTTAAAATATAAATCTAGAGACCAGCAGATGGTGTAATGTTGCTGTGCTCCCATGTAGTCAACCGTGATTTGAGTCCTGGACCCAGTGGCTTAAAACCCACACAGGGGTACCAGCAGAGGGTATAATGGCTATGTCGCTGGACTCCCTTGTAGTTGACTGTGGTTCAAGTCCCAGACCCAGTGGCTTAAACTCACGCCAGGTGCATGTGCATGCATGTCCAAGATTCTGAGAGGAGAATGGAGGAGAACGGATTGTGGCATGACCATCCCTCTCTGGGGGTTGATCTCTCACTTTCTGACTCTCTGTCTCTCCAGTGAGTACACATGCCCTATAACAAAACCTTTCTCTCAAGAAAAAAACAAAACAAAACAAAACAAACAAACAAACAAAATATATATA
The DNA here is from genome assembly GCF_000334495.1 of Tupaia belangeri chinensis. NCBI lineage: Eukaryota > Metazoa > Chordata > Mammalia > Scandentia > Tupaiidae > Tupaia > Tupaia belangeri. The sequence goes on from NW_006159849.1 coordinate 2,289,572, forward strand.
TTTTTTTATATATAGACACACACATGTAAATATATATAAATCTAAAGGCCTTTTCCAGGACTGAGACTAGGGTAAGGCAAGGGAAGCACTCACCTTAGAAACACCTTAAGAGAAGGCAC
>NW_006159849.1:2289714-2310727 GCF_000334495.1 Tupaia belangeri chinensis
CAGTGATTAGTATGCTGTGTCTGACTCCTTAAGTACTTACTAATAACTGTTGAATGACTAAATTAATAGACAAACAAGAGTGAAAAAGTGTTAAAATCAAAGAAAAGTCAGTACAGACCCAGTCACCTATGGTGCAGCTGTAACAAGTACCCTGTAAGGCTGGAAGCCATATGGTGAACCACAGGTTTGGATCCCCATAGCTATTACTATAGAAAAGCTAACTCATTCAATCTAATTGACTAAGTAGTTGATTAATTAAATTACACTTAATTGTTTGGTTGAATATTTTTTCAACAAGCCTAATCTTTTGACCCTCTGTTAAAGGAGGGAAGAATTTTTGTCAGGGACATAAAATGTAATTTGCGTCTGCCATAGTGAAGCCTATGAAAGCCTGTAACTAAAGCTTTAGACATTGTGCAAAGCCCAGGTCCATGTCTACATCCAAAGGCTATTTTCTCCAGAATGCCTTCAGGGACCTTTCTTGGGGTTTATGAGTTTTTTAAGGGCCTGTAAAATGTTTGAGACTAAAAATCAACAACAACAACAAAAAAGGCAAGAAACAAGAAAAGGGAATTACAATTTTAAAAATTAGCTTATTTGGAGGGAAGCTATGCTCTAAACCAATCTCCTAGACTCCCGAAATATTCAGACAAGAAGCCATTTTAAAGCTGAGGTGTGTCCTGGTGTGTTCAGGGAAGCCATGCTCTAAACCCATCTCCTAGTCTCCCGAAATATTCAGACAAGGTAGGGTGAACTTCATCTTCTCTCTGTCTCTGGCTGACTGTCTCATGTTCTCTCTCTAAGTTTTAAATTTTGATTTTTAAAAAATTTTTCAAGCATCTCTCCTCACCTTGGGCCTTTTCTTTTGTTTGTTAAGCCATTTTAAAGCTGAGGTGTGTCCTGACATGTTTGTGTGGCGTGCTGCATGGTTTTCATTTTTTACTCTTTTTTGTTAGTATTTTTCTAGCTTTATTCCTTTTTGCTTATATTTTATAACCTTTCTTACTCTACGCTTCACTCACCACACACTTAATGTCTAGATAGACCTAGGTACACAGTAGCCACTCTCCACACACTTAATGTCTAGATAGACCTAGGTGCACAGTAGCCAAGAATCTGAATACTTTTAGAATCATTGAAATCCTTAATGCTTATTGAACCTCCTGCTTTAATGAAGATTACTGGGACCAGCAGTTGGCATAACGGCTATGTTGCTGGACTCCCATGTAGTCAACCGCAGTTCGAGTCCTGGACCTGGTGGCTTAAACTCACGCCAGGTGCGTGTGCATGCATGCCCAAGATCCTGAGAGGAGAGTGGAAGAGAAGGGATTGTGGCATGGCCATCCCCTGGGGAATGATTTCTCACTTTCTATCTCTCTGTCTGTCTCTCTCTCCTTCTGGCAAGCACATGTGCCCTATAGTGAAAACCTCTCAAAAAAAAAAAAAAAAGAAAAAAGAAGTTTCTTTTTATAAATCTGAACTCCTAATCTTACTGTTGATATCACACTGTGAAGAACTGTGAAGGATTTTGTCAAAGAATGACCAGAAACAACCATAGAGGCACAAGAAGCATGAGAAACCAAGAAAATATCTTTCCCCTAAGAGAAAAGAACAATCCCTCATCATCCACAGAAAGTACAGTAGAATTCATGGAAATATCTGACAGAGAATTCAGAATAGTCATAGTGACAAAACTAAATGAGATGCAAGAGCTGAGAGATAATGAACTCCAGAAGACGCGGGAGAAAAAAGACAACGAGTTCTAGGAGGTGCTGAAGTTCTTCCATGATCTGAGAGAGGAAATTCATACTATAATAAAAGAATTAAATGGAGCTATTACAGATGATGGCTGCCATTCAGGAAATCAAAATCTCCTTTGAAAGTATTAAAAACAGATTGATCCATGCAGAAAATTGAATCTTGGATGTTGAAGGCAAAACCTCTGATCTAGAAAAAAACAACCAAAAAAACTGAAAAAATAACTCCAAAAAAAAAAAAAAAGAAAAAGAAAAAGAAAATACTATATGAGAAATACTAGACAGCATTAAGCCCCCAAACATCTGGATAATCGGTATTCCAGAAGGTGAGGAAACTAATAAGGGCATTGATGATCTATGCCATGAAATCTTGGAAGAAAACTTTCGAAGTCTAGAGAGGCATTCAAATATCCAGACCCACAAAATACAAAGGACCCATAATAAAATTAACCTAAGAAGGTCTTCTCCAAGGCACATCATAGCCAGACTGGTCAAGTCTACAAACAGACAGGATACTAAAATTGGCAAGAGAGAAATGTCAGGTTATTAATAAAGGTTATCCCATCAGGCTAACCTCAGATCTCTCATCAGAAACAATGTGAGAAGGAAAGAATGGGAACATATATTCAAAGTGTTAGGTGAAGAGAGTTTCAACCAGGAATGCTATACCCGGTAAGATTATCCTCCATATGGAAAGAAAGGATTAAAAACATTCTCAAATAAACAAGACCTGAAAGAATTTGGCAGTAGCAGACCCACTCTTCAAGAAGTTCTGAAAGGAGTGCTTGACCAGGAAAACTAATGACACATACAGAAATAAGAGAACGAAAGGCAATCAAGAAGACGACCAATTTAATGCTAGAGACAAGAAATATCAATAACAATGTTGAATGTTAACATCCAGGATTTAAACGGAAAGATTGGTCCATAGTAACTCTGCATATTCAACTGAAGAGAGTTTGAACATAAGACTGAACTAGCGAAATAAAATCTTATGACTTTTGAATAAAACATTACTGATTTCTTTCTTTCTTTCTTTCTTTCTTTCTTTCTTTCTTTCTTTCTTTCTTTCTTTCTTTTTCTTTTTTTTTTTAACTATGCTTTGTATTCCCAATTTAAACATTTTACTTTCGAGTTGTTGATAGGTTCAGCAATTTGTTAAAATATTTTTCTTGTTTATTTCTTTAAATGGAAATATAAACTTTTCTCCCTTCCTGGCCCTTCTTTTTTTTTTTTTTTGGCCCCTCTTGAATTGGAAATATTTGGGAGTATTCTTATTTTGTGGCAGAAGGGTTATTTGCATAAGTTCAATAATGCTTGCTGCATTGAATCAGAAAGTGGAAATACTCATTATTGGACAGGGCTTTGCCTGGAGTATCATATCTGAAGATCAATCAGAAAATTATGGAACTAAGGTGGATCTCAAGTAAGCCAACAGAAGCTCTTAGAAAGATGGCCTGCCACCATCAATAGTACTGCCTGGCAGAGAGGATTAGAGAGGATATACGAAAGAATTTATAACAGAAAATAACCTGGACTTTTCCAGCCCAGCATTGTAATCAGTAGAGATTGCAAAAGAGCAACCACACCAGAGGATTATCTTGAGAGAGACTTTGAAGGAAGGAAAAGAGACTGATCTTTGCTAGCAGATGGTGTATCACAGAGTACTTGGTAGGCAGGGCTGAATTGAGAAGGTTATGTGTGACTCGTGTGCTGCGCATTTGCTTTTCAACAATTTTAGTAGTTGACATGGAAATATTTCCTCAAAAATATTTAAAAACAGACTGTTGTAGAGTCACAAACAAAATTATAGGCAATATATTGACCACTATCTTTAAAGTTCAGTATTTTGAAATTTTGAAAGGTTTTATTAACTGTCAAGAGCTATGGAGTATGAGCAAAATTTCTTTGATATGTAAAGCAGATGTTTGTGAAAAAAATGTAAAAATAAAAACAGGTGAAAAATAAAAAAAATACTGATAGGAGTTAAATTTAAAAAAAAAAGAAAAAATAAGAAAAAAATCAGCTTTGTGGACTTGCAGGTGGTGGTGTGCTGGTTAAGGTGCTGAATTCCCACATTGCCAGTCACAGTTCAAGTCCCAGATCTGGTGGCTTGCTTTCTCACTTTCTCTTTCTGTCTGTCTCTCTGACCAAATTAAAAAATAATAACAACAAATGGAATTAAATAAATAAACAATTCTTTAAGAAAAATTAGTATATGTTTGCCTAATCCTCCACAAAAATGTTAGAAATATAAAAAACAAATATATATATACACACATATATATATGTATCATTTATTAAATGTCTTTAAATTGTGACATGAGGTCAACTAGTTGTTGAAGGCAACTCCACTCAACTCTTAAATATAAGTTACATTTAATGCAGAATGAGAATATATTTTAAAATGTGTAATAAAAGGTAAAGAGGCCTCCAAAAGTAAGAGTTTCTAGAGCCTATGAACTATTACAGCAACCTTGTCTATATGCTCCGTTATGGCTCACATCTTACCCTCTATCCACACAGGTAAATTCTGAGTGGTGGGTCAAAAGAAATGACTTCAATTGCATTGGTTTCTGAGCACCTGAACCCTAAATGAGAAGTTAACGCAAAATACCATGTTCTTTATTCTATCTTCCTTGTTCTATTTTTTCAAAGTTCTTGTTATGTTCATAAAGAAACGGGGAAGGGGTTAAAGAACACATTCCAAGTAAGACAAATGCCCTGTTTCACAGTGGGTAAAGCCCTGCACATAGGGAGCCACATTCCACATGGCTGACTGTGGTGTGAATCCCAGCCCCAGTGACTTGAAAGCATACCAGTTGGGGCTGGGAGGTGGCATGGTGATTAGGGGCACTGGACTCCCATGTGGTCAACCATGGTTCAAGTCCTAGACCTGGCAGCTTTCTTTCTCACTTTCCTTCTCTCTCTCTCTCTCTCTTTTCTCTCTTACTCTGTTCCTCTCTGGTCAAATTAAAATAAACAAATAAATAAATAAATGTTAAATAAAATAATTCCTTAAAGGAAAAAAAAGAGAAGAAAACATACTAGTTATGTAAGCATGCATGTCCCAAATCCTGACAGAATGGAGAAATGGAAGAAAAAAGGATTGTGACATGACCATGGCTCAGTGAGAGGGGTGTTTTCTCTCTCTCTCTCTCTCTCTCTTTCTCTCTCTGGTGAGAACAAAAAACACACATGAAAAAATAAATGAAACAAAAATCCTTTTGATTGTAAATAGTCACATAGTAAATGTTTCCCAGTAATTGGTATTGTCAACATGAGATGATGAACTGATTTTATACAAGTGCTTATGATATGTACTCTTTGCCGTAGCACCACTTAGAATAGAGATACAGGACCAGCATAAGGCGTAATGGTTACATCATTGGACTCCCACATAGCTGACTAAAATTCAAGTCCTGGACCCGGCAGCTTAAAGTCATGCCAGGTACATGTGCATGCATGCCCAAAATCCCTAGAGGAGAACAGAGGATAAGGGTTTGTAGCATGGCCATCCCCCCCGAAGGGGGGCAGTGATTTCTTGCTTTCTGTCTCTCTGTCTCTCTGGTGAGTGCACGCACCTTATAGAAAAAATATCTAAAACAAACAAAAAAACTGGAGATACTGGGTTTGTATGTAACAGCATATATGTTAATGTTGAACTTAGTTATTGACCATCAAAATGGTCCATAATGTCAATATCTAAGAACATTAGCCAGTTCTTTAAACTTTCTTGCAGTATAGCATTTTAAAATTGTTTTACTCCTGTGCCATCTTATAAAGCCTGTTATTTGGGACTCTGTCATTAAATGTAAAGAACCAACTAACAGCACCCATCTTGTTCAAGTCTAGTTGCTGTCTCACTATCAGAGTGGCATGTGTAGGGGTAGGGGAGTGACAGGAATAGCAGTGTTTGCTGTCCCTTAGCAGGTAAGATTTTTACACTGGAGAATATTAAGAGTGACCTGCACCATAATTCCATTGTGATGAGCTCAGGTCTGCAGTACCTAAAGACAAATCTGAAAATGACTGTGTCTAAGTAGAAACCATTTCCAGATAAGTAAATTCTCTTTAAGCAACTGTACCTGGCCAAGTGGGAAATGGACGTTTAATTCAGAAGCGAGGGGGAAATGGTCTTTGCTGTTATCGCTGCCTTGGAGCAGATTCAAAGGGATTTGACTCTGGAAAGAGCATAATTTGAGATCTAAGTTATTTCATTCTGGTTTCTTTGCTGAGTCAACTGAATCAAGTTAATCTTCAAATGTTAAGTCACAGGAAATTCTCATTTACTTAGGTTATTTTGTGCTACCCCACAAGAAGCTTACATTTTCCTAAAATTCTTATTAACAGTAATCTGTCAGAGACTCCACATATCCACAGCCCTGCGTTCTAGTAGGTACTTACTTTATTTTATTTTTCTTACTGTTCACACAATCAAGGTACAGAGATTTCTCCACAGTTACAAAGTTCTTGAGTGCTAAAACTTTCACTAGATGTTACATTTTGTGACTCTGGTCAAAGGTTATTTTTCCTCCTGGGTCTCAATGTACCATTGGTAATTTTTCCATTTTTTAATTCCAATTTTGAAAAGGCCAAATAGAAGTGTTAATGTTCACATTCAACAAAAACATCTGTTATAAGCAGTTGCTGACTGACGAGTAATATTCATCTTCTCTGCCAGATCTAAATTGGACCTGGGAGAATTTCACCATTTGCTGGTAAACTATTAAAGGCTCGATACTGGGGCATTTTCCTGAGAGAAGAAATAGTTCACATATCTCTTCTTAACACCTAGGAGGAAAACTGCCCCCAAATGGTAAACTGTGACTTCTTCTGGGAGGGAAAAGGGGATTTCACACACACACACACGTACACACACACAAGCACACACACACACACACACACACAAGTAGACCTTCTCCTGTGTTGGCTAGAAAGTTAATTAATTTTCCCCCTGCCAAATCTAGCAACTCTGGGCACCTATATCCATCCACACTCTGCCTCTCCTCATTACGATGGGTGCCCTGAGTCAATTCACATTTAACCTCGGCCCCTCCGCTCGTGCACAGCTTCCTACTCTCATTCTCCTCCGTGTAGACTCTGCCTCTGCAGCTTCCCTTTCTCCTCGTGTTGCCACATTTCCCCCGCTCTCCTGAATCCTTCACATTGGCATACATAGAAGCTATAATATCTTCTATTTAAAAGTGAAACAAAACACCTTTGCTTGAGTTCATATCCCTCTAGTCATGCTCCATTTTTCTGCTAGCATCTTCACAGTGATAGTTCTCAAGAAGATTGTTAGTAGTTCCTGTTTTCTTCACCTTTTATTCTCTCCTCAGCCCACACAAGTCAGACTGCCGTCACTACAGCTTCTCTGAAACCAGTCTTATCAAGGTCACCAACGGCTGGGGCGACCATATGTTCTTGTTTGCCCAGGACAGCCCCAGTTTACACCTATTGTCTTGGCAGAATTATTAATAACTTTCCTCTTCCTCTTAAAAACATTATGGATTGGACTATAAATTATATGGACAATAAATCATTCCACCAAGGCCCTCATCTTGCAAATTTGACTGATCACTAATCTGTACTTATCTTTCTCAACCTCCCCGAAATGCTTTTAATGACCTGTAAGTGTTGGCACACTGCCAGGCTTTCAGCTCAGTGCCCTCCTCTCCCCTCCTCTCTTCTTTACCCACACACTCTTTGCAAGTCACCTCATCTAGTCCCACAGCCTTGAATACAATGCTCAAATTTATGCTTCTGGCTCTGACTTCCTTCCCTGAACTCTATACTCTCTCGTCCTGCCTATTTGAAAGTCTGCGTGTACGACTGATGGGCATATCAGCTTTAACGTGTCCAAACAGAATTTTTAATCCCCCTCCATCCTTTTCCCTAGTACCCTCACACTCAGTAAATGGTATCACTACTATCACAGTTGCTGGAGTCGGACACTACACTTCTTTTTATTACCCTCTGTTGTTCACAACTCATATCTAATCTTCAGCAATTTTTATTGACAATCACAAAACCTATTGTCAACCTGAGTGCTTTTCTCCATCTCCTCTCCCATCCCCGTAGTCCAAGTCACATTCTGTCCTCACCAGGGACTTCCAGTTGTCTTCTTGCTTCTATTGTTGCTCTGCCATAGAGCTGCCAGAGTGACATTTTCCAACTATTTATCAGATTATGTTCTTCAGATCCAACACCTCAAAAGTTTCCTGTAGAGCAATGAGAATAAAATCTAGCATTCTGTCCATTACTTCGAGGGTCCTGGTTTCCTGCATTTCTTGAACTAATTTCTAATCATTCTCTCCCTTGTTCTTTTTGCTCTGTCCACCCAGTGGTCTTTGTGCTACAGCTCAAACATGCCAAGCTTTTTCTCACCTCAGGGCCTTTGATCCTGTAGTTCCTTCCACCTGGAAAACTCTTCTCCTGCACCTGCAGATAGCTCTGTTCCCTCACGTCATTCATATCTGACCCTCAGCCCCTAACTAATATAACACCCCCATCACTCTCCATCCCTTACACAGCTACATGTTTCTCTGTAGCTTCGTGTTTATCATTAGCCAAAATCACACTGACTCTGTGTATGCTCATTCTCTATCCTCTTCATCATAATGTAAGTTCAAAAAACAGGACAAGGATTCTATCGCGTTCATCCCTATATCCATAATGTCTAATTTAGTATCTCTATATTAAATGCTCCATCAGTATTTGCTGAAGAAATGAAAGAATCACAATTTGCAATTGAGCGAATTCAGAATTCTGAGCACTCCTCAGTTCATCAGCTATCTGCTCCCTTCTGTATTTGTTGAATATTTGTTCCCCTTTTTCTATTTTTTTTTTCAGATGTGTCTAGTTTAACGACACTTCCATAGCCTGTAAACTCCCAGAGACAATGGATGAAAGAGTCAGTTAATGCAATTTAGCCCCTTAGGAGCTGCACATCAGGGTGCCTGCCTTTCTTGTATCCCTTTTTCACAGGCAGACACATCTTTGGGAACTATAAAGACAACAGTGGACTTCCCAGGTCTGAACATCCCTGGACTCTCTTCCTTAATCGTTTCTTAATTTCTACGTAAATCTGAATTCAGTTTCACAGTTGACTCCCAACCTACCTTTGCAGAAGGACTGGAGTGGGAAATAGGTGACAAATATACAGATATTTCCCCAACACTCATGAAAAATTAAATCACCTCAAAACTATCAGAGGAATGATAAAATAGTCAAAAGTACTTCTTGGGCCAGCAGTGATGTCGAGGCTAGGGTGACAGGATCCCACTAGCTAACTCTGGTTCGGGTCTGGAACCTAACTGCTTGAAAAATCACACAGGGCCTCTGTGCGTCCATGCTCAGGGTCCCCAGGGGAGAATGGAGGAGAAGGAATTGCAGCATGGCCATCCCCCCAGGAGATTATTTCTCACTTTTCCTCTCTCTCTCTCTCTCTCCCTGTCTCTTTCTCTCCGGTAAGCACATGCACCCTGTAGCAAACAAACAAACAAAAATGCTACACTAAAAACAAATAAATAGATACATACTGTTTTTTTAAAAAGTATTTGTTAAATAGGTGGTGTAAGTGAAATGGGAAAAAATAGAAATAACTATGTTTTACCAGTAGAAATAACTATAATAACTAAACAATCAACACTTCCTTTTCTCCTTCAGTTTTTGTCATGTCAACATGTCTCCCTCAAGGCTGGATGCTCAGTTTTCTCTAATAATGATTTAATTCTCCAGAGGGCCTTGATCTAGACCACCTCTCTTTGATATGTTTTATAGGAGCATATTCTCATTCTGGAAGGCCAAGGCCCGCAGTGGCCCTTTAGCTGGCATTTCAGCTGGGACAAATGAAGTCCCGTGTGGATGGTGCAGAGTAATCTGGGCAAATGCACAGTTTTGAAATGCTTTGTAATATAGTAGATTTTAAGAGCTATCTATATTGTAAAATTAATTAGTGATGACAAAGTGTTCTAGTATTAAGATATCAATTTTGGGACCAGCAGGTGTTGTAGTGGTGGTGCTAGACTCCCACATGACTGATCCTGGTTCGAGTCCTGAATGGGGTGGTTTGAAACTTACAATGTGTGCCTGGGTATGTGTGCATGTATGTCCAAAATCCCGAGAGGAGAATGGAGAAGAAGGGATCACATGTAGCCATTCTCCCCTTCCATCTCTATCTTGTCTCTTTCCAGTGAGAACATGTGTCTTAAGGCAAAAACCTTTTTAAAAAAAATCAATTTAACCGAAGAAGTCATAGCTCATAGCTAGTGGGCCTCACCACGACTGGGATGCAATATCCTTCTAGACTGCCACCTCTGCCCTGATTCTACACTCCCTATGGAAACCTTCTGACTATTAATTTGGCTTCCCAGCTATTCTGATATTCTGAAACCAGAAAGATAGTATCTCCATGTGACTTTTCTCCTAAACAAATGAATATTCTGTCATTTGATCTTTGTTTTTTTTTTAAATATGAACTCCTTTTAATCCAGTAATTTTATTTCCTATGAAAATAATGAGCAATATAATTAAAACATTTGTATAAAAATGTTTATGACAGCATCATTTAATGGTGAAAAATTTGAAATCATAACTGTTCTAGGTCTAAGAGTTGTTTGGTGAAATACTTGATAAATTCTTACGTACATTATCATTAAAAATGTATTCTTTTAGTTAGTTTTTCTTTTTCTTTTTTTTTTTTTTTGAATTTTATTATAAGGCTCGTGTGCCCTCCAGAGAGAGAGAGACAAAGCCAGGGGTGTGATGTGAGAAAACACTCCCAGGGTGATGGCCATACCGCAATCTCTTCTCTTCAGTTCTTCTCTTAGGATTTTGGGCATGTACACACATGTGACCAGTATGTTTTTCAAGCCTCAGAGTCTTGGACACAAACCATGCAGTCAATCATGGGGAATCCAGCAGCCTTGACCACCACACCACAGTCCTAAGAACATATTTTAATGTCTATATAGTAATATAGAAAAATGCTCCCAATCTAACAATAAGTGAAAAAAACTGGATATAAAATTGTGCTAGTATGATCCAAAATTTATAAATGTGTGTCAGTGTGTGTGTATGTATTACAGAATACTGAAAAGAGAGATACCAGAATGTTAATAATGGTTATAGCAAATAATAATCCAAAAGGCAGTTTTTGCTTTATATTCTTTTTTATCTTATGTATTTTTATAGTTTCTAAATATTGTTACAGTATATAATATTTTTAAATCAGAAAACTGTGCATAAGTTTACATCTATTATGTAGTATTTCTGTCAAATAAGACTTTTCCCCCCTTGAGACATATTGCACTTCTTCTACACATTTTCCCCCATGAGAAAAGTGAGTTTACTCTATAGAGGTCATTAAGCTTTAAATTAGTTATATAAATTATTAAGGATGGAGTCCCTAAGAAATACAGTTTTAAAATGTGACTTAAATGAAGGTATAAATATGCAGTGCAGAAAATTGTAAAAATTTTCATCCTGAAGTGTGATCACAGCAATGAAATGATGCAATTAAAATTCTGATTCAAAATCCAAATGCACAAGAACTTATAACTCATCAGGTGCTTGAGGAGTTAATTTCCAGAAAAATGAGTAAGTAACATGAATTGTGACATATCTATTCTGCTACCCCTTCCCCCATCTCTGAAAATATCCAGAATTTGCTTTAAAAGCTATGCAAAAATGGCAAACCCCCCCCATACAGATAAAAGATCAAGGGAGGGAATGAAAGATGAAGCAGCAGATGAGATAATAGACAAGATAATTACAGAGCTTTAAAAGCCTTAGATTTATTTTTAAGATGTAAGAGCTCTATTTAGAAAAGCCCCTAGCTAACTTCATGTGAATCTTGAATGAATTGTTCTGAAACATGTGAATAGTAATGAAACGAAGGAAAGCAAAGTTTACTTTGTTTTCTGTGCAGGGTCTATCCTGGCTGGCCCCATAGTTTAGGTGGCCAGTCGTGTCTTGTCCTTGGTGTACAAAGTTAACACCACTGACCTCCTGTGGGTAGATGAGGGATTGGGATTTTGGAAGACCAAGTATTTTCCTCTCTCTGATTTTTCACTATGGTTCACACAATAAACTTATTGTCCTTTCAGAAGAATTGGGAAGCTTCATTCTGCCTTTTCTTACTACTCCCCAAGAGAGGAAGAATCACTTATCCCGGTTATGAGGTGAAGAACAAACTGACCCTTCCTCTGTGCTTTAATTTTTGAGCTGGGCTGTACTCAAGGCAGCAGCAGTTCTCTCTGGAGTCCATCCACTGGCTTCACGTTGCATTCTCTCCATTGCCATGCTTTGGCCTGCTCTTCTTCTCCTCTTGTGCTTGTTAGCGTTGGATGGGCAAACGGTCAGACAGGGTCTAGATGCAGAGTCCACCAAATATTTAAAAGCTTATATTTTGGGCTTTGATTTCGTTGTCTAATTTTTTAAAGGTGATTCCAAATTCAAAGAGAGAATAGAGCTTGCTACTTATTAATGCTTCAGAGAACCCCCAAAGGCTCTATTTCCTTGAGTTCTGTGAATTTACGCTGGTCTGTTCACATTTCAGGTGGATCTCATATAAGCAACACTGTAAGGCTACTTATTGCCTATATTTGATGACCAAGTAAAAGGTTGAAATTGAAGCCACAGAATATATTCTAAATGGCACATACTCTAATTGACAAAATTTGTAAGCATGATGTGTGTGAAAGTGGGGATTTAGAAAACAAAATCTCAGCATTTAGGGGGAAAATGGATTGATTTTTAATGACTTTAGAAGTAGAAAAAGCATTATAATTTTATATATATATATATATATATATTATATATATATATATAAAATCTAAAAAAGTGAAAACCTATTTGCTGATGATGAAGTATATGGTAAGGTTTGGTCTTGACTGATATAAATGGTAATTGTGCTGGAAAAAGAAGTGTTATACACTGTAAAGATATATGTGAAAAAAATAGAAAAGAAAGTGAAAAAAAAGAATTAGAGAAAGTGTTGTTGCTTCTTGGGCAAGAAAGCAAGTTAGAAGTTTATTCTGGAAAGTGATTTTTATGGAATTTTAATCTGGTTCAATCCAGAATCCAAATCTATGGATGGCAATATTGTGCTCAAAATGTTACACACCCTTTTGCAGCAGCAGACTAATTTAGAACCATAGTTCTTGACAGTGTAAAGATATATTTCCTGGGACCAGCAATTGGCATAATGAGTATGTCACTGGACTCCCATGTAGTCGACCGTGGTTCGAGTCCTGGATCTGAACTTTGATGAATTTCAAAGTATCCTAGCTGGAGCCTTCTGTCAAATTGCTCCCTATAGTTAGGGATGTCCATGAGGCATTTTATATGGCTCCCAGATACAGGATTTGACAACCAAGAGGAATGAAACTAGATTGTTGTCAAAGATGTATTTCTTTGAAACAGCCTGGTGGTATGGTGGTTAAGGTAGCTGGATTCCACATGACCAGATGTTCTGTTCGAGTCCCAGATCTGGCGGCTTGGAAAATATGCCAGGTGTGTGTGCTGTGTATGTCCAAAATCCCAAGAGGAAAATGGAGAAGGGATCACTGTGTGGCCTTTCTCCCTATCCACCCCCAACCCCCAGGTGGTGATTTCTCACTTTCCCTCTCTCTTTCTCTTTGTCTCTGTCTGGCAAGCACATGTGCCCTATAGTAAAACAAACAAACCAACAAATAATCAAAGATGTATTCCCATTGTAATTTGCCAAGATTCTTCCAAGAGTGGAACATTGTTTTCATTTACCTAGAAAAGAGCCTATTAAGAAAGTCACTGTTCTAGTATATCATGTATATAAGTGAGAGCAGCCAGAGGAAAACAATTTGCTAATGCACAACACAGGCTGAAGTAGTATTCAGAATTAGTCGAGAATCATTCATTTGTGCCCCCCCCCCAAGGTAAAGTGCTTTGTCTTTATCAAGGAAAGCATTTACTCTGAATACTAGATCCCTGTTACCTGCTAAATATCTGAATTCTCAGTATGTGATGTGATGTGGGGTGGGTGTTAGGGACCTGAGGAGAAAAGAGAGAGACCTGAGATCCCTAGAGCTCAAACACATGTCAGAATTCAGTCAATAGCTAGCTGGCACATGTGGAGCTAAATTTAAACATATGTTTTTGGTTTAAAAAACCTTGTTCTTACTGCCAAAGGAAGAGAAGACCTTAAATTTTTTTAACCATCCTGAATTTATAATATGGTGGCCTTATGAAACAAAACATAATAAAATGCATTTATCAGAAACACATTTATGTTTGTAACAGAGAACAGGGTCATAATAATTTATCTGAAAGTTTTATGGTGAATTATTCTAGGCATTTATTTCCCAAAGCTTTTGCATATTTCACATAAGTCTGTGTAATGTAATTTTTACAGTGGGTTCCTCAGATAAATCACATTGACTATCACTGAGATCTTTTTTCATCTGAGTACACGAGGGTGAAGTGATGTTTCTTTGTTGTAAAGTGAGAATCTGAAATGGCTGATAGGGTACAACCCCATCACATCCAATGGGATGGGGCGCAAATGTTCTTTAAGATAGATGTTCTCTACCTGTATAGTCCTCTTTATAGAGAGCAACTTCCTAATCAACCAGCTCCTCCAAGAGCAGGATATTCGGCCTTCAGAACTCTTCACTCCCCTTACATAGCTTTTTCTGAATTGCGCTTCAATACTATGCTCCTGACTTGACTTGATGGAAGTTTTTTAAAAGTGCCTATGTGAAACTTGTTGTTTCGTATTGCCCAGATATTGTTGAGGCCACTGTCCATTACACTAAAAAAAAGAATGCCCACATTAGGAGAAGGTAAAGTGCTTTGTCTTTCATCAAGGAAAGCATTTACTCTGAATACTAGATCCCTGTTACCTGCTAAATATCTGAATTCTCAGTATGTGATGTGATGTGGGGTGGGTGTTAGGGACCTGAGGAGAAAAGAGAGAGACCTGAGATCCCTAGAGCTCAAACACATGTCAGAATTCAGTCAATAGCTAGCTGGCACATGTGGAGCTAAATTTAAACATATGTTTTTGGTTTAAAAAACCTTGTTCTTACTGCCAAAGGAAGAGAAGACCTTAAATTTTTTTAACCATCCTGAATTTATAATATGGTGGCCTTATGAAACAAAACATAATAAAATGCATTTATCAGAAACACATTTATGTTTGTAACAGAGAACAGGGTCATAATAATTTATCTGAAAGTTTTATGGTGAATTATTCTAGGCATTTATTTCCCAAAGCTTTTGCATATTTCACATAAGTCTGTGTAATGTAATTTTTACAGTGGGTTCCTCAGATAAATCACATTGACTATCACTGAGATCTTTTTTCATCTGAGTACACGAGGGTGAAATGATGTTTCTTTGTTGTAAAGTGAGAATCTGAAATGGCTGATAGGGTACAACCCCATCACATCCAATGGGATGGGGCGCAAATGTTCTTTAAGATAGATGTTCTCTACCTGTATAGTCCTCTTTATAGAGAGCAACTTCCTAATCAACCAGCTCCTCCAAGAGCAGGATATTCGGCCTTCAGAACTCTTCACTCCCCTTACATAGCTTTTTCTGAATTGCGCTTCAATACTATGCTCCTGACTTGACTTGATGGAAGTTTTTTAAAAGTGCCTATGTGAAACTTGTTGTTTCGTATTGCCCAGATATTGTTGAGGCCACTGTCCATTACACTAAAAAAAAGAATGCCCACATTAGGAGAAATTTCTTATCTATCTCAGTTTTTGGAAATGCTGTTTTTCCAATGTACCTGGTAAGTGTTTTCTATATACACACTCTGAGTCTGGATTCTGATCATGCTTTCCTTTTTCCTTTGGCCACTAGGAAGTTCAAAGGGAAACTCAACACTGGTCTTTATCCTGTGTGTATGGAAGTGCACATGCCTGTTTCCTAAACTTACTCATACTCTAGTCTAGCTGTTATTTCTTATTTGACTTTATTCCATATTTTGCAGCCCAAAGCAATCAGATTCTGGGAAGATATGTAACATAAGTTTAAAAAGATGTAAATATTCTGGAGTTCTAAAGTGAAGCTAAAACCAAATTCAGTTCATTCCAGATCCTTAAGCAACTTTCTTCTCTGTTTATCATAATGTCTAGAATGGCAAATGGTATGTATCTCATCTTCTACAAGAATGCAGTCAATCAAGAATACAGCCTCTTGCCAGAGAACATCTCTGGTGTACTGAACTGAGAACGTGAACTGATCTTGACAGCAGACACACCAAAGTGATCTTACAGTGCATGCTCTTGTATGTATGTGGCGCACACGTGTGTGTGTGTGTGTGTGTGTGTGTGTGTGTGTGTAGCAGAAGGTTTTGAGATTCATAAGGAGACAAAGAAAATGGTGACATTTCACTCAATTTCCCTTTCCTTTTCCTTCCTCATGCTATATCATTTATTGGCCTTCCAGAATTGAACTTGTCAGTTCAGTTCTAAAAAGCACATCTCTTACCCTTGCATTGTTGCCGACTCAGGTACCTGAACTCATTCTTTTGTGTGGCACACACTTTTCCTTCTGAACTCTAACCTTCTTCCTCATTGCCCTTATCAGCTTGGCTTTGCTTCCTCAGTTTTCTTCTGTTCTTCTCAGTCTTCAGCACTGAGCAAAGTAACATCTGATGCTCTTGTTACACTGCTTTTTTTTTTAAAGAGGCCATTACAAAGTTACAGAGATAAAAATAACAATATGAAGGATGTATTGTGCAAATCTTTTTAAAAGCCGGCAAAAACAGCAGAAAGAAATCAATTAGAATTGCCATGGCAACTACCAACAATTTTATATGCAAGAATGAAATAAAATAAAATAAGAAAAGTAACAAAATAGAAAATGCATAAACTGATTCAAATACCATGAAGTGTTTATGAAGTAAACACTATAGAATGAAGCCTCATGAAAATTGATTTCATTAAAGCACATGAAATACAGTTTAACTTTTCATTATAAATGAACAAGGTATGTATCATAAAGGAAACTATTATTGATGAACTCTTAAAGTAATTATTCAGTTAAAAGAATTATTATAAAACAAGTTTAGATAGGTCAGGAGAATAAATTAAAATGTATGAAGGCCAATTTAAAATAATATTTGATTTTAGGCAAAGGTTTCTTCTAAGCATATTTGAAGCTCATATATTAAATTTGATAGCTAGAGGTAAATTAAAGACATGGGACAATAACCCTGGAAAAAAGTAACCAATGGAATTAGAAAAGAACAGAATTCTAGGACATATGTGATCTGGATTTCTGTCCTAAACTCGTAGAGTTAAGATACCACCTCCCACATCATGCATCAGTGGTTTTCAACTTTGCCCACAGGTAAAAATCTCCTCGATCTTCCATCCACATCTTTGTATGGATCTGGATCCATCACTATGTCTGAAAGCCCTCTTAGACTTATTGAATTAGACAATCTGAGGATGCTTTTTTATTTTATTTTATTTTATTTTTTTAGTTTTTACTGTAGGATGTATGTGCTCACCAGAGAGAAACAGAGAGGGAAAGATGAAAAATGAGAAATCACCACACACACACACACACCCAGGGGGGCATGGCCATACTATAGCTGTTTTTCCTCCATTCTCCTCTTGGGGTTTTGGATATTCATGCCAACACACCAAGAATATATTTTAAACTGCTGGGTTTGGGACTCAAACTGCAAAGACAGCCATGTGGGATCCAGCTGTCCTAACTACCATGCCACCAGCTGGCCCTGGAATTTGTATTTATTAAAGGTTTCACTTTACTATATGTGATGGGGATGTCAAAAAGTTCATGAAAAATAGAATTAAAGTATGAGTTTACTTTAGTACAAAATTTTCCAATCCATACATAGTCTTTTCATAATAGTAATTTTTCATACACATGAACTTTCTGAAGACCCCTCATCTAATGGTATCTTACCTTCCTTTGGTCATTGGACTGGATTCTTCTTCATCAGTGCTACCATCTAAATCTTATGAAGGAGAAAATTTTTTTTACTATGTCTTTGTTATAATTTATTATCTTTTATCTTGAATAAAGTCATAGAAAACTGTTTGGTTTAGCTCCCAGCAGCCCACTCCTGAGCTCTGAGGAAGTTTGCCTTCGTCTGGGCTACCCGATCTTTCTTCTGGGCAATGGACATCTTGGGACGATTCTACTTCTTCTTTTTAACTTCTTTCTTGGGTTTCTTTTTATAGACTGGGTTCTCTCATATAGCAGTGTGAGCTTTCTTATACATCTCCTCCATCATGTCTGGAGTTATATTGTTCTTTATGTACTGAGAGAACTGTTTCTTATAAGCGTCTTCATCTTCTTCCATTTGGTAATGCATGAAGTCTGCAATGTTCTGGCCCATGATGTGCTTCCAATGGACTTCTGCACTAAATTCCTTGCTTTCAGAATCATAACCAGGGAATCGTTTGGTACTGTGAGGGATAGATAAGCCTCCATCCACCGCTCCCTTCAGGGCCCCAAAAACTTGATTACCAGTGGTGGTTCTGGCAAGGCCTGCATCCAAATAGCAGGTGAAGGCACCAGGTTGACCATCGATGCTTTCTACATTGTACTCATCTCCAGTCACTTCCACTTGACCTTCATAGATCTTGTCCACGCCAAACCTACTGAGAAGCCTGTGGGCCAGCAGCGGGCCAGACCAATATGCTGCAGCATCATTTCTCAGGCCACCCTTCACACCGTATTTTGGTAGTTCGTGTGCATAAGCTACACACACTATCATATCCCCTTCTATATGGGCATAAGCAATCTGACAAATGATATCTCTGTTAGTTACACGAACTATCTTCCTGTATTTGGGTGTGTTGTACTTATTTTTACCAATATGCTGCAGCATCATTTCTCAGGCCACCCTTCACACCGTATTTTGGTAGTTCGTGTGCATAAGCTACACACACTATCATATCCCCTTCTATATGGGCATAAGCAATCTGACAAATGATATCTCTGTTAGTTACACGAACTATCTTCCTGTATTTGGGTGTGTTGTACTTATTTTTATCCTGGATCACCAAGCATTTCCGAGCATAGTAATCAGTTTTACCCTCTCGTCGTCTTCTAAATTTCACTTGGTATCTCTTAAAGTAGGCCTTATCCTTGACGACTTTAACAAATCCCATCCTGCGGAACAGAGACCAGCAGCCGCAGCCGACCTGCAGACCCACAAGCACTACAGGGGAAAAACGCTGAAGGAGAAATTTGATATCAATTATTAATGGTGATGTGGAAAATTATATCTAAAATATCACTGCTTTTGCCACTTTGATTTTCTCTGGAGAAAAAGCATCACATGTATTTGTAGTTTGGCCCTAACAGAGATAATCGCTTGTTCTAGTATAAAGATGCCATTTTATGGTCCCTCCACTCCAGAATAAAATATAATCAGAAAAGAGTTTTTTAAAATATTTTTCTTTATTCATGATAGAGCATATGATATGCATGTGAGAGTGACAGAGAGTGATGAACACCCTCCACAGGGTCTGGTCTTCCACAAGGATCCTGACACACATGTATGTGCCCAGCACATTCTGATCAGGGATTTGAACTGTGGTCGTCATGTGGGATTGAGCTTTGCTTGAGCAGCATGTTACTGCTGTGCCAGAGAGCCAACCCAGTAGGGGACATTTTTAATTTTTTCAGGTTTTTGCCCTAGGGCGCATGTGCTTACAGGAAAGAGAGGGAAAGTGAGAAATCACCCTCCAGAGGAATGGCACACCATAGTCCCTTCTCCTCCATTCTTCTCTCAGGAGCTTGGGCAAACACACACACACACACACACACACACACACACACACACATACACACAACACACACACACATGCCTGGCCTCCAGGTCTGGGACTCAAACCACGGTCAGCTATGTGGGAGTCCAGCATGTTATCCACCATGCTATCTGCTGGCCTCCCAGTGGAGAAAGTACCCGGATGGGTGTGCTAATTTACCACGTGAAGAGCACATAGTGGGGATCAGCAGGTGGCGTGGTGGTTATGGTGCTGGACACTCCCACATGGCTGTCCATGGTTTGAGTTTTGGACCTGGTGGCTTGCTTTCTCACTCCCCCCCCCCCAATGTGGGTCTCTCCTTTTTCTCAGATAAAATAAATGAATGGATAAATAAAATATTTTTTTTAAAAAAAGAGCACATAGTCATGGGGTAATAGGGTATAGGAAATGGGGACGAGGGAGAGACTGAAATTAAAAGGCAGATTGGTTGAGTGAAAAACTAGTAAAAGCAGTATTATGTTTATTATTATTTATGCTTATTATTCTTTTCCTTTCAAGTTTCTGAGTTGGGGGTTTGTTTTGGATAGAAACAGTACTGGATTATGACATGTAAATGCTATCTCAGGAAAACTGTTAATTTTTTTAAAGGCACTGGGGTCCTGCTTTAGCCTTAGATACAGTGTCTCCTACAGGTTGAAAGTTATCCTGGAATCTGAATTCGGTTTCAGGAGAAAGGCAGTTAAATGAGAGTAGAAGAGTAGATACAGTCTGTTCTTTATTCCTGTCACATCAGCCAAGCCATACGCACTACTATGTAATCCACTCTCTCTCCTAGAACTGGCAAAGCTTATTTAATGTCATGCAAAGTGTTTACCAATGCAAGAATCAGCTTCAAAAGTAATTAAAGTCTCTAATAGATTCTGCTTAGAACTAAAGGTTATAGAGGAAAGCATTTTATTTCAGTCTTCTCTTCAATGTTGAGGGAGTTAATAAAAGTAAATATTGAGATGCAAAGATAAATTGGAATCCTGCATTTCTTTGTGACGCCAACAGAAAACATGAAATCCTTTTGGGAAAAGTTACATAAGTAGGTTATAAGCTCTGGAGTAATCCAAATGAATAAACGGTGTGCTGAGGAGAATGCATACATATACACATGTTCGAAAGTTCAACATATGTTCTGTATAATGATTGGTAAATATA
This sequence comes from Tupaia belangeri chinensis, assembly GCF_000334495.1. Taxonomy (NCBI): domain Eukaryota; kingdom Metazoa; phylum Chordata; class Mammalia; order Scandentia; family Tupaiidae; genus Tupaia; species Tupaia belangeri. Next base: position 2,310,425 of record NW_006159849.1, read on the forward strand.
AGAGCTTAATAACAAAAAAACAAAGAGAAGCACACAAACATGCTCTACTAGAGTTAGCAGATTAAAAACATAAGGTCTAATTTTTTCTTTTTTTTTTCCTTTGTGTATGTATCTGTGTGTGTGCATGGCGTTAACTTTATGTTAACATCAAGAAAATATATTGTAGTGATTTTTGTGTTAACCAGACCTGGGTGAATCCTAACACAAACTGGATTTTTGAGTTTCTAACTGTGGGAAAGTGACTTTACTCTTTAAATCCTAGATTCTTTATAAACAGAAAAGGATGATTAAAAAAATAAGGGA
>NW_006159849.1:2310737-2355063 GCF_000334495.1 Tupaia belangeri chinensis
CAGGTTGTGTGGTAGTTAAGGTGCTGGACTCCCACCTGGTCGACTGCAGTTCAAGTGCTGGACCCAGAGGCCTGAAACTCACATGCTGGGTGCATGTGCATGCATGCCCAAAATCCCAAGAGGAGAATGGAGGAGAAAAGATTGTAATATGGCCATCCCCTCAGTGGGTAATTTCTTGCTTTCTGTTTCTCTGTCTCCCTTTGGCTCTCTGGCAAGGCCATGTACCCTATAACAAAAATCTCTTAAGAAAAAGAAAGAAGGGAGAGAAAGAAGAAATAATGTGTGCAAAGTACCTTATACTTAGTTGGTGTTCATTAAATGCTATTCTCCTCACTTACTTTCAATAAGCCTATAATGCCTAATTACAACTGAAAATCAATCTTTGGAGTAAATAAGAAAAGAAAAAGAATAATGGAGAATGAAAGATATTGAATGGGCAGGGAATGTGAAAGATGGGGAATGCCCTTCTTGCATTAATTTGTGCGGTAGGTAAATTAACCAAGTCAATCATACACTGATTTTTCTCAGGATTCTTCTGTCTTCACTAATAATCTTCTTTTTATATTTATACTTGGCGACACAGATCCCAGAAAGGATATCAGGACCAAATTAAATGCATGTAAAACCAACTAGGAAAGGCTTAGCATTCAGAAAAGGAAAATAAGTAAAACCCTGAAGCAGTGTTTTTGAAGTGTGGAACTTAGTATATTAATGGTAAATTTTATTCCATAAAAACTTTTATTTCAGATACACACATACCTATACAATGCATAGGGGTATATTGGGTCACAATGTAAAATGTATTTCTTACTGTGAGTTGTGTAAAGAAAAAAGAATTTAAAGCCACAGTTCTAAAGAGAAAGAAATAGCTATGTTCCTTTTCAATAGATTAAATTTCCTCGGCCTTGCTCAAAGATACACTGTCATTGCTTCTAGGAAATGTAGTCTTCTATCTTGGGATCCTTGTCCTTGAGTCATCTCCAAACTATTCACATATTATTTCAGATTATGATGGACCTTTCTCAATACTTTTACCCATTTCATAGGGAGATATAAAAAACATTGTCAAGTTGAAATAAGAAAAAAAATGTGAAAATAAATGATATTTTAATTTTCTTCAGATTTGACGTAGCTCCTCTGACATGGAGTACCAAAAACTATTAAGGGATGAGGAACACCAAATAGACTTATTCTGCTTTTTTCTAAAGAGTATTTTTCTAAGTTATCCAGTAGCCATAGATCAACAAAAGTATTTAAATGTCTACAAAGATGTTAGATATTACAAAGGGGAGGTAGTAGGTTGCATGGTGACTAAGATACTAGATTCCCACATGGTCAGCTATAGTTCAATTCCCAGATCTGGCAGCTTGAAAATCACACCAGGTGCATATGTGTGTGTGCCCAAAATCCCAGAAGGAGAATAGAGGAGAAGAGATTGCAGCATGGCCAATTTCTCATTTTCCTTCTCTCTCTCTCTCTCCCCCTTTCTTTCTCTCTGGCAAGTACACATGCTCTGTAGCAAAATAATCTTAAAAAAAAGAAAGAAAAGAAAAAGATATTACAAAGGAATTCAATCAGATGGAGACTGGTTGGTGCAAAGGGGAAAATAAAATAAAACCTAGCGATATAGGAGCTAACAATTAACTCCTACTTGGGGCAAATACTCCATCATATTCTGACCAAATTATCTCATTCAGTCCTTACGCAAAGGCAGGTAGTATATATTTCCCATTTTACAGCTGAGAAAGTGAGACTGGTTAGTTAAACCACTAGCCCAGACATCCACATCTGAATCCAGATTTGTCTGCCCGACTCTAAGCCCGAGCTATACCTGCCCCACTTCTCAGGGCACCTGTTGTGCAACATCTGCTGCTTGCTTACCTGCCTCTGCTCTGGGGAAACCTATTCCTCCATGTCGGCTAATGTCTCATGCTTTCTTCCACACAGAACCCATTCACAATATTCAATTTAATACTTTACACCTAAATGCCAGTAACAGTAGTTTTCCTCATATTTGTAATAGGGATTAAACTTTAGACCCAGGTGCATATGTGTGTGTGCCCAAAATCCCAGAAGGAGAATAGAGGAGAAGAGATTGCAGCATGGCCAATTTCTCATTTTCCTTCTCTCTCTCTCTCTCCCCCTTTCTTTCTCTCTGGCAAGTACACATGCTCTGTAGCAAAATAATCTTAAAAAAAAGAAAGAAAAGAAAAAGATATTACAAAGGAATTCAATCAGATGGAGACTGGTTGGTGCAAAGGGGAAAATAAAATAAAACCTAGCGATATAGGAGCTAACAATTAACTCCTACTTGGGGCAAATACTCCATCATATTCTGACCAAATTATCTCATTCAGTCCTTACGCAAAGGCAGGTAGTATATATTTCCCATTTTACAGCTGAGAAAGTGAGACTGGTTAGTTAAACCACTAGCCCAGACATCCACATCTGAATCCAGATTTGTCTGCCCGACTCTAAGCCCGAGCTATACCTGCCCCACTTCTCAGGGCACCTGTTGTGCAACATCTGCTGCTTGCTTACCTGCCTCTGCTCTGGGGAAACCTATTCCTCCATGTCGGCTAATGTCTCATGCTTTCTTCCACACAGAACCCATTCACAATATTCAATTTAATACTTTACACCTAAATGCCAGTAACAGTAGTTTTCCTCATATTTGTAATAGGGATTAAACTTTAGACTAAAGAAATTCTTCCAAGATGGAATTTCAAACATTATGGAATAGATCAAGGAATTTTTAGAGATGGGAGATGTGGGAAGAGAAAAGGAAGAGAAGTGATTTATAATGCTCTTATAAGACGTTGTTTAAGTCGCCTGTCTTAAGTACCTAGCTCTTTACAGGTGATAAAATTGCCCAACCTTTCATCCCCTTCAAGATCAACCTAACTCTTTCCTGTGTTTTTGTATTTTCCTCTGTATAAGTCAAGTTTGCTTTTTCTAGAGTTAAGGCTTTTCTTAATTAAAATGAAAACAAATTACAGTTAAGAAGACTAGCAAAAATTTTTTTTATACTATCACTTTGGTAGAGACTTCATTTTCTTCTGCTTCTGTAATTCCGCTCTGTGTACTCCCAATGAATGCACAAACAGAAAGCTACTGATAAAACTCAGAATCCATGAAAAGAAGTAACTTAGTATTGCTTGATTTCTTTGTTGTAAAGTCGAGGTTAGACCTCGGATTCCCAGCCAGAGTACTTTAAAAAGCCCACTTTTATTCACAAATAAAGGGGTGGAGCTTTTCCATTTCCTCAAGTGCCAAAGGCTCTCTCTGGTCTTAGTGGTCTTTGTTAAGCAGAGCAAGAAAACATCTTTATAAGGTAGCCACGTGGTGATGACACAATATTCTGGGCATAAAATAAGCACGTGAGTGCAGATGAAGCAAATTCACACTCAAAGCCTGGGTGACAAGCAATAAGCACAGGCCTCTTGGTCCACCCGTTTCCACTAATGCAAAGTCATGAAGATACTCCGCTCTACTATCACCTATAAACACCACACTTAGGTCTATCATCTAATGGATTTAGTCATGTTGTAAGATAGAGGTAAAATTCCATTCTTTTTTATCTCATTTGGAAATCTAATGGACCCTGTTCCTTTTGTTGAGAAAACTTTCTTCTTCCCCCTTCTCTGTATTATCTCCTTTGTCATAATTCATGTATCCGAACATGTGTTACCTCTGTCTTTACTACATGTCCTACTCCCAACTTGTCCATCAATTTCCTGATATTGAATGCAGTCGATTTATGGTACAGCATGTCGTTCAAACTTGTACTTCAGCTTCAGGGATATTTTGGCTGTTTTTTTGTTTGTTTGTTTTGTTTTGTTTTTTGTTTTTTTTTTAAGGGTTTTGCATACAGCACGTGTGCTCACCGGAGAGAGACACAGGGACACTGAGAGGGAAAGTAAGAAATCACTCCCTCTCAAGCGGGAGTGGCCACGCGGCAATCCCTTCTCCTCCATGCTCCTCCTGGGATTTTGGTCATACACGCACACTTGCTCAGTGTGATTTTCAAGCCTCTAGGTCCAGGACTTAAACCATGGTCCGATATATGGCAGTCCAGTGCCTTAACCACTCTATCACTTGCTGGTCCTTATTTTGGCTATTTTTAGCCTTTTGCATATATAAATACAATTTTAGATTTGGTTCAACCAATTCCATTAGCCAGTCTCTAGGGATTTTGACTGAACTTACAATGAAGCTAAAATATATTTTATTTTCTGTTACAGGTGGCATATCAAAAACATCAATTTTGGGATATTGAAGTCTAGCCAGCCAACTTGTAAACTCACTTATGAACTTGAATACTTCAATATTCTTTTGGATTTTCTGCATATATAATCATATATTCCATAATACTTTTTCTACTACTTTTCTAATTCTTTATTTCTTTTTCTTGCCTTGTTACACTAACAAGTAATGTTTAAAAAATAACGTCAGAAAGATAGTATTTTGGTGTTGTGTATATGCTTAGAAGGAAATATTTATTTTTATTGATCTTTTTTGGAGAGATTTTTGCTATAGGGCGTGTGTGCTCGCTGGAGAGACAGAGAGACAGAAAGCGAGAAATCATCCCCCGGGGGAATAGCCACATGCCAGTTCCTTTTCCTCCACTCTCCTCTCTGGACTCTGGGCATGCACGCACATACACCTGGCATGAGTTTGAAGCCACCAGGTCTGAGACTCGAACCGCAGTCGATCACGTGGGAGTCCAATGACACAACCATTATACCATCTGTTGGGCCTTAGAAGGAAAAATTTTAACTCTAAAAATGTTGTATGAATGTTTTCTGCAGTTATTCTTTATCTGAAAGAGAGAGAATTCTCTTTTTATCTTTTTTTATTATTAAGATTGGATGTTGAATTTAATGATATATCTTGCACTTCTGAGAAGTTTAACTTGATCATAGTGTTTGCTTATATTGTATTTAAAACTTCAGCGTCCATATTCTTGAGTGAGAATTGCTGGTAGCTTTTCGTATTGTACTTCTCAGGTTTTGTTTTCAAGGTTGTGCTAGTTTTATAAAGTGATTTAGGGATATTGTATTCTCTGCAAGTGTTTTTAAGCCTGTAATAAATTATTTTTAAAATGTGTAGTAGAACTTACCACTATTGAAATCATCTTGGGTGGACCTAGAGATTATTTGTGGGAAAGATTTTAATTCCTGAGTCAGTATTCTGGGCCTACTCGTAGTCTCTGCTTTTTGAAAGGTAAATCAAATTTGCCTAGGAATTTCTGTTTCATCTGACTTTCAAATGTACTGATATAAAGTTCCTCATAACATCTTCCTTTCATCTCTTAATAGCTGTAGAATACATAGTGATAATCTCTTTTGCATTCCTGACACAGATGGCCCTCAACTTACAATGGTGTGATTTTCTGGTTTTCAACCTTATGATATTGTGAAACCAATATGCCTTTGATAGAAAATGCAGTTTTAATTTTTTTTTTTTAATTTTTGCTATAGGGTACATATGTTTACTAAAGAGAAGGAAAGAGTAAGAAAAGAGTAAGAAGTCACCCTCCAGTCTCCTCTTGGGATTTTGGGCACACACGTACATGTGTGCAGCATGATTTTCAAGCTGCCAGGTCAGAGACTCGAACCACACAGCTGGCCAATGCATGCCATGTAGGATCCAGTGCCTTAAACTTGACATCACCTGCAACCCAGAAAATGTAAATTTGTATTTAAAATTCTTTATATTATTATAAAATAGGTTTTGTGTTAGGTTATTTATCCCAACTGTAGGCAAATGCAAGTGTTGTAAGTACATTTAAGGTAGGTTAGGCTGAGCTGTTATGTTCAGTAGGTAAGGTGTGTTATATTAAATGCAATTTTGAAAAAAAATGGGGCCAGGGACGGGCAGGAGGCATGATGGTTAAGGCACTGAACTCCCACATGGCTTACTGTGGTTCAAGTCCCAGGCCTGGCAGCTGGATTTCTTATTTTCCCTTTTTTCTCTTGCTGATCAAATTAAAAACTAATAATAACAAATAAATAAATTAACCTTAAACAAAAATGGGGCCAGCAGATAGCATAGTGGTTAAGACGCTGAACTCCCATGTGGCTGACTGCAGTTTGAATCTCAGACCTCGTGACCTGAAAATCCCACCGAGCGCGCGCGCGTGTGTGTGTGTGTGTGTGTGTATGTGTGTGTATGCACGGGCAGGCATGTTCAAAACTCCAAGAGAGAATGGAGGAAAAGGGATGGCACTGTGGCCAGCCCCCATGGGTGGGTGATTTCTCACTTTCCCTTTCTCTGTCTTTCTCAGTGAGCACATGCTCCCTATGACAAAAACCTTAAAAAGAGAGAGTGAGAGAGAGAGAGAGAAGAAAACAGAAATGCATTTTTGACTTAATATTTTTAACTTATAATGAACTTAATGGGCCATAACCCCATTATAATTCAAGGTTCATCTGCATTGGTTAAGATGCCATTTTATTTTTCTCTTCTAGGTCTATTTTTCCAGGAACTCATTTCTGTTAACAAATTTAAAGAATCAACTTTTAGGTTCATTGATTCTATTATATATTTGTTTTCTTTTTTATTAACTTCAGGTCAAATCATTATTATTTATTTCTGGTTTTACTTTGCCGTTCTTGAAAGTTGGTTTTTTTTTTTTTTTAAAGAGAGGTTTTTGCGATAGGGCGTGTGCGCTCACTGGAGAGACAGAGAAACAGAGAGACAGAAAGAGAGAAACCATCCCCCAGGGGAGATGGCCACACCACAGTCTCTTCTCCTCCATTCTCCTCTTGGGATTTTGGGCATGCACGCAAATGCACCCGTCCTGTGTTTTAAGCCAGTAGGTCCAGGACTCAAACTGCAGTCGTCTACATGAAAGTCCAGCAACATAACCATCACACCATCTGCTGGACCCTTAAATACTTTTTTATGTTTAGATCACTGATTTTGAGCTTTTCTTATTTTTTTTAGAATTATTTATTTAATTTTATTTATTATTATTATTTTAGTTTGCTGTCGGTCATGTATGCTCACCAGAGAAAGAGAGAGTGAGAGTGAGAAAACAAACCACCAGGTCTAGGACTCAAACCACAGTCACCCATGTGGAAGACCAGTGCCTTAACCACCAAGCCAACTACTGTTCCTGAGCTTTTCCTCTCTTTTGACATATCAATCGAAGGCTATGAATTTCCTTTTAAGTACTACATTAGCTGCTATCCATAAGTTTTTACTTCTATTTTCATCATTGTTCAATTCAAATTATTTCTGAGCTTCATTGTGATTTCTTCTTTTGCTCATTATTTAGAAATATATTTCTTAATTTCTAAATTATAGGAGATTTCTGCTTATTTTTACTACTATCTGGTGTAATTTCATCGTATTAGGAAACGTTAATTATTGAAAACTTTATGGCTATGTATGCTTGAAAAGAATGTGTATTCTGCAGCTGTGTATTAAATCAGTTTTGTTCCTCATGTTGTTTAAATCTTGTATATTCTTTTCTTATCCTACAAGTTATTGAGAGACAGATACAAAAAATTTCTCACTGAATTATGGATTTGTATATTTTTCATTTTAATTATAGTACAGTTTGCTTCAGGCATTTTGGAGTCATGTTATAAGGTACATGGAAATTCTAGGACTAGCAGTTGGCATAATAGCTATGTCACTGGACTCCCATGTAGTCTACCGCGGTTTGAGTCCTGGACCCAGTGGCTTAAACTCACGCTGGGTGCCCACGTGTGCATGCCAAAGATCTCGGGAGGAAAATGGAGGAGAAGGGATTGTAGTGTGACCATTCCACCTAAGGGTTGATTTCTTGCTTTCTATCTCTCTGTCTCTCCCTGTCTTTCTGGAGCACAAGGGTCCTATAGCAAAAACTCCTCAAAAAAATAAATAAAATAATAAGATATATGCAAATTTTAAATTGTTATTTCCTTATAGTAAATAGGATATTTTACCATAATGTAGATATGCCTTTTTCTTAGATTCTATACTGACTTTTCTCTTTAAAATTTACCATTAGTACAGTTACAGTTGATTTAGCCAGTGTTTAAATGGTTCATTTGTCCTTCTACTCATGAACTTTCCATATCCTTATATTTTTAGATATGTCTTTATAAACAGTACATAATTAGGGTTTTTTTATGTTTTCAATTTAATCTGACCATTTCCCTTTCAAATTAAGTTTTTATCTTTTTTTTATTCAGTGTCCTTACTGATATATTTGAGTTAAATCTCCTATTTCATTTTGTGCTACTAATCCCAAATGTTCTATTTGGGTTTTCTTTTTTAAGGTTTTGTCTCTACTAGCTTCTAAGTTTCAATCTTTTTCCATTTTTTAAAGTGGTCTAACTACAAATAACACGTTTTCTTTCCATACCAAACTTTAATGTTAATTAAAAATACCATCCTGTTACTTTTTGGCTTCCTTTGTTACTGTTGAGAAGTCAATTCTCAGTCTATCTATTATTTTTTAAAGTAATTTTGCTTTTTTTTCCTTATGCTTTGAAAATTTTCTCTATGTCTGCAGTTTTGCTACCGTATCTAGGTGTGGATTTCTTATGATTTATTCTGCCTAGGATTTGTTGGGAGTTTCGAAATTGAAGATAGACGTCCCTCTTGGTTTGGAAAAATTCAGAGCTATTGTTTCTGAAATTTTGCCTTGGTGTCATTCTTTTCATTCACACTTCGTAGACTAGAACTTCTCACTGCTCTCTTTTATGCTTATGCACTTTTTAAAAATTGTTTCCTCTTTTTATCTCTGTGTCTGCACTCTGGAGAACTACTTCTGCTTGTTTTCCATTTTTTTTTTCTTTTTTTAAGAGAGATTTTTTTTCTATGGGGTGTGTGTATTTGCCAGAGAGACAGAAAGTGAGAAATCACCCCCCAGAGAGGATGGCCATGCCACGATCCCTTCTCCATTCTCCTCTCAGGATTTTGAGTACACACGCACACACACCTGGCATGAGTTTTAAGCCTCTGGCTCTAGGACTCAAACCGTGTTCGACTATGTGGGAGTCTAGTGATGTAACCATTATTCCAACTGCTGGTCCCCGTTTTCCATTTTATACATTTTTAGTTCAACTACACTTCATTTGCCTGTAAGTACATATTAATTTTGAATATTGTGTTTTTCAAGTTTGAATTTTTTCTTAATATGCCTCATTAAAATTTTGGAGCTTTTATTTTACTTTGGATATTGTTAAGCTTAGAGTTTATTTCATTGCCCACAAACAAATGAATGGATTGAAAAACTGTGGCACATATACTCTATGGAATACTACTCAGTCAAAAAAAAAAAAAACAACAAAACCCTGGCTTTTATTTATTTATTTTTTTTTTTGGAGAGGTTTTCACTATAGGGCGCGTGCGCTCGCCAGACAGACAGAGACAGAGAGACAGAAAGCGAGAAATCACCCCCCAGGGGGGATGGTCACACCGCAATCCGTTCTCCTCCATTCTCCTCTCAGGATCTTGAGCATGCACGCACACGCACCTGGCGTGAGTTTAAGCCATCAGGTCCAGGACTCAAACCACAGTCGAATACATGGGAGTCCAGAGGCAGCCATTTCGCCAGCTGCTGGTCCCCTCAGTGTGAGTTTTAAGCTGCTGAGTCCAGGACTCAAACCATGGTCGACTACGTGGGAGTCTACGAATGTGCCCATTACGCCTTCCACTGTTCCCCCACTTGTTGAACTTTTGATCATGTATGCCTGTGGCAGAGATCATTCCATGTCCCTGGTATCTATTCCTCTCTCTTCCTTTTAGTAATAGAAAGACATATAGCCAGACCATATTTTCTTGGCTAGCTACTCAGTGGCTCAGTTTTTGCCATTGGGTGACTTTTTTTTTTTTTTTTAATTTGTCAAAGGGCACATGCTAGAGAAGACACAGAGAGAAAGAGAGAGAAAGCACTCCCTATGGAGGATGGTCATGCTGCATTCCCTTCTCCATTTCTCCCTCCTTTTGGGAGTTAGGTCATGCACACACATGCTCCGGGCACATTCCTCAGTTGCTGTTTCTAGGACTTGAGCTGTGTAGTCAGCCATGTAGGATCCAGCCACCTTAACCACCACACCACTGGCTGGCACAAGGGACTTTTTATAACATGTGAAACTTTCCCTGGGCCTCTTTCTTAAGAAAGAGAAATTGGGACCAGCAGTTAGTATAATGGCTATGTCGCTGGACTCCCATGTTGTCAACCATGGTGGACCCAACCTGGACCCGGTGGCTTAAACTCACGCCAGGCACGTGCCCAAGATCCCAAGAGGAGAATGGAGGAGAAGGGATTGTGGCATGGCCATCTCCCCTGGAGGCTGATGTCTCGCTTTTCTGCCGCTCAATCCCCCTCTGTCTCTCTGGCGAGTGCACGTGCCCTATAACAAAAACCTCTCAAAAAAAAAAAAAGAAAGAAAGAAAGAAAGAAAGAAAGAAAGAAAGAAAGAAAGAAAGAAAGAAAGAGAAATTACTTAACATGACCTTTCCTTTTTCCATTGTCTGGAATATAGACATCAAGATGAAACAGCTTCTGGGCTGACCCTGTAACAGTGGTTAAGAGAGCCAGATCTAAAAAGCAGTTATTGAGTTCAAATCTCAGCCCAATGGCTTGTAAAACATGCCAGGCATGTGTGCATGCATGCCCCAAATCCTGACAGGCTGGAGAAATGAAGGGATTGTGGTGTGACCACACCACACTGGGGGTACTTTCTCCCTCTCCCTCTGTCTTTCTCTGAAGAGTGCATATGCCCTCTAACAAATAAAAACTAATTAATTAATTTTAGTAAAAGGTGAAACAGCTTCAGTCATGCAGATGAACACTTTAGGAGGTGGCTGAATAGCAGCACAGAAAGAACCCAAGGTCATGGATCATCTGCGGTTTCTATGCCCTGGACCACACACATTCCTAGGGCAGTTACATGACAGAAAAACACATTCCTGTTACACTTATGCCACTGTATTTGGGGCCTCTTTGTTAAGGTAGCTTAGCTGCACCCTAACAAAACTAATATAGAAATACCTGCATAAAGCGTAAAAAAAAAAAAAATCATTTTATGAAAGACTAAAAGTGCCAGAAAAAGTGAATGCTATCTCTAAGAGATGATGATGTTAGGCAAAGAGAAATTATATGACAGAATTCTTTATGAAAATCTAAGATGTGTATAGCTATGTATTCAGATTTTGTCTGTGAGGGATGAAGACATTAGGCAAAGAGGAAGTATATGACAGAATTCTTCATAAAAATGTGGGATGGAGGGACCAGCAGAGGCATAATGGTTATGTCACTGGACTTCCACATACTTGATTGCAGTTCAAGTCCTGGCCCTGACAGCTTAAACTCACACTGGGTGCATGTGTGTACATGCCCAAAATTCTGAGAGGAGAATGGAAGAAATGGATTGGGGTGTGGCCATCCTCATTGGGGGGGGGGGGGGAGGTGATTTCTCACTTTCTGCCTGTCTCTCTGGTTAGTGCACATGCCCTATAGCAAAAGATCTCTCTACCAAAAATAAATAAATAAATAAATGTGAGACTTGAACTGTGCTGTTGGATATGTGGATCCAGCTGTCTTAACCACCACACCATACAGCTGGCCCGATATTGATACCATTATTATCCCAGTCTATGAAGGTACAGAGAGTTCCATAATTTTCCAAGATCAAACACCTAATAAATGACACAACTGGCTTCAAATGTGAGGTATTTTATGCCGTAATTCTTAGAGTCAACAGTTAGGCAATAGGGTGGCAATCATATAGTTTGGTGGCCTCTAAAAAAGCCGAGAATACCATATGTGGATGAAGTCACTGTGAAGAAGGCTATTACGGAGACAGGAATGGGCAGAGTGCCAGGGTATGGTGTTGGGAACAGACTCCTAGCTCTGGTGGTAACAAGTGTACCTTTGGCAGAGAACAAGAGTGTGTTCCGATCAGTCTGTGTTCATTTTAGCAGAGATCTGCCATGTGTAATCAAGGGTGGAAGACCAATGTTCAGAATCTCACTCAGGACAGCAAGAATTTCCACTGGAAACAGTGGGGCTTAGAGCCAGAACGCCAGCTGACAGGAGCAGCAGCAATAATAACAGCAGTGGCAGAAAGGGAGTGATGTGATAGTTGGGACCTCAGGGAGAAGGAGGACTAATGTAACAGCTAGAGGAAACAAGGGGCTACAGGCTGGAGGGAAGGGGCATTAGAGAACAGTCACATGAGGGAGTCTGAGGAGGACAGAAACAAGTTGGCAGCATTCTCCATCCTCAGAGAAACAGAAATAATGATAGCAATGAAAACGGCACCAGGCAGAGGGACTGGAGAGGCAACCCAGAGAGAGGGAGGAGGCTTGGCAGGAACTTGGCATTTTCCCTACCTAGGGAAAGCTTTGTGTATCATTTTTCTCCCCCTTTGTCTTGTGGTGCCTAAGAAAATAATCAGGTTCTCTAGAGATCCTTTTACTTGAGTGTCTATCTCTTGCACTGTCGGTTTACTTAGTCTGCAGCATATGGAACAAAGGAAGAATGGAAGTCCTTCACAGGGTGACGCCTTATTATAAAAGTGACTTGGGCTGGGCATTTAATGTTTCACTTTATGAAATTAAATACTGCATCTTGGGGAGAGATAGGATTTACCATCAAGCTATTTGGAGAAGATTTGAAAGAATGGGGCCCATGGCCAGGTTCCAATCTGTACTCACTCTGATTTGAAGTAGCTTCCTTAGCTCCAAGACAAAAGGGTTAATCCAGATAATAGATTCTAATATTTTCACATTCTTCCGATTTTGTTTCTTGTTCTACTGAGGGGGATTCTGCAAAAGACTTCTTGGAGAAGTTACCTTGCATTGTGGGTCATGTCTTTCACCACCCACCTCCTACAGAGACAGATGTGCACATGCGCATATGCAGACACCCAAAAGCTGTGCTGTATGCCACATCAAAATTAACCAAATGAATAAATATCCACTAGTGTTTCCCACCCTTTTATATCTCACAGCAGACATAGAAGATGACACTCGACTAGCTGCTGCAGGGGCTGAGGGGCATGTTACCTCAGTGCACCCATAAAACTCATTCCCACCCCTCCTTTGGGAACTTGTCTCACCCATTCGACAGAAATACATTTCTATTTGTATGCTAGACTCATCTGGGTAGTTTCTTAAAATTATAATATCCAGATTTTGCTCTAGAAGAAGGAAATTCAAGTCGCTTGGGGGCAGTTACTGGTATCAGAAATGTTAAGAAGTTCTCAGAATATTTTAATGTAATAATTTGAGAATCTTTTCACTAGCACCATAAAAACAGGGACTATAGTCATATAACTCATATAGACCTTAATGTGTGACAAGCATGCAATAAATTTGTGCTGAATTAATTATTACATATTGTACATTGTACAGCCAGTGACCACATGTAGTCCTAGACCAAGCTGAAAAGCTGGTAAAATTTAGCTAGTTCATTTTTCCCAAGAAGGCCATCTTCATTGTCATTCGTAAGAACTCCCTTAACTTTCTCTTAACTTACCCCAGATTTATGCTGTGCCCCCATATGTTCAGCAGCTATTTTAATTATCTTCACTTCTAAGATCTTAATAAAAGTTCCCAAACACAGGGCCAGCTGGTGGCATGGTAGTTACAATGCTGACTCACACGTTACTGACTATGGTTCAAGTCTTGGACCTGGTGGCTTGAAAATCACACTGGGCATGTGTGGGTGAATGCCTAAGATCCCTGGAGGAGAATGGAAGAGAAGGAATTGCAGTGTGGCTATCCCTCTAGGGGATGATATCTCATTTTCCCTCACTCTGTCTCTCTCCAGTGGTATATGCACCCTATGGCAAGAACCTAAAAAAAGAAAGAAAGAAATACAGAGATAAATGTAGTTACATATAAATTAACATATGTACCACCACACGTTGCGTGATAAGAGGAACTAAAATCTATTTACTTCACAAAAACTATTGTCAATTTCTTAGTCTATGCTCTTTTATGAGCAAAAAGAACACTCTTATTTCAATAGATCTTTTGGGGCCAGGCCCTGGCCTAGTGGCTAAGGCAACCGGATCCCACATGGCCTGGACCTAGGATCATGTCTTGGACCCAGAGCTTGAAAAACATACTGGGTATATGTTCATGAGTGGCCAAAATCCCCCCAAAAAGGAGAAAAGACTGCAATGTAGCTGTCTCTACTAAGGGGGGAGAGGGGCCAGAGGGAACGGGAGGCCTCTACCTTTAAATTTTCTCATCTGTAGGATTAACCAAATATCTCTCTCTGAGCATGATTTGAGGTTAGGCACTTAGCCAATGTCAAATATATATAAATAATGATATATACATAATGTCTTCAAAAGGTTCATGAAAATGCATATTAATGATTAGAAGTTAGGCACATAGCCAATGTCAAATATATATAAATAGTGACATATACATAATATCTTCAAAAGGCTCATGAAAATGAATATTATCAAGAAACTGTGCATGGTATACTTTAGCCCTAAAAATCTTTATGGTTAGATGAAACACCAGAAACAGAAGAAGATAGCACCATAGAGGAATAGCTCAGCCTGACAACATGGTGATCCAGCTAATCCATCAGACATGATTTCTTTGTCCCCTTATGTTCTTTGGATGTGATTATGGCATTTGCAGGCTTAGAGGTGAAGTGCTGAAGAAAACTGGTACTGGATAGAGGAACCTTATTTTATTATGGCAACTTGCCATTTTTATAACATAGTGATGGAGTTGAACACAATCATAGTACAACAGTAACTGATCTCCCTTTCTTCTCGGATGAGTGAGCAGATGGTTCAGTATTGCTGTCAGCATCCTTGAACATACCCAAGAGGGCAGTGTTTGACTCCTTCTGTTTGAAATTATTCTCTGTTCTGGTTGTGGTTCAAAGCTTCGAAGCACTACTTGGAATCTCCTTTGTTCCATGGAGCTCTCACCACTCAAACATGACAGATTTGGTAAAATACTAGTTAGGTTGAGTCTTGCTGGCCTCTTTGTATGAATCCAATGGTTTGTTGGTGGGTGTTTTGATTGAATATTTTCTGGTTTGTTTGTTTGTTTGTTTGTTTTGTGGGTTTTTTTTTTTTTTAGCTGATATTCATGAAGAGTGGTGAGTACCTAGATCTGTGTCGCTAGGGAAAGGAATCCTATCAGAGAAAGTGTATTTCTTTACAGAGCTGTGTCATAACATCCTTGGCCCCTCTGTTGGAAAAGTAGAATCAAGTCTCATATAATGCCTTTTTAATTGTATCCTCTAGTATTATAGATGTAGGACAGTACTGTTTCACACCTCTGTGATTGTACAATACCTTGTACCTGCTTTATGATATGTAGTAGTGTCCCTGCTTTATCAGAGCTGGTTTTGCTTGTTTCTTTGTTTTGGTGCGGTTTTTGCTATAGGACGCATGTGCTCACTAGAAAGACAGAGACAGAGAAACAGAAGCGAGAAATCATCCCCCAGGGGATATGGCTATGCTGCAATCCCTTCTCCTCCATTCTCCTCTTGAGATCTTGGACACACACGCACATGTGCCCAGCATTTGTTTAAATCATCGGGTCTGGGCCTCGAACCACGGTTGACTATGTGGGAGTCCAGCAACATAGCCATTATGCCAACTGTTTGTCCCTATCAGAGCTGTTTTTAATGATGTTATTCTAGAATGTTTTCTTTTCAGATGATTATTGAGAAGCTAATTTTTTTTTTTTAAATGGTGCCAGGTACCATGATAGTAACAGGACTTTTCTGTTTTCTGAGTTTTGTTTGTTATTGTTTTTATCTTTTTTTTTTTTTTGGTAATAGAGCATGCTGGATGTCTCTATAATTTTGTTCGGATGACTGCAGAACCTGGAAAAGCTGTTGTTGCTATTGAATAACATACTGATATTATTGGTCTTTATATGTGTATATACACACACACACACACACACACACACATACACATATAAATAGAATTTGAATATTTGGAAACTTTAGCTGTGCTGTCAACTTTGGAAAAAGTATCCCAGTTTACTGTGTTAGTTTACTGTGTTATGCACTGTATGTCATATTGGTCTAGAAGTGTTAAACTTACTATTTTTCCACTTGTAAAGCAGTGATACACTGTATTAAACATGTAAGTTCTTATCTATATGGGTTTGATGACAAAAAATAATATAGTATTCTTGGGAACCAGCAGTTAGCGTAATGGCTATGTCGCTGGACTCCCACATAGTCGACCGCGGTTCGTGTCCTGGACCCGGTGGCTTAAAAACTCACGCCAGGCGCGTGTGCGTCCGTGCCCAAGATCCCAAGAGGAGAATGGAGGAGAAGGGATTGCGGCGTGACCATACCCCCTGGGGGGTGATTTCTCGCTTTCTGTCTCTATGTCTCTCTCTGTCTGTCTGGCGAGCGCACGTGCCCTACAGTGAAAATCCCTCCAAAAAAAAAAAAAACTAATATAGTATTCTCTAGGTTAAAAAAAACTGCATGGATTGCAAAAATATTTGCATCAAAATAAACTCATATTTTATATTGGGTTGTTGGAAAAGTCGTGACACATGTTTTGCATAGAAAATCATAGAAAATGCATCATGACTTTTCCGGGACCAGATGTTAGCGTAATGGCTATGTTGCTGGACTCCCATGTAGCTGACCGCAGTTTGAGTCTCGGGCCCAGTGGCTTAAACTCAAGCTGGGTGCGTCTACATGTGTGCCCAAGATCCCGAGAGGAGAATGAAGGAGAAGGGATTGTGGCATGGCCATCCCCCCCACCCGGGGGGTGATTTCTCTCTTTCTGTCTCTCTGTCTCTGTCTTTCTGTTGAGCGTATAAGCCCTATAGCAAAAACCTCTCAAAAAAAAAAAAGAGAAGAGAAAATGCATCATGACTTTTCCAAAAACCATATATATTGTCTTATTTGCTTTTATTAATATGCTTGCAAGAGTAAAAATCTGTTTGTATTACCTTTGAACCTAGTCAGATGGCATAGATGAAGGAGAAAACTGTGGGTCAACCCCAAGGCATCCTTAAACTCCTACACCAGTATACAACTTTACCATGCTTCCTGCCTTTCATGTTCTTTTGTAGAAACTTATACTTCTATTTTTCTCCCAAACAGTGGTGCAATGTTTGGAAATTCTGTCTAGTGAAATCTGCTTCACAGATGGGCTTACAGACATAAACATGAGTGAATGGGTCAGTGGGCATTCATCTCCATTTTTCTCAGGTCAGGTCTTGGCCTCTTGGTAAGACAGTAGCAAGGAGCATGACCCTGTGTGTGGGGGTGGGGACAGTCACCATCTTCAGCTTCTTTCTCCTCCAAACATCTTGAGTTCAATAATCCAAGGCTAGAAGCTGATAAAAACGTTTCCCAGGGTAGTAAATTACTCCATGGTGACCACACTACACCATTAATTTCTTTGTAGGACAAACGTGTTCAGGTGCACCTGCCTCCATCCCGCCCCCCCTATCAACCATTGTCAAGGCAATAAATTGAATAATTCAAAAGTCATTATCTAAAAGTTGTAGGTCACTACCATGTATGTGTGCCACCTTCTCCCACCTCAGACTTTTACTCTGTCATAGCCTCTCACCGGAAGAAATTATCAGTTTCATATTTTATAATAAACTAAACTTAGTAAAAATGCTTTAAAGAAGAGAAACTCATATTCTCATATGCTCAAATATACCAATTTGAGTTCTTTGTAGGAATATTACTTTCTGAAGTGAGCATAAGCTACCTACCACTTACTGAGAATTCACACCTTCTGGTGTGTTTTATTGTATAGAGAAAAATTCTGAATTTATTTCTCTATACGTTTATTCCTCCATTCTTTGGCATATGTGGAGGTGATGTTTGAGAGGAGTTATGTAACAAGCAAGGCTGGACAAGGCAATTCTTACAGATATTGTTGGGTTGCCTACATGAGAAGCCCAGTAACTCTGCTCATAGATTCATGCCAAAATTACAGTTTTCAGAAACTTCTGCAAAAGGATTTAAACAGTACTGTGCCTTGCCACCAAAATGTGTGTTCATTTTTCTACACCTCCACACCTGGCAGTATTTCAGCCCAACATTTGCTGCAGTATTTTGAGTTCATCTTGTTTATTTTCTGTTTTATTTTTTCCCCTGATGTACATTTTATGTGCAAAACCAAAGTTACCACTTCCTATGTATACTGCTACTGTGTAGCCCTGATCCTAAACTATACTCTTCCTAATTAAAAGACACTTCAAAGTCACTCGGACTCCAGGGTTTAGAATTTTTACTTCCAGCATCAGCTTTTATAGTCCATGTGCAGAATAGTATTTGTGAGATTTCAAATACTAAGATCCAAAAGCACAAAACTGCAGAATTACACTAAAAGTGTTTGACGTGAAACGCTATTTCTTGGATACTCACAGTTTGGAATATTGATAAGATGTCAGTCTTGCAATAAGACAGGGATTGAACATTGTCTGGTACATTGCTAAAGGGATGCAGTGTGGCAGTGTACCAGAAATCCAGAATAGGAGGGAGATGGCCTCGCTCAGTAATTCTCTAAGAGTAAGTCCCTGGACCAGGAGTATCAGCATCACCTAGAAACTTGTTAGAAATGTGGAGTGTGGGGTCTCTCTCCATACTTACCAAATCAGATTCTGGGGGTGGGATCCAAGTTACCCCTGATACTCACCCCACAGCTCTGATGCTTGCCGAAGTATGAGCATCAGTGCTTATTTGCAACCTTCAGCTCAGCTGCTATTGTGATTTGTGGCCTTGGAAAAGTGACCTCTCTGAGCAGTGGTTCCCACTCCATCTTTTCTGTTTTTCTTTTCTGTGCTCTGAGTGTTTGCAGTCAAGAGGCAGGTCTGCTGGAGAGACAGATGTCCAGTCGATGAGTGAGTGCCGGTCTTCACTTCCTACAGATGCCCCATATTCACAAGGAATTCTCCTGGCTCCCTTGGGTTTGGGGGTTATTATATGGATTCTCTACACTGGTCCCATCTAGTAAAATTGTAAAGATAGGGACTGGGCCTAAAAACAGAGTCTAGTGGACTCTGAACATAAAACACTTCAGGATCTTTTGAGTTCAGTTATGGACCTTCACTGTATTTCCAGAATAAAAGGGAAAACCTCCACTTGCCACTTTGTTAGTTACAACGTATGGATAATTGTACACTATACTCTCTTCATTTCACAGAATTATTGTAAGGGTCAAATGAGAAAATGATTAGGAAAGTACTTAGAAAACTGTAGAGCACTACACAAATACTGGCTTTTGTTGTTACCTAGCACACTTGAGAAATTTTTCTGTTTCTCTTTCTTCATCCTTTGTCATTGTAGTTTCAATAGAGAACATGATATTTCCTCAGAAGTATGTAATTTTCAGCCACATCACTCTCATTTCTGTTGTATGAGGCAATGATAGTTGGGCCTCTTTGGGCTACAAATAACAAAAACTCATCACAAACACAGAATCCAGAAACAGGATTCATAGGGAAGTGAGCACAGTCCACAGAAACAAAGGAAGGGTTATAGGAAGCAGGACCTTGGGGGCTAGAACAGGAGAGTCAGCATTGCTGCGGCTTTTTCCTTTCTTCCATGGTTCTCATCTCTCTCCGTTTTTGACTCTGCTTTGATGGCTAGTTTGTTATTCCTATTCAAACCAGGTTGTCACCACATGACAGAGAACTGGGCCACAAGCAACTGCAGTTTAACAACTCTGGAGGAAGGGGATAGCGTCTTTCTCTCATTGTGCATATATGAATCCCAGGGAAGAACTCTGATTGGATGAGGAAGATGGGGGAACGAGTTAGTGGCAGCTCCTTAGGTACAGAGTGTGTTACCAGAAGAAAGGTCTTGGAGAAGCTTATTAAGATTACAAAACTAACTAAACCTGGTACATTGTTAAAGGGATGCAGTGTGGCAGTGTACCAGAAATCCAGAATAGGAGGGAGATGGCCTCACTCAGTAATTCTCTAAGAGTAAGTCCCTGGACCAGGAGTATCAGGAATCATCGGGTATAGGGAATTCTGTTATAGGGCCTGAGAGGATACTTGGTATGTGATACCTTTTGCCACTTCCAGTAGCTCAGAAGTAGACAGAAGGTTTACAATATTCACATGTAAAAATAATATAAAGATATCTTTCTAAGCACAAAACCCAAGCCATAAATGAGGAGTTTTGTTTTTTTTTGGTTTTTGGTTTTTGGTTTTTGGTTTTTTTTTTTTTTTCCTTTTAAGTTGAATCCAGCAAGTAAAGCAGCTTATTGTTTGTCACTGAAAACAATCTAGGTAAGATGAAACCCCCAACATTGAGATTGCAAAGAGCTGGGAGATATGCCTGCCCTCAAGGGTCTCATCATCTGGGGGGGTTAAGCAGTCATTTGTGTTTGTGATGGATTTTATGCTTTCTCACAGCAATTTTCATCAAGGAAAAGCAAAACGAACAGCTTTTTTTTTTTTCCCTGTGAGTATTATATGGCACTGCACAGCTTCTCTCTGAAATGCAGACAACAAATGTTCAAATAATGCCTATGCTATTTAAAATACTACTATTTTCACTAGAATTTGATCCTTATTCCTTAGATCAAAAACAACCTGCATTTCTTCCTGATTCTAACAAGAAGTTACAGCTCCTTAAAACAATACACACGGACCAGTAGCGCACTATAAATTTATGGCTGAGAGAGGCAGCATTCGAAAAGTCGGGTACTCCCTAAGAGCCATGGTGGCAACAACTTATGAATTTATATGTTAGTGCAGATTAAAGTAATTATTTAGACTGGCAGAGGGAAGCCAAACATAATCCCCACTCTTAAAACAAGCTATAGATTGCAATTTCAACTTGAAAGTCCTGGTTAGACCAGAACATTTTATCAATAATTTTGAAAACTATATGTCCACTGAGAAATTACAAAAGAAATAACACCATTCAATTTCTTTATGGTTTGCATTCTTTTGGAGTCGGCAAACATAAAAAAGTCAGCAGGTGGACTCCTATTCCCTCGGCAGGCCTGATAGAAGTTCTTCTCTTGAAAGAACTTTCAATTACAGACTGTCTCTCCAGCAGCTGTTCTAGGCTCCCTACAGACAGTATCAGAATAATACATGAAAATACAAGTCTGAGACATTACAGTATGCTGTCGTAGGTCACGAAGGAGAAGAAAGAAGGAAGAGTCAGAAATCTTTGATTTAATTTTAATTTTTTTTGTTATTTTCCCTATTTTACATTTCTTTTCAATTAACAAAGAAGATGCTATCCTTCAAGAGTGAGACGTGACAGGGTGTACTAATTCATTTGTTCCCTGGTATGCTTTGTACCAGCTCTCACCCGTTCACAATGTGGCACTTTGTTACCAATGATACCAGCGCTGGATCAGACAAGAGAAATGGGACACCAAAAAGAAAGTAAAAACAGTATGGAATCATAAGATGCTTCAGATTCACCTTCCAGTTATTCTTGTAGTTGTTTTTATATTGACAAGCAAATTCACAAAAAAAAATTAAGTATCTTTTCTGCTACCCACCTAAGTCTGATAACTTCTCTAAATTTTTCATAAGGTGGTGTGATTGCCATTTTGCAGCCGGTAATGACAATAAAAATTCCCTTTTAATTCAGTACATTTGATATGCACATAATTCCTTTAGTGTGAAACCTACTTAATGTCTTGTTCAATTTGCCATTTCTAAAGGAAGAGTGAGAAACTGGGTGATTGAATACATTTCTTATACGGACCTGGCACGTGGTATCATGTGACAGCAGATGGCATGTGAAAGCCGTTGTGGGAAATATGGCCCCTGTTAAATAGGCTGTGAATGTGCAAGGTTGCGTGTGTCTCCTCAGAGTGCCATTCAGTCACCCTGGCATCTGCAGGAGCGTAAACAGCATCTCGCTCACTTTTATAACGAAAGCTAATATGAACAACCTCAGGGAAGTCATGGAGCTGCAGGTACACGTGGCCTGTTGCTGTGTGGTCAAATGCATAGACCACAGCTAATAACATTCACTCCACAGGGGTGCTGGGCTTGGACAGGCCACGGACGTCTGGAATGTATCAGGCTGCTCAATAAGAAGCCACGCACAATTGGAATCTCAGGGGCTGCAAGTGGAGAAGCAGAAAGAACACAGAGTTCCCCGTTTGGCATTAAAATTCCTCTTTGTCTATCACGCTGTTGTGGGGGAGGAAAAGGAGAGGCGGCTATGCATATCCAAAGGTGTCCCCCTATTAGAAGGTCTTCAAACCCTTTGCACATTCTGAGAATTTCATGCTCTTCTCTTGATTCACACCAAGGAGAAGCTAAATTTTGCTCTGCAATACACATCCAAGGCAGCATGCTAATGAGAATTATTATTAAGCAATGTAGAATTGGCACCAGTCTCTTGCAATCTGCTCAGCAGCAGAAGCAGGAAGGGCAGAGGCAGAGAGTCAGAAAAGCAGCTTTACTGAATGCTCTTCTGGACCTGATTAGTTTTGGTCACTTTCAACACCAGGCAAAGCCAAGTATAATTGTGAGCTTCACAGCATGGCACTGTGTTTCCCACTCTAATGTAGCTGGCCCCTCCTTAAAGGGACTTCTAGATTTTACTGTGCTTTAGAAATATTTGAGAAACATTCCACTCTTCAAAACTGCAAAATCAAGAGTTTCTATAAATTCAATAGCCTGGATACAGAAAAGACCATTTGGGATTTCTTTTGTTTTAGTATCCCATCTAGACAGGCTCATCATATTCTCACAATAGGAATTATGTCTCAGAGGCCTCCTGGGCATAACTTTTGGAGTAGGCCATGACATTTGATCAGATGGAAGAGACTGGACCAACAACCAATGCCAAACAGAGGGGTTCAAAATTAGAGCTATTATAACTGATCTCCAAGTAGCTAGACCAAATCCTTTCTGAGAAGATAGAGCATAAAGCACATTATTTGGAAATAAATCATAGGACCAAAATGAAAGGCCATTTTCATATTTGTATTGATTTGTTATTAAAGATACTTTATGAGACAGGTATTTCCTGGAACATACTGATGTGAGGTGACCTTACACATCATAGTCTCTCCTTTAAGATAATTGCCTCTCGGATGTCCCTAGTCACCTCAGAGGGAGTAAGTTCCAAATTATGTTCACTATCTCAGCACCAAATTGCGCTCCTCATCTTTTTTCCATATTTGTTAACAAATAAGAGACTTGAAAGTCCACACTGGGTGGCGTCTCAGTTTTCTGCCACATCTAGTAGTTACCAGTTTCTGCTGTGCTGAGCCCCTTCTCCATCCCTGCTGTGATCGCCTCTGCTCAGAGGTTTTTCCTCATTTCTAATGTAGACTGTAATGATGACCTCATGTTTTACATACCTAACTATGCTCCTCACTGCCGTCAAAGTGACCTCTCCAGACCATGTTTTTTCCTTGCTCGAAGCTGGCTACTGGTGCTCCATTACCTGCCTCTTACGTACCACAGCTCTCCTGCTCTGCCCCAACCTTTCCAAACTCATTTCTAGCCAGCCCCGGTGTGCATTTCATATTCTTACCCATCCTGAGTGACTTGCATTTCCAACACAAACTCACACTCACAAGTTGGGCTTTTTCTTGCATCTGTGTCTTTGTTCTAGTTGCTTCTTCTCTCTTGACTATTTGCTTCTTTTGGGAACAGACTGTTGCCTCCATCTTTCAAAAACGTACTCAACCTTCATTTCCTCTGCAAAGACGTTTCTAACCCAATGTTCCCCTGACACCTCTATCCACCTTCTCTCACTCTTGCACCCTCTCTCTCCCCTTCCACATCTACATGATAGCCAGCTGTCATTTCTTTTCATCACTGTATAGTGATGAAAAGATCAACTAAAACTTACTTAACAAATGCCCTACTGATGGACATATGAGAGCCCAGCTTCATTTTGAAGCCACCTCTTGAGAAATCCATTTTTCTTTGTAAGTCCAGGTTATCTTTCATTGTCCAGGAAGATTTCCTGTTAAATATTACAAATATGTTCATAAAAATTTTACCCAGATTAATAGCAGTAATAGCAATAATAGTAGCTGTCAATATTGAACATGTATTATGTATACATGAATTACTGCATTTAATACAAAAATCCTCTGAGTTGGTTATTATTAGTCCTATTTTACACATAAAGAAACAGGCTCAGGGAGATGAAGTATTGATAAAGTACTCAAAATCACCCAGCTGCTAACTCTTACACTTGGAATTCTGTTCTAATTTTGCTTATGCACTTCTCATTTAATATTACTCCTTAAATTAACTCGTTTTTACTTTAGAAAGTTATTATGAAAGAAAACTTTATATCACTACCACTAATAGAAGTTCAGGACTGCTTATTATAAATGCAAGGAAACAGTAAAAATAAATATAAAATTATTCAAGTTTTGAATTTGCAAAGGTGCCCCTTAGGTATAAAATACATAGCACTTGGGGCTGGCAGGTGGTGTGGTGGTTAAGGTGCTAGACTCCCACATGGTCGACCACGGTTCAAGTCTTGTACCTGGCAGCTTGTGCTCTCTCTCTCTCTCTCTCTCTCTCTGTCTGTCTCTCTTCCTCTCTCTCCTTCTCTCATCATATTAGAAAATAATAAATTAAATTAGATAAATAAATATTTTTTTAAATGCATAGCACTTTAGGAAACATTGAGTTACAGGATAAAATCAGCATGAAAACACTACAATTGTTTTTTAGTATATTCTATCTTAAGTCAAATACTGCATAAGTGTTAAGTTAGGATCTATCTTTATTAGCTGTACTATTAAAACAGAGTAAATAAAGGGTTAAATGAATGAATAAAATTTCAAATAGCACCCACTCCATTGTTCCCTTTGGTTTGTAACCCAGCACTTCTCCAACTGGGTCAAGGAAGCTCCTCAGGCTTCTTTTCTTGTGCTGTGGAGAACTTTAGAGTCTGTTGTGTGGGAAGGAATCAAGAATAAAACAGAGATAGAAAGGAGTAGGTAATAAAGAGAAAACTCTAAAAATAAGGGCTCAGGATTAGCAGTAATTTGTGGGAAGTAGAGAAAGATAATATTCTGGACTTCACAACCATGCTTTTGAAGATCTGGTCCTGTGCTGGGCTTCGTGGGAGGCAGGCCACAGGAAAGATAACCCAGTCTGCTATGCTCAGCGATCGCGCTTTTCAGCATTATCCCTCAGCCCCTACTGAAAATCTGCACTTATGAGTCCAACCCCAGTCTTTCTGAATGAGACTCTTTTTCTCCTTTTTTCTTTTTTTTAAAAAAACTATTTGTTGAGACCAGCAGATAGCCTAATGGTTATATCACTGAACTCCCATGTAGTCAACTACGGTTCAAGTCCTGGACCTGGCGGCTTAAAACTCACACTGAGCAAGTGTGCATTCATGCCCAAGATCCCAAGAGGAGAAAGGAGGAGAAGGGATTACAACAGGGCTGTCCCCTGCTGGGGGATGATTTCTCACTTTCTATTTCTCTGTCTCTAAAGCAAGTGTATGTACCCTACAGCAAAAATCTCTCTCTCAAAAAAAAGCCTTTTGCGATAGGGCATGTGTGCTTTTCCAGAGAGAGAGAGACAAAAGACAGAGAGAAAAGGTGGTAAAGTAAGCACCCCTCACTGAAGCATAGTTGTGCCACAATCCCTTCTTCTCTGTTTCTCCATCCTGTTGGGACTTGAGGGGTTCATATATACACAGCTGGCATATTTTTTAAGCTGCCAGGGCTGGGATCTAAACTATATTGTTGGCCATGTGGGATATGACTCCCTTAACCACCAGGCCATGGATCCTGCTCTTCAATGAGAGTCTCTGTGATCTAGTCTGGAAATCAGCCTTTTTCATTTTTTTTTTAAAGAGAGATCTTTGTTATAGGGCACATGTGCTTGCTGGAGAAACAGAGAGAGACAGAGAGACAGAAAACAAGAAATCACACCCAGGGGGGCTGGCCACACCACAGTTCTTTCTCCTTCATTTTCCTCTCAGGATTTTGGGCACGCATGCACACATATCCAGTGTGAGTTTTAAGCCGTGGGTCCAGGATTCAAACCATGTTAACTATGTTGGAGTCCAGCAACATAAACATTATGCCATCTGTCTTCGAAATCAGTCTTAAAATCTTCCTATAAAGGATTCTATGCATGCTCAAGCTTGTCTATCATTTTCAAATAGAATCTACTTTAAGTATACCATCGAATATTAAAAAATAAAGTCAGTTTCCAAAACAGATAATGAAGAGTGCAAGTGTTTTCCTATAGAGTATGTGCACTCACTGCAGTGAGAGAAAGAGAGAAAGTAAGCTGTCACCTTGCGGCGGGGAGTGGGTGGGGGGTGTGGCCTCACTGTACTCCTTTCCCCTCCGTTGTCCTCTCAGGATTTTGGTCATGCACACACATGCACCCACAGTGTTTTTCAAGCTTCCAAATCTGGGACTTAAACTGCACAGTCAGCCGTGTGAGGTCCAGTCATCTTAACCACCAGGCTACCTGGCTGGCCCTAAGAGTGCAATTTTTTTTTAAAGATTTTTGTTACTGCATTTATATTGCAACTTTTATGTGTTCCTGAGTCACCAGTCAAAACTAGTAAAAAAATTAGAAATGTAAACTAAGACAATTTATAAGCCAATTGAACAAATTTCTTTGATTACCTACTAATACATTATGTATCGAGCATTGCATTTAGAGGGATTTACTGTGGTGAGGTCTTTACTGAAAGGCAGGGGTAAAGGTAACCTAAAAATACCAGTAGAGGAACCAGCAAATGGTGTAATGGTTACATCATTGGACTCCCATGTCGTAGAGTGTGGTTTGAGTCCCAGACCCTGTGGCTTAAACTCATGTCAGGTGTGTGAGTGTACACCCAAGATCCCGAGAGGAGAATGGAGAAGGGATTGCAATGTGGTCATCCCTTCTGGGGGGTGATTTCTCACTTTCTGTCTCTCTGTCTCTCTCTGTCTTTCTGGCTAGTGCACACACCCTCTAGTAAAAAACTCTCTTTAAAAAGAAAATACCAGTAGATGGCATAATGGTTAGGTCAATGGGTCCCCACATGGCTGACCTTAGTTCAAGTCCTGGACCCAGAGGCTTGAAACTCATGCTGGGTGCATGTGTGTATGTGCCCAAGATCATGTGTGTATGTGTTCAAGATCCTGAGAGGAGAATGGAAAAGAAGGGTTTGAAGCATGGCCATCCTGTACTGGAGGAGGGGGTGATTTCTCAATTTCTGTCTCTCTGTCTCTCTGGTGAGCACACATACCCTATAGCAAAAATCTCTCTTAAAACAAAAGGAAAGAAAGAAAACACATAGCATAGGAACGATTTTCCACAATATCCATTCTCCTCATTTTCTTTAATAACAGAACCCTCTCTTTTTAGCAGAGAACATAGGTTTACATTTCCCAGTCTCTTTTGCACTTAGTATGGCTATGTGTCTGAAGTTTGACTGACGGGATGTACATGGAAGTTATGTGTGAAATTTCTAAAAGTTTCTTAAAGGAAGGAGGCATTCCTTTTCCTCCCTTTTCCTTATTCTAGCTCTTCTATAGACAGTTTGGATGCTTAAGGATTTCTTGGATCTCAAGGTGAACATTATACATAGCAGAACAACAAAACAGAAGAGATCTGGGTCACTGACACTGTCGGGGTACATACCAACCCCGAATCACTTTACTTCCAGACTTATAAGTGAGAGCGAAAAGAACATCCAACTTGTCAGAGCCTCTATTTTGGGGGATATTGTCATTTGCAGTTGAACCAAAGCTTAATTAATAAATGTAATATCTTTTAATTTAGAGGCAAAATGCTAGAAGTGTAAATTTTGTTGCAGTAAAGGCTTTGATTGTTTTAGGGAAATATAGAGACCCCTAAATAATGGTAAGTGACAGTTAATTACAAGTTTAAGGATAAAGGGTTGGGCTTTTCCTTTCGTCGTCTTCTAAGTGTGTGCCTTGCTTTCCTATGGAAGCCAAAAAGGAATTCCATCTCTTGTCTCTAAAGTCAAGTTACCCTTCCTGTAATTCAGTTACTTCAAGAGGTAGCTTAATCTGATACCAATAAATAGGGATTGGAGAATAATGTTTTCTCTGCCCTGTTTCTGTTGATTGGGATGGACAAGGTAGGCCATTCTGGAAAGACCCTACTAGACCAAACATGTTCGATTAAGATGTAAATATACAAAGGTTTTTATTGAATGTTCAGGTAAGTCTCAAGAGATGAGAAAACAGGGAACCAGCAGTTAGCGTAATGCCTACGTCGCTGGACTCCCACGTAGTCGACCATGGTTGGTGTCCCAGACTCAGTGGCTTAAATCTCATGCCGGGTGCGTGTGTGTGCGTGCCCAAGATCCCGAGAGGAGAATGGAGGAGAAGGGTTTGTGGTGTAAGTATTCCCCCTGGGAGGTGATTTCTCGCTTTCTGTCTCTCTGTCTGGCGAGCGCACGTGCCCTATAGCAAAAATCTCTCCAAAAAAAAAAAAAAGAGATGAGGAAACAGAGCCAGCTACATAATTTGTGAGGACCAATGCAAATAAAAATAGTGGGCATATGTTTAAAAAACAGGGAAAAAATGTCATAAATTGTATGAAAACAAAGTTTTTCCTTTTTAGGTAGCGGCTCTCTCAAATCATCATGTTGTTTTTATTTGTTATTTAATTTTGATCTAAGTTAGAGGAAAAATATCTGCTATATAAAGAGTCTAGAATTTTGTATTGTTAGCATGAATTTTGTCATTCATCTTTATAGGGTACGAGGTCAGTTTTTTTTCTCTTCAGTTTACATATTTATTTATATCTCAAGGTAGAGTGGGAGGAGGAGGGAGAAAAAGAGAGATAGGTACCCCTAGCAGGACCTTACTGTGCCACAATCTCCAACCTTTCAGATTTCAGCTTCTGGTACACCTGCAGACATGACCAAAATATTCAGGTTGACCCAGAATTCAAACCCAGAGCCTCCTGTATAGCTCTAGTTTTGTACAGTGGCATCCTACTTCCTGCACCACCATAACTGGGCCAATACCAGTTTTAAATGCAAGTGTAACAGCTTTGAACTTGTGTGCAGAATCACGGAAACTACAAAAATTTTGTTTTCGGGAACCAGCAGTTAGCGTAATGGCTATGTCGCTGGACTCCCACGTAGTCGACTGCGGTTCGCGTCCCGGACCTGGTGGCTTAAAACTCACGCCGGGTGCGTGTGCGTGCGTGCCCAAGATCCCGAGAGGAGAATGGAGGAGAAGGGATTGCGGCGTGACCATCCCCCCTGGAAGGTGATTTCTCGCTTTCTAGCTCTATGTCTCTCTCTATGTGGCGAACGCACGCGCCCTATAGTGAAAACCTCTCAAAAAAAAGAAAAAAAAGAAAAAATAAATATTGTTTTCTAGCTCTTACATGCATATTTTGTTATTACCAGAACAGTGGAATCAACTGCACAAAATTAATCCAATTGTTCTTATTTTACTTTTTGATTGGCACACATTCTATCAAAACCTTCTACCTTCACATTACTGATAATTAAGGAAGGACTGACTGTCATCATTGTAGCATAAGTGGTCAGCTATTCAGTGAAGTAACATGAGTGAAAAAGGATACGATAGGGTTACTACATTAATGTTTCTTTCATTGCTTTCTTTTTTATAATTTTTCATTTTTATTCTTATTGATGAAAAAATATATAATGTGTTACATGTTTTGAAAAGACCCATACATTATGGAATGGTTAAATCAGACTAATTAATAGATGTATTAGCTCATGTACTTTCCATTTATTTATGGTGAGAATATTTAAAATCTACTCTGTTAAAAAATCTCCAATAAATAACATTGTTATCAACTCTAGCCACCATGTTATACAATAGATCGCTTAAACTTACTCCTTCTGTCTGTCTAACCGAAATTTTCTATCCTTTGACCAACATCTCCCCAATTCCCCCAACCTTTCAACTCTCACTCTATGAGTGCAACTATTTTAGATTCTACATGAAAGTGAGCTATGTAGTATTTGTCTTTCTGTGCCTGAGTTATTTCACTTATATCTTCCAGAGTCATCTGTATTGTTGCAAATGAAATGATTTCCTCTTTTCTTAAAGTAAAATAGTATTCCACTGTGTATGTGCACACATTTTCTTTATATATTCTTTCATTGATAGACTCTTGGTTGATTCTAGTCTTGGCTATTATGAATAATGCTACATGAACATGGAAGTACAGATATGTCCTTAACATACTGATTTTGTTTCCTTTGAATATATACCCAGTAGTGGCCTTGCTGGATCATATGGTAGTTCTATTTTTAGTTTTTTGAAAAACTGTCTTACTGTTTTCTATAATAGCTGTACTGATTTGCATTCCCACTAAAAGTGTACAAGAGTTCTCTTTTCTCCACACCCTTTCCAACACTTATCCTTCATTTCCTTGGTAATAGCTGTTTGAACAGTCAGAGGTGATATCTGATTGTGGTTTTAATTTACATTTACATTACATTTAATTTAATTTACATATTCCTGGACCAGCAGGTGGTGGTGGTTGGGGTTCCAGGCTTCCACATGGCCAACTGCAGTTTAAGTCCTGGATCTGGCAGCTTGCTTTCTCACTTTCTTTCTCTTTCTTTTTCTCTCTCTACATGCCTTGTAGCAAATTTTAAAATATAATAATAACAAATAAAATTCAATAAATAAGTCTTTTTAAAAATTTTACATTTTCCTGATGATTACTGACATTAAGCTTTTTTCATATTATCTGTTGGCTATTTCTATGTCTTCTTTTGAAAAATAGCCAGTGACAGTCAGGTGACATGATGGTTAAGGTGGCTGGATCCCACGTGGCTGAAAGCACGCTTTGAATCCTGGAGCTGGTAACTTGAAAAACACCAGGCATGTGTACACACATGCCTAAAATTCCCAGGAGAGAATGGAAGAGAAACAATTACAGAATGGCCATCCCTCTCTCCCCAGAGGGAGCAGGGGGAAAAGCATGCTTTCTCACTACCCCCACCCCTGGTGAGCACACGCGTCCTATGGCAAAACTAAAAAAAAAACAAAAAAAACAAAAAAAAAACCTAGTCAGATCCTTTCAGATCCTATAAATCATGTTATTTGTTGTTATTGAGTTGTTTGAGTTTTTTATATACTTTAACTATTAACTCCTTATCATCTATATGGTTTGCATATATTTTCTCTCTTTCTGTAGGTTGTCTCTTCATCACTGCTTTCTTTCTACATTCAAATCACATTCTAGTTCAAATAGAAAGCCTGGCCTTTCATAGCTGTCAAAGCTTGTAAGCAAAGATAGATGTCACAGGCTTACCTGCTTACAAGCTTGCTTGCATTTAGTCTCACTGAATTCCCACTGTAATGGGTCCAGAGGAGTACTGTGTTCATGAGGGCCTCCTAAACACTGTATGTAAACTGGGTTGTAAAGAATGGCAGTGCACATGCATATTACCATATCCTATGCTCACACTCCATTGTGGCATTGGATTTCACTTGTGAAACCCAAAATCAGAGAAAAAAAATTAAGAATTTCAAGACAATAAGAGCAGAGCATTAAAACAAATGCAGGGCCCTTCTGAGTATGTATTGTGTGCAGCTACATAGATTGCATATCCATGAAGCCAATAAGGAGGAATACAGGTCATAGGCATTTTCTCTGACTCTTTCACTTATACTGCTTACTGGAAAGATCTTCCTGACTTAAGCCTCATGAGGAAGATACTTCTGCTCTATGCTTTCTTCCTCCCTACCTAATAAACAGTCCCATGCTTCTGTTCCTTTGTTCCAACCTCCATGTAGCACTCTCTTCAAGTTCGTTAGTGACTTTACCTCCTTTCCTGGGGAACTCTGAGAGAAACAATTTCCACTTTTTTCTGGAATTTATGGAATCTCTTATTTATTCATTCAAGCAAAAGGGGGGAAGAGTTGTATGTACTTGTCCTATAAATGAGGATAAAGTGATCATGGATGCTTCACTTTAGACAAGTGACCATGTCTAAAGTAACCATCATACAAAGCTGCAAAATACTTTTCCTCTTAGATCACAGGTGAGCACATCAGTAAGGCAAACATTCCGTTATTTTCCAAGACAATATTGCCTTCAGTCATATAGAAGACATGTTCTTCATTTGGTCACTTTAGACATTCTTGCTTTTGAATAATAGACTATTCTATTATTTTGCTAAGAAGCAATACATTGCTTCTGGATCATGGCTTGCTTTACCAGAAAGGCCACGCTGGCTGAAGATGGCTCTCTTCAATAAAGAAACAGAATTTATGTTTGGTCCTCCTTCTCAGATACCTAGGTTTCTCTCCATGTCTGGTCTCTTGACCCTGCAAGCACATTTTCCTTGTCACTGTGCACTTAGTAGTCAAATAATTCACCCTACTTGATAGCCACTTAAGGAATCCCACTTTTAGAATTTGCATCTTAGCCAATTGAAACAGGAAAAGAAGGAGGAGAAGATCAAAGATAAGGAGAAAAATAATTTTTAATACCCAAAATGTTGTATGTATCAGATAGAGGGAACAAAGTCAGCAGATTATTATGGTAGTTCTTAAGTTTGTGTTATTTTGGTGGGGGGGACAGTTAATTTTATGGACATAAAAAGAAAATTGAACCAAAGGTTGTACATAACACAGTAATAGTGAGAGCTTTGCTGAATTCCTTTGACTGTTTACTAATTCACAGCTGTGTTTCCTTGAAACAAAAGTTTTACAACTCTTTTGTCTCAGTTAAGGGAAAGAAGTTTGGATTTGATAAACATCCATACTAATAATGATTTAGTGGTAATGAAGTCAGAAGTATAATAGTACAGGATAAACCCTATAGACCACTTCAAATTGTTTTAAATGTTAAAGATAAGTATAATTAAAGAAGACAAGAATGAGATAATAGAAAAACTGACATCTTTCAGTCTGACCTTTAAATAACATCTTTTAAGGAATAAGCACCTACAAGGGAAAATGTCAGTAGAAGCCTTCTGGTTCTGCACAACTTCCATTATTTTCTTTTTCAACTTTCTGGGTCACAATTTTTTAATCCAATAGCATGAATGACTTGTCATTTCCCCTTACACCAGGCTGTGCCTTCACTCCATACCTTTGTTTCTTTAAAGTTTATTTACTTTTGTGAGTGAGAAAGAGGATGAGAGTGAGAGAGAGGAGAGAGACAGACAACAACCCTAATAGAGTCTTAACACTGTGATCCACCCCCAACCCCTAGCCAGTCCTAGATCATGGGCAAGCACACGGTCAGTGTACTCAGGGAGGTCTCTGGACTTGAACCAGGAAACTTCCCTCAAAAAATTGCCTCACAGAGTATTGCATTTTACCACTGTGCCACCCTCCTGCCTCTTCACTCTATACCTTTGATCACACTGTCTCCTCTTTTTGAATGCCCTTAATTCCTCCCAACCTGCCTTAGCATGCTAAGGCCTAGTTATCCTCCAATACTCAACTCAAACATCATCATCTCTAAGGAAACTTTCTCTTTATCCATCTTCAACCTTAAGATGACTTAAGTATCCCTTCTAGGTAATTCCAAAATACCCTATTCATATCTTCAAGGCTGTACTAACTCATTATGAAAATTTCTGTGTCCTATGCCACTTCACCACAAACTCCTTGAAAGCAATGACTAAGTTGTCCTTTTTTTTAATCCCCAAACTATAATATTCATTAAACAAATGAATTAATGAATAAATAAGTGATTCATCAGGTCTAGCAACATGAGGAGAAAACTGATTTGGAGAGACAAACCAGCTTTTCTAAGATCTCATAACTGCCCTAGGACTTGTATCTAGTTCTTCTGTGTTTGGATCATTAACTTTTCCTCACAAACAATAGGTTAGATGTCCCTAACAATAGGAAAATAATTGTTAATTTGACTTTAAAAAAAAAGTGAAAGTCAAAGAAAAAGTACTGAGGCTAAAATCATGCAGGCATGTCACTAGTATGTTTCACTTTAAGGAAATCCAAAAGTGGTTTGCTGAATTCTGATGCCACTCTGTCCCTTCAAGGATAAAATGCTGAACT
Source organism: Tupaia belangeri chinensis (assembly GCF_000334495.1). Taxonomy (NCBI): domain Eukaryota; kingdom Metazoa; phylum Chordata; class Mammalia; order Scandentia; family Tupaiidae; genus Tupaia; species Tupaia belangeri. The sequence goes on from NW_006159849.1 coordinate 2,344,658, forward strand.
TACCATACTTGGTACTCAGATTTGTCCTTGGTAAATTTATTTCTAAGATTAAAGATATAAACAAGCTCATTAAAGAGTGTCAAAAACTTGTCAAACATCAAATAGCTGTTATATAACAACATTTTTGAAGTCTAGAATATTATATACAGATTGCATTTCCATTTTAAAAAAAAGTCCTAAAAATTAAAGGAAAATCATCACTTTGTTTTTTTCCAAATTCTAATCTGAAAGTCTTTAGAGTCATTTGAGAATTCTAAGACCTGGCTGGAAATAGTACACATAATGATACTGACTCAAAATTATTATTGTCATTTTAACTAAGAAAAAATTAGATGGGAAAATGTTTAGATTCTTGTCCTTCTTAATTTTTTTTTCTATTTTTCCAAAGGCTGTACATGCTCGTCAAAGAGAGAGAGAGAGAACACTCCCATATGGCATAGTCATACCATAATTCCTTTCCCTCCATTTCTGCACTCTGTTGAGATTTTTGGGCATGCATGCATATGTGCCTGGCATGTTTCTCAAGCTGCTAGAGGTGGGACTTGAGCCATGTGGTTGGTTATGTGGGATCTGGCTCCCTTTTCCACTAGGCCATGAGCTGGCCACCTTCGTAATTTTTCTAAAAGCCAATTTAGGAGACCAGCAGATTATATAATGGTTATGATGCTGGACTCCCACGTCGTTGACCATGGTTTGAGTCTCGGTTCTGGTGGCTTAAAACTCACACTGGGCACATGTGTGTGTGTGTGTGCACCCGATTCTGAGAAGAGAATGGAGAAGGGACTTCAGTGTGGCCATCCTCCCTGGGGTGGGGAGGGGTGACTTCTCACTTTCCATCTCTCTGTCTCTGGCAAGAGCACCCGTCCTGTAGCAAAAATCTCTCTCTAAAAGGAAAACAAGCCAAGTTTAGTATAAAATGCTAATTTTTTGGAATAAAGCTCCTTACCCATCCAACTCCCAGAAAATTTTTTGATAACTTCTTGTTGGTTACCAACCCATCATTGATTCCTCTCTTCCTAGGAGCGCCACAATATTTATTTATATATTCACAGTTCCCCTACTTTAGGCCATGTATTTCAGGAGTAAACTCATCTCCTTTCTAAGAATCAGTTCAGGAAAGGGGGGTAAAACACAATACTGACCAGTGAGGATAAGGAGAGCTTCTTGGGAGTTTCTGGAAAATGTCTCTTTAAGTGAGAACTGTAGATAAGGTTATGCACAGGTGAAGCTGGGACTGCCATTATATGAACCTAGGTGGGCAGAACCAAAGAATTACCTTTAGGAAAGAAAGTCTGCCCTACCTGATTATGTGAGTCGATACATTTCATTATTATTTAAATTGCTTGAGTTTCTGTTACTTGAAACAGAAATTGAAAGAATCCTATTTAATATACAGCAAAATTAGATTTTATTTAAATCACTAATATATCTAATGAAAATCTCTAAGAAATAATTCACTTTGAGGTAATTTAGTTTCTATTTTTCTGTTCTTCGGTTAAATTGTTTGGGATTTGGAAGGACATAATTTGTATTAAAACTTAAGATTCATAGGGCCAGCAGGTGGCATAGTGAATATGTCACTGGACTCCCACATGTCCGACCGTGGTTCAAGTTCTGAACCTGGTGACTTGAAAATCATGCCAGGTGCATGTGCATATGTGCCCCAAATCCTGGAATGAGAACAGAGGAGAAGGAAATGCAGCATGGCAGCATGGCCGTCCCTCTGGGAAGTGATTTCTCACTTTCCCTCTCACTATCTCTACCTCTCTCTCCAGCAAGTACATGCAACCTAAGACAAAAACCTTATTGAAAAACAAACAAATAAAAAACCTCCATTGGGGCCAGATAATGGCATAGCAGTAATACGTGGTGCTCTCTGAGGATGACCCATAGAGGAAGGTTCTGGGATGGCAAATAGAGACCTCACCTGAGTTTGTCAGGCACAGCTGTGCCCATGATCCCAGGTTGGCTGAGGCTGAGATTGTGGTGTTGAGATGTGTTTAGGGTGCTCTCTCTCTCTCTCCCTCTCTCACTCATGAAATAAATAAAAATAAGAAACAAAACAAAACAAAAAAAGACTCTCCATCACTTTCCCTCTCACATAGATGACCATCTATTCCTTTCTTCATTTAATGGATACTGTCATAAAATTCTGAGATTTTCCTCCTGCATCTCTAGGACCATAGTCCCATGGCTAATGATGAGTATATAAGTAGACTTCACAAAGTTTGTGGAAAATGGAATTAAAATATAGTATTTTGGTGCAAAGATTTTTCTGAAGTCTGTGCTTAGTTGTTTTTCTTTTTTTTTTTTAATAATATTCATTATCTGTGAACACTTTGAAGATCCTTCATATTAACATCACATAGAGCAAGTTGTGTGGCCCTGATTAGATCCTCAGAGTCCTCAATCATCCAGGTGCCTTCAGTGAATTTCACATTTTCTAATGTAGTTCTGTGAAAATTCCCTAAACTTTATTCTAAAATCTTAGAATTTTACTCAAGTTGGTACTTTCTGGGCCTCCATAGATCCTAAATAATCAAAGAATCCAATGCTGGTGAGTTAAATGCATGACAGGGGAAAATTAGAACTACTTCTCAGCTGAAGAAAGTTACTTATTTGAGCCTATTCTTTTGATTAAAGGGTATTTTCACCAATAAACTAGCAAAACACACCACTTTACGTCAAGGTGTAATAATTTTGAAGTATTGGAGGAAGTCTGAATGATGCAAAGTTCATTCTGAGACTTTCTATGACCACAATAATCATTATGGTAATAGCACATTTATTTCTTAAGTACTGTGAACCACACACTGTATCCAGTTATTTTACTGTGTTACCTCATTTAACCCTTGTAACAACCCTCTGAAATAAATTCTGGTGTTTTCTTTACAGTTGAAAAATTGAGGCTTTGTGAGATTAAGGAATTTTCTCAAGATTTCCAAAGCCCATATCGTTAACCTCTGTTCTAAATAGTCAACAACTATATTTCTAAATAGTCAACAATGTGAATGAGCTTCTAAAGTGGCAGTGTACTTTTCAATTACCTTAATAGTAGTAACGAGAACAGAAATTCTACCTGGTGCCAGTAAGATTATATCTGAGGCCTATTACCAACTAATGGGCTTTCCAGTTTAAGGACAACAGAAAAGTTCATGTAGGGTCATATGAAAAGTAAGGGAGGAATGTAGAAAATACCTCATATGGATTGGACAAATCATTAAGCTGGGTCAACCATTAGATTTTTTAATGCTTAAGGAGACAGTACATGTGTATTATGGAAAAACAGATAATGTAGACCAAAAAAAGGATCACATGCTACCATCTGGACATTGCTATCATTAACACTTGAGTGCATATTTCTTGAAGAGCTATACATATGTGTATGTGTGCACATGTGAGTGTATGTGTATTGTTTAAAACAGTCTTTTTTTTTTTTCTTTTTTTTTGCCACAGGGTACTTGCACTCACCATTGGAGAGAGACAGACACAGAGGGACAGAGGAGGAATATGAGAAATCACTCAGAATGGGAAAAAGTCATGTTGCAATCCCTTCTCTTCCATCTCTCCATCCTTTCAGGATATTGGGTAAACACTTACATGTGCCCACCACAGTTCTCAAGCCTACAAGTCAGGGTGTCAAACCACGCAGTCAGTCATGTGGGATCTAGACTCTTTAACCAGAATAACACAGGATGGCCACAGTCTTTTTTTTTTTTTTTTTTTTAAGTGATTGTGAGGAATGAATGCTAACTGACCTTCAGAATATTCTATCTTTTTTTTTTTTTTTTTGAGAGGTTTTTGTGATAGGGCATGTGCACTCGCCAGAAAGACAGAGACAGAGAGACAGAAAGCAAGAAATCATCCCCCACTGGGGATGGCCACACTGCAATCCCTTCTCCTCCATTCTCCTCTTGGGATCTTGGGCATGTGAGCACACATGCCTGGCGTGAGTTTGAGCTACCGGGTTTGGGACTCAAACTGCAGTCAACTACATGAGAGTCCAGCAATGTAGTCATTATGTCAAGTACTGGTCCCAAGAATATTCTATCTTTTAAAAATAAAAAAAAACTTTCCCTTATTCCCTGTGCAAGTGATTTTAAAGGCTTGAGGACTCGAGTGCACCACTCTGGATAGAATATCACAGGTAATACTGTGTACGTCGTGTTGCATCACATCAGAGGGCATAGAATTTATAGTTCAGTCACCATTAGTTAGTTAAGTTTGACGTTCTCTGGAGTGCTGACAATCTGAACCTGCTATTGTGCAATTTTATGTGACCTTTTGTTTTTGTGATCTGAAATTATTCCACGTGCTCTCAGTTTGCCACCAAATGAGTGTCCAGTTCCCCATCTACAATTTACCTAAGCATTTTGATAAACCATATCTGAATCAGTAAGTTAGCTAGAGTTTGTGAGACACTGTTGTCCTAATTCTGTCATTCCTTTGACAGTTACTAACTAGTGTTATAAGTAGAGTTTTCCCTCATCAATTGGTTTGAGCTATTATTACCCCCTTATATGATTATGAAGTTGTCTAGATGATGCCCATGGACTTTTAAATTTTCAAAGTATAGGAAGGAATTTAGGAAATTTCTGAATATATCTATAATGTCTAGAAAAAGCATATATAGCTACCTTTATTAAATGGTTCTCAGGAAAAGGAAGTATATTTATTATGCATTGTTCTGGAGGGAAATTTTAGAAAGACAAATATTAACGCAGGGAATACATTTTTATCATTGAAGACACCCATTAACAGGTTTTTCTCACAAAGTATTGGGGACATATCTGTATCTGGAAATACCAGAGGCTGGAATTGTCATAGTTCTTCATCTTCAAGTTTGTCCTCTACCTAACTGCATACTAGCACCCTAGAAATCATACTACTAAGTTGACAAAAAATTTCAAGTAAATCTCAGTAATGTAACCAAATCCCAGAGATACAAACTGAGTGGGTATACTTACTTTTGTTAATTTTTTTCTAAGAATTATTTTATTTAACTTTATTGATTTAATTTGATCAGAGAGGGACAGAGTGAGAGAGAGAGAGAGGGAAAGTGAAAAAGCAAGCTGCCAGGTCTGGGACTGGAATCGTGGTGGGCTATGTGAGAGTCCAGTGCCTTTAACCACCATGCCCCCTGTCGGCCCCTCATATAATCTTCATACTGGGAATAATAGAAGTAGTTGTTGGGAAAACTGGGGAAGCAAGCAAACATGGGTTGGACTCTGTCAGTGAAGTGAAAGTTTTAGAAACAGACACTGAATTGTGAATCTCATTTTCTCCCCTTTACCCAGGAGCAGGTTTTTTTTGGGGGGCTGTAGGGCGCATGCGCTCGCCAGACAGACAGAGAGATACACAGAGATAGAAAGTGAGAAATCACTCCCCCAGAGGGGATGGCCACGCCACAATCCCTTCTCCTCCATTTTCCTCTCGGGATCTTGGGCACGTACGCACACGCGCCTGGCGTGAGTTTAAGCCACCAGGTCCAGGACTCAAACCGCAGTTGACTACGTGGGAATCCAGCGACATAGCCATTACACTAACTGCTGGTCCCTACCCAGAAGCAGTTTTATATCTCGATTTGGAAGATTGAATATTGGTATAGGGTTTATTTATTTTATTTAACAAATGATTTTAAAAGTTCTAATGAAGACCGTATACTTCCTGATCTCACTGATTTTTCCCGCTTCCCATTTCCTTCCTTCCTTTCCCTGTTCACAGTCCCATTTCTGAGGTAGCAGAAAGTTAGCAGTTCTAAAACTAAAGATTAAAACCGCCTTGGGCATAATGCAAAGCTAAGCCACATGTCCTCGGCAGGATATCAGAGCAACTAGAATGCCTGTCCTGAAAATCATGCAGTCACTTTCCACCCCACAACCCCTCACCTGATTAGTAACAACACAAAGCTCTAGATCAGAACACATGTTCTGAGTTCAAATATTGACGTAAATGTAACACGGACTTAGTCCAAAGTGACATTCACTTTGTCAAAGACCAAACCAGCAAAACTGTATGAGATACAGAATGCAAGGAAGCAGACATGCCTTTCTGGAACATCCTGATATTTTTCATAGAGGTACACCTAAATTATGGTGATTGATATAACCCAAAATTAAATATAAAATCTGTCAGGCTGGTGGACACAGACCTTTCTGTCGGTGTCTATTATGCTAGCTGGGCTGAGAAGGAGGTCCACTATTTTCATCTAAGGAAACCTGTGCTGTGGCAGAGCTTCCACTTCCGTATTTGAGCTCTGAGGTATCTCTGAGCCTGTTCACATTTTCAGTATAAGAGCTCTGGCCATGACCTGCAAAACTTGCCAAAGAGACAAAAGAGAACTCTATTGAAAACAAACAAACAAACAAACAAACAAACAAAAACATAACTCCGTGAACCAGGACAGAGTCTGGCTGTGACCACTAGTGAGTGGATTGAGTGTAACTTGAAATGCGCAAGCACTGATACATCTCCCTTTGCCTACTTGTTCTTTTTCAAACAGTCAGAGTATTTATTAACTCACATAAGGAGTCCAGAATGGTGTGGGCTTCAGGGTTGGTTGATTCAGCAGCTTGCTCCGGTCACCCAGAACTCTGGTTCTTTCTGTTTCTAAGCTTCACCTTACTTCTGTCCTCCAATTTGTAAGAAAGCTGCAAGCAGAAAAAGGATTTTCCCCCTTCATTCACTTCAATGGAAAAGAAGAAAATATCTTCTCCCCAGTCGAGGAGTGTACGTCATTCTCTTGAGTGTCGTGGCACCCCTTTCCATTTCTCGGTTCTGCTTCCTTTTCTCTGCATGGTAAACACTGCTAGACAAGGCCTGCCTCCTTGCCTATTCGCCTTATTCTCTAACTTTTTTTCCAGGCAGCGTACCTAGTGAGCCAATGACCGTCTTCTTTAGGTCAGGTCTGCATTAGGTAGCACCCCTCTGTGGGGATGAGTGGCAGGGAAGAATTTGAGTGTTCTACGATCATAGAAACAATGCCATCAATCTTGCCTCAGTTCCTATGTACAGGCTTTTTAAAGTTCATTCATTTTTTTAGACAATTATTTTATTTAACTTTATTTATTTTAATTTTACCAGAGAGAAACAGAATGAGCAAGAGAGAGAGAAAGTGAGAAAGCAAGCCTCCAGGTCAGGGACTCAAACCCTGGTCAGGCACTGTGGGAGTCCAGCACTCTTAACCACCTCGTCATCCACCAGCTCCTATTCATTTATTTATTCTATGATAGAGCCGGAGAGAGAGAAGGGGAGAGAGAGGCACCCCTAGTGGAGCCTCTTGGCCAGCCTAGATCATGGGCATGTATATATGTGCCAGTATGTTCAGGAACGTCCCAGGGTATAAACCTAGGGTCTTTTTTTTTTTTTTTTTTTTTTTTTGAGGTTTTGCTATAGGGGACATCCACTCCCACGAAAGTATAGGGTACATGCACTCACCAGATAGAGAGAGGGAGAGACAGAAAGCAAGAAATTGCCCCCCAGGGGAGATGGCCATGCCATAATTCCTTCTCCTCCATTCTCTTCTCGGGATCCTGAGCACACACATGTACCTGGAGTTGCCTACATGGGAGTCCTGCAACATAGCCATCATGCCAACTGCTGGTCTCAAAATCTAGGGTCTTTGCCATGTCAGTTTAGTTGTGCTGCCACTATGCCACCACCTAGCCCCACCTTTGTGTGTTTTTAATTCTTTCATCCCTACGTATTTCTAATCCCAGTCACAGCATGCCATTAAAATGTGTACTGTCTTAATTAGGTTTGTAATGCTCCACAGGAAATCTATGTACATTTATGTAATATATTGATTCCTAACACTTTCATCAAAAGTCATGACATCTACCTGGGAGTTGGGCCATTCTCCATGGGTAGAAGGCACAATCCTCTACAAGAATGTTAGGGTCCTTAAGTGTCTTAGTTCATTTTGTGCTGCTATAATAAAATACCTGGGGCTGAAAAATTCACAAAGAACAGAAATTCATTTTTTTGCAGTGCTGGAAGCTGGGAAGTCCAAGCTTAAGGCATTGGTAGGCTCCGTAAGGGATACGTGCTCTTTCCAAGATGGTGGCTTGTTGCTGAACCCACTAGAGAGGAGAAATCCTATATCCTCACATGACTGAAAATAAAAAGGCAAGAGGGGCTGAATGTCACATGAAGCCTATTTTACTAGGGTTTAATTTCATTCATGAGAGAGGAACCCTAATGGCCTGATTATCTGGTAAAAAAAAAAAAAAGCCCCTCCCTTTTTTTAAGAGGTTTTCGCTATAGGATACATGCACTCTCCAGAGAGAAAGAAAGCGAGAAATCACCCCCCCCATGAAGGATGGCCATGCCACAATCCCTTCCCCTCCATTCTCCTCTCTGGATCTTGGGCACGCACACACACACGTGCCAGTGTGAGTTTAAGCCACCGGGTCTGGGACTCCAACCGTGGTCGACTACGTGGGAGTCCAGCGACATTGCCATTACGCTAACTGCTGGTCCCAAGACCTTTAGTCTCTCGTTCCTCTAAGTCAGAACTGATGTGGAGAGTTCCAAAATCCCCATTATAGGTCTAGACTATCATACTATTCTGTGGTGAAGGTGCCAGGCAAACAAGGATGTTCCTATCAGCAAGACATTCCAGGGCCATAGAGATCTCCTCTCAGTAGCTCAGGGCAAAGGCCAAACCTTTCTTTGGGCAAAGTTAATTCTTCACTACACACATCCTAATCCTATTATAGGGTGTGCATTTATCATTTTGGTCACCATTTTAACTAAACAACTTTTGCCTCTAATCCTGTATAGTTTTAAATTATGCTACATTGATGATTTTCAAGTTTAAACAGTACATGAATTGAAGTGTTTCTTCTACTTGTGTATGACAAATCTGTATTTTTGTTATTAAAAAAATTAATTCGGGGCCAGCAGGTGTTGTATGGTTAAAGACACTGGACTCCCACATGGGCAACTGAGGTTTCAGTCCCAGACCTGACAGCTTACTTTCTTGCCCTCTCTCTCTCAGTCAAATTTAAATGGATGAATGAATGAATGAATGAATGAATGAATAAATAAATAAATTCTTTTTTTTTTCACTAGTAGGTTTTATCAAACATCTTGTTTTAGTCCATTTTTTTCTGTTGGTAACAACTGAATACCACAGACAGGTTAATTTGCAAAGAATACAGGTTTGGCTAGCTCATGGAGTCCAAGGTCAAGGGGCTGCATCTGGGAAGGGCTATTTTGGCGGGGAGTCTCTGAAGAGCATAACATAGAGAGTGAGGGCTTGTGTCTGAGTCCATGCGTCTCCGCTCTCCTCTCATCCAGATTCAATCACAGAGACCACCCTGTGACCACCTTCTCTAACTCTCAAAAGATCCTCCTCTTAATCCCATGGCTGAATCAAGTTTCTGCTCTCTTTATACCAGTGTGCCCAAATTCTAACACATGAATTTTTAGGAGGCATATTTAACATATTTAAACCATGGCAAGAAGAATACTGTAATACCAGTCCTATATAAAGTTTTTCAGAAAATGAAGGAGGGAACACTTCTTCACTCATTTTGTGGGCTAGTATTTATGTTGATTCCGAAACCAATGACATCACGTTAAACATTACAGTTAAATACCTATCATGAATGTAGATGCAACAATTCCTAACAAAATACTAGCAAGTTGAATTCAACAATATATACATCATGACCAAGTGTTACCCCAAGAATGCAAGATTGGTTTAACACATGAAAAATCAGTCAATGTTTAAAGAATAAATTCAAGCCTGGTGATTTGGCAATGATTCCCCCTGATTCACTCATAAAACAGAATAAATAGGCTAATAAGCAAAAACCTAAGCACAACATTTACAACTGAACTAGATGATAAAGTATTCTCCGTAACTTAAACTAAGAACAGGTGGTGACAAATAACTCACGAATGTAAGATCCACGAGCATCTGTGCAAGAGAAAGCTGAGGGAGGGCAACAAGGTGTATCTGAGAATAGGAGAACCTCAAAATCACCAACAGGTATACCCTGGAAGGTGCCAGGGGACAATCTGAGAACAAAATCTGAAATAGTAATGTTTAGTGTCCATTTCACAGGAATGAGATAAATGAGCCATTAGAAGGTCTGAATTATTAGAATTACATGGCCCCAAGAACTCTCAAAACTTAAAGACCTAATCACCTTATTAGGACAAGTTCACACTTAGAAACTGCTTGGGATAGAATTCAAGTTGGGCATGATAGGGACATTAGAGGAAAGAAAAGAAAAGGTTTAGATAAATGTGGGAAGGGAAATGAGAGGGGGTCAACTTTAGAAAGCAGCAGAAGCCAGTAGGTGTGGTGGTTAAGGAGCTGGATTCCACATGACTGACCATGGTTTGAGTGCTGGACCTGGCAGCCTTCTCTCTCTCTCTCTCTCTCTCTTTCC
>NW_006159849.1:2355074-2406114 GCF_000334495.1 Tupaia belangeri chinensis
GATGAGCACAAATGCCCTATAGCAAATTAAAAATGTTAATAAAATTTTTAAAAAATTTAAAAGGCTTTATGTATTTGATTACTTCTGAAAAAAAAAAAAAATAGAAAAGAGAGTTCAAGAGTCACAACACCAAAAATGTTAGCCTGATTCTCCTATATTCTGAAAGCATAGGGAGACTATTTTCATTTAAAATATTGAAACAGAAGCACAGCTGAATCCAATGCAATTTTATTGTAAGACAAATGAAAATAAGAGAATAAAACAACTGCTGAGGGCCAGCATCTTAGCATAGTGATTAAAGAAGCCAGATCCTGAGTGGCCAGCCATGGTTCAAATCCCAGCCCTGGCTAAAAAGTGGACTTTACTGACATGCCCAATGGTAGGATGACTAATAAATTATATATTTACATAATACAATAGTAAACAATAATGAGAAAAAAACAGTTTACAACAGGAATAACTCTCAGAAATACAATATTGAGTGAAAAAAGTCAGACCAAAAAGAAATACATATGATTCCACTTATATGTATAAAGTATAGAAACAAAGTATACAAATCTATGCTGATAGAAGTCAGAGGCATGGTTATTCTTGGAGGGATATTGACCTGAAATAAGTATGAAGGTGGCCGGAGGGTGGCCTCAGGAGCCACTAATGTTTGTTTCCTTTTTTTTTTTGTAGAGGTTTGTGTCTTAGAGCATGTGCACTTACTGGGTGTGTGTGTTGGGGGTGGGGTGCACATAAGACAATGAGAGGGAAAGTGAGAAATCACCCCTCATGGGGAAGGGCCATGCTGCAATCCCTTTTCCACCATTATCCTCCCAGGATCTTGGGCACTCACACCTATGCATCCAGCGTGAGTTTCAAGTCACCAGGTTCAGGACTCAAACAGCAATCGGCCATGTGGGAGTCCAGCGATGCAATCGCTACTCCAACTGTTGGCCCCTGTTTTATTTCTTTATCTTGGTCCTGGCTTCATGGCTGTGTCTACTCTGTGATAACCCAATGAGCAGTGTGCTTGGACACTTAGATATTTTATTATGTATATTCTACTTCAGTGGACATTTTTTTAAAGAATTATTTTATTTAACCTTATTTATTATTATTATCATTATTATTTTCCAGTTTTGATCAGAGAGACACAGAAAGAGAGAGAGGAAGTGAGAAAGCAAGCCACCAGGTCGGAGACTTAAAGCGTGGTCAGCCATGTGGGAGTCCAGCGCCTTTTACCACCATGCCACTTGCCAGCCCCATCAGTGGACATTTTTTATATAGAAAAATAAGCCTAGAAAAGAGAAAATGGGTGAGGTTTTCAAAGCAATGAGATTGGCCATGAGTTGCTAATTATAGATTTGCATGATGGGTACAAGGGGGTTAATTTTATGATTCCTGTTGCTGTTATAAATATTTGAAACATTCTGATATATTAAATGAAAAGAGTTTGAAAGGGAAAAAAGATGAAACATGTATATCATCGACAAATGCAGAGATCCATAAAGGTAAGACTTAAGAAGAAAAGGTGAAGGTAAACCACAGAGGCAAAGTTTATTATAAACATGTTAGGACTATTTGATTTCATAAACTATGTGCATTTATTACTTTGATAAATTAAAAATAAATTTTAAATGTCAAGAAAATTAAAAATAGTAGGAAAGAAAGGAGATGAAAAAGTCCTATGATTTTAATCTCACATGATAATAAACTCATGTTTTGAATTTATATTACTTGAGGGAATTTAGTATAAAAGGACAGAAATTGGAGTAAAGAGGACTGAAATGCCATAATTTCATATAAAACTTAATTTAACATTCATGAACTGAAAAAAAAAAATCAAAATCAATAAGGAGCTGAAACTCCCTGCCAAGAAATACATTGGAAACAGGAATTTTGAAACAGAAAAAAGTTACATACATAGCTTAATATTACATAAATGTATTTGAACAATGTAGTGAGTCAATTCTAATTTTCCAAGCTTATTTGACGATATCATGCTATGGTCAAATAAGAAAACATCCCATCAAATTCTTATTCCACAGGCAACACTTTAGGGAAATCTGAGCTAAATACAGAGTTAATTTAAAAAAAAAAAAAAAAAAAGTAAAAAGGAGGCATGGGGCCAACAAATGGCATGGTGGTTAAGATGCTGGATTTCTGGAACCAACAGGTGGCGTAATGGTTACATCGCTGGATTTCCACATGGCTGACCACATTTTGAGTCCTGGACTCAGCAGTTTGAAATTCACGCTAAGCACATGAGCATGCATGCCCCAAATCCCCAAAAGAGAATGAACGAAAAGGGGTTGTGGGGTGGCCACTTCCTCAGGAGATGTTTTCTAACTTTCTGTCTCTCTGTCTCTCTATCTCTCCAGCAAGTGCATGTGCCCTATAGCAAAAAATAAATAAATAAACTCTCTTAAAAAAAAAAATGTTGGATTTCCACATGGCCAACTGTGATTCCAGTCCTAGATCAGTGCCTTGAAAATCAAGTCGGGCATGTGTGAGTACATGCTCAAAACCCCAAGAGGAGAATGGAGAACAAGGGATTGTTGTGTGGCCATCTCCACTGGAGAATGATTTCTCACTTTTTGTTTCTGGTAAGAGCAAATGCCCGATGACAAAAACTTTAAAAAAAAAAAAAAAGGAAAAAGAAAAAAAAAAGGCACATTGCATTTTGTGGAATGTATCTAAGGTTGCAATCTCTGCAACCCAATTGATGTTTCCAGTCCCTTCTCCCAGTCAGATAGAATTCTTGAGTCCAATGGCAAACACAGAACCCCTGTCTCTCTTGCCACTATCTGCTTTGAAGGTGGAAAGACAAAATGCTCATTACCCCAGGACCCTTACAGCGTGTAGTGGTCATGTGATTTGTTTTTTACCAATGACACAAAAGCAAAGTCAGCTGAGAACATCTGGGAAAGTTTTTTCATTTCTGATTAAAAAAAGACAAATATTTTAGCCTCTTTTTTTTCTGTCTTAATAGAAGATAAATCCCCCTCCACATACATCCACCCTCAATTGATGAAAGGACAACTTGTTTTTGTTCTCTTTGTGTCATTATGCCTTTATAGCATTTTAAATCAGGAATCAAGACAGATTGAAAATAAATGTGCATTCAAACTGACTTTAATTGGAGCCCTATGTTTTGTCTATAAATGTAAACATTTTAGGTAAGAAGATGAAAATATATTTGAGAATAGTAGATCCAAGTTGAGGATCATGGTTATCTGTGGAAGGATGAAGGTAAACGGGATCGGCAGGGAGTTTCAAAATAAACTGTATCTATAATGTTGTATAATTTTAAATTCAAAAAAAGTGAAGTGAAATATTCAATTCGAGGCGCCAGCAGGTGGTGTGGTATTTGAGAACGCTGAACTCCCACATGGCTGACCACAGTTTGAGTCCCAGACCTGGCGGCTTGCTCTCTGTCTCTCTCACTCTGTCCCTGTCTGGTCAAATTTTAAAAAAGTTTTTTTTAATTTCAATTTGATGAAACCAGGAGTTGAGTACATGAGTGCATCTTGTGTTAGACTCTATAATTTTATGTTAAAAATACTTCAAAATTGGGACTGATGGGTGGCAGTGACTCTCACATGGTTGACGATGGTTTGAGTCCTGGACATGGTGACTTGCTTTCTCACCTTGTCTTTCTCTCTCTCTCTCTCTCTGGCCAAATTTTTTTAAAAAGTAAAAATAAATAAATATTTTTAAAAATTCAAAATTAACAAGACTGAACAAAGACAGAACTGTTTTAAAATGTGTCAATAGGGGACCCAGCAGGCAGTGTGGTGGTTAAGGTGTGGTTCCTACATAGCTGACTCCAAGTTTTAAGTCTTGGACCTGGCGACTTGAGAACCACACTGGGTGCATGTGCAAGTGTGCCCAAAATCATGACAGGAGAATGGAAAAATGACTGTGGTGTAGCCTTCTCCTCGGGAGATAACTTCTCACTTTCCTTTTCTCTCTGTCTTTCTCCTACAAGCATACATGCCCTTTGACAAAAAGAAAAAAAAAAAAACTTAAAAAGATAATAAATAACTGCATAAGTAGGAAATGAAAATAAGGGCTCTGAAATTCTATCTAGTTACAACAAAGAACTAGGTTTTACTTTTATTTATTTTCTGTATAGTTTATTTTCTATTTCATTTATCTCTGCTTATATCTTTATCATTTCTTTTCTCCTGGAGTTTTTTGGATTTTTTTGCTGTCGCTTTTCTAATTCTTTGAGGCATGATGTTAGGTGGTTCATTTGCCTTCTTTCCATCTTCTTATGAACACTAATTGCTACGAACTTCCTTCTTATGACTGCTTTTGCAGTGGCCCAAAGATTATGGAAACTCATGTCCTCATTGTCACTGGCTTCCATGAATCTTTTGATTTCAGTCTTAATTTCTTCAGTAGTTGTGAAGTCATTCAGGAGTAAGTTATTTAGTTTCCATGTATTTGTGTATTTTTGAGGATTTTCCTTGAAACAAATAGGAAATTTAATTCCATCATGGTCAGAGAAGATGCTAGATATAGTTTCTATGCCTTTGAATCTGTAAAGTCTTGCTTTGTGCCCTATCATGTGGTCAGTCTTTGAAAAGGTTCCATGTGGGGGTGAGAAAAAAGTGTATCTCGTGATTTGGGGGTGAAAGGTTCTATAGATGTCTGTTAAGTCCATTTGATTTATGGCATCACTTAGGTCCTTTATTTCTTTATTTTTTGTCTAGATGATCTGTTCAGGGGAGATAGTGGGGTGTTGAGGTCTCCAACAATTAGTGTCTATCTAACTGCAACAATTGCAGACTATCTTTCCTTTTAGATCTAACAGTCTTTCCTTCACATACTTGGGTGCTCCTGAGTTAGGTACACAGTTATTTATAAGCATTATATCTTCTTGGTAGGTTAGCCCTTTTACTACTATATAGTGTTCTTCTTTGTCTCTTCGAAACTTTTTTGTTTTAAAGCCTATTTTGTCAGAAATTAGTATCGCAACCCCAGCTTTTTTTTGGTTCCCATTTGCATGGAGTACCTTTTTCTGGCCCTTCACTTTTAGTCTATGTATGTCTTTATCCATTAGATGCATTTCTTATTGGCAACAGATAAAGGGTTTCTGCTTTTTTATCTATTCAGCTAGTCTGTAACTCTTGATTGGAGAATTTAATACATTAACATTCAATGTTATTATTGATATTTCAGGACTTGTCCCTGCCTTTAAGTTGGCCATTGTCTTGGCTTTCATTTATTCCCTTATTTCTGGCTGTTCATTCTTTAGTTTTCCTGGAATAGGACTCTCTTCAGAGCTTCTTAAAGAGCTGGCAAAATCTTTCAGGTTTTGTTTGTCTGAAAAGATATTAATCTTTTTTTCCCACATGAAGGATAATCTTGCTGGATATAATAATTTTGGTTGAAATTGTTTCTCTGTTAACACTTCCAATATATCTTCCCATTCTTTCCTTGCTTGCATTGTTTCTGTTAATGGGGTGGCCTTTGTAAGTCACTTGTAATTTCTCTCTTGCCAGTGTTAATATCTTGTCTTTATCTGTGGTTTTGGCAAGTCTGGCTAAGATTTGCCTTGGGTAGGGTGTTCTTGGGTTGATTTTATTTGGGGTCCTTTGTATTTTTTGGATCTGGATGTTTGTTTGAGTGCTTCTCTAGACTTGGAAAGTTTTCTTCCAGGATTTCATGGAATAGATTTTCCATGCCCTTATTAGTTTCTTCACCGTCTGGGATACCAATTATTTGTATGTTTGGACATTTAATGGAATCTAGTATTTTTCATATATTATCCTCATTTTTTTTTTGTTACTTTCCTCTATCTTTTTGGTGGTGTTTTTTTTCTCTCCCCAGGTCAGAGGTTTTATCTTCTACATTGGAGAGTTGATCTTCAGCATGGTCTAATCAGCTTTTAATACTTTTGAAAGTTTTTGATTTTCTGTATTACAGACTTCTTCTCTAATAGTTCCACCTGATTCTTCCTTATGGTGTCCATTTCTTCTTTCAAATTGTGGAAGGACTTCCTCATCTCCTGGAATTTGTTGTCTCTTTTCTATTTCAACTCAGAGTTTTGACACTATAAATGTTCTGAATTTTTGTTTTACATTTTGGTAACTTCTGCTTTTTCAAGAGATGGAGAGGAGTTTTCTTTTGATGGAGACATATTTCCTGGTTTCTTCAAATCTGAGACTTCTACTTCTAGCCATTGGGTGATGTATTCACTTTTGGATACTGTTTTGGAGTATGTGCCTGGCACTGGGAACAAGTTTGCTTCCCTTTTGTTGTGGATTGACATGTGCTGCTCTGTTTAGCAATGTGGTCCACACATGGAGAGTCTTCTATTCAGTTTCTCCTTTTTAACAGGTGGATCAATAAAAGGGAGGGTCCCTAAGGGGTGAGTAAAAGTAGGAAATTAACAACATAAAGAAGAAAATGAAAAGCAGCCTACCTACCTTTCTGTCAGGGGTGAAGGGGGAGTGCTTCTGAGGTTGGAAGAGCTGGGCTGGGGACAGAGGAGCTGGAACTTGGGCCAGGGCCAGTGAAAGACCCTGCCTCAATTTCCCTGATTGGCCAGGGGACTGCAACTGGAACTGGGCTCTGCTGGAGAGCTGAGGCTGCCCTAAGGGGTGAGGAAAGTAGGAAATTAACAAAAGAAAAAAGAAGAAGAAGAAGAAAAAAAAAGCAGCCTACCTACCTTTCTAGTGGGGGTGGGGCTCTGAGGTTGGGAGAACTGGGCTGGGGCTGGAGGAACTGGAGCTGATGCTGAATCTAGGACTTGCCTCAATTTCCCCGACTGGCCAGGGAACTGGAGATGGAATTGGGCTCAACTAACTGCATATTAACAATATCTTTTTATTTGGAAACTCTCTCAGTAATCTGTTATGTTACACAGTTGTAGCTAAAACTATTCCAAAACTGAACTCAATGGTGCATAAATTTTGTATACTACCATTTCTAGAATAGTCCCTCTTCTCAGTAGTGCATGATCTAAATGGTCTGATAGCATAATTGGTTCAATAATTATTCATTCAGTCAGAGAATATTTCCATAGGAAATAGAATCACCTCAGTTGCCCAATTTGGGGATTCATAATGAAGTATTGAATAGGTTTTTAATCTAAATATGTTGAATATTTTACTTTTGTAAATGTGTCTCTAAATTATACAATTTGTCTAGAAAGTGAACATGACTTAGTAGAAGCAGCATAGTATGGGGAATTAGAACTAGTTTCCAGCCCTAGATATACCATTCTCCAGACATGTGATTTGAGTAAATTATTTTACCTCTCAGAGCCTCAACCTCTTTATCTATAAAATGGGAACATGCCCCTACATAATTAGTTCAACCTGTAGAGAATGTAATCAATATATATTAGTTCCTTTCCTGCTTCGATAAAATCCATCTCAAAGGTTATTATCATTGATTAAGATGTTAGAATCCATCGACCATTAGCATCCAAAGTGATAAGGGAAACTATATCTTTTATTTCCATTGTTTTAAGCAATTGATTTATCTTTTTAAGTTGCTCAAACTAAAACAAGTGATAACTTGGAGGGCTCTACGTCTCCTTGCAAAGCCTCTAGGCAAAGTCAGCTGATGAAACATTTTCCATTTGTCTTTCCACTGATACTAAGCCAGATAAAACCAGAAGGAAACAAATATTACAGAATGAATGGTTTAGTTCAGGGATAAATAGGGAGAGCAAATGGAATCACGAACATTGAACTTGCCACAAATCAAAATAATCTTGTGTATATTATTACATTTTCTTAGGTAAATTGTGTGGCCCCAAATCTACATCTACTGAAAATATTGAGAACAACAGAACAGTAGTTAATGAATTCAGTGACAAAGGCTTTTAAGGAAGAGATCACTGATCATTTACGTCTTATACCACAAGGCTCTGGGTTGGAGGAGGACAAGTTACATACTGTTAAGGAGAAAAAAGTGAGAAGACACAGCTATATTGTCATTTGCCTTTTGATTCTTTCATTTGATAACAGTAATATCATCTCTTGACCAGATAAATACAGTGATAAATCTGTGGGACTGTCATGACTTGCATAGGGACTCAAAATAAGTTTTTCTCCACAGGTTGGATGGGTGTACCTCCCTTGAGGATTTGATCAGAATCTCCACAGTGGCTTTTCCATGTCATAGATCCTTTGGCCCTCATTATTACTGTGTTCAGTCTCCCCCTGGAGAATTACCAAGCTTCAGGAGAGACATGGCTGTTGGCAGGAGATATTTACAGCAGAAATTGAGGTTCACTGAGAATCATTTTAGCTGAGCATGATTTGAGGCAAATTAGTAGATGAAAAGCTCAGTTGTAAATAATGATATTCTCAGTAAATAACCTAAAATGGTGATTTCCTAAAGCCTACTTATAGAAAGATGCTGGGCTAGCTGGATTACAATCACCTGGAAGCTTGTTAAAAATGCATGTTTCTCAGGACCAGCAGTTAGCGTAATGGCTATGTCGCTGGATTCCCACGTAGTCGACTGCGGTTTGCATCCCAGACCCGGTGGCTTAAACTCACACTGGGTGCGTGTGCGTGCGTGCCCGCCCAAGATCCCAAGAGGAGAACAGAGGAGAAGGGATTGCGGCGTGGCCATCCCCCCTGGGGGGTGAGTTCTTGCTTTCTATCTCTCTGTCTCTGTCTGTCTGGCAAGCGCATGTGCCCTATAGCAAAAAAAACCTCTACAAAAAGAAAAAAAAAATACATGCTTCTGGGACCAGCAGTTAGCGTAATGGCTATGTTGCTGGACTCCCATGTAGTCGACTGTGGTTCGAGTCCCGGACCCGACTCGTGCTTAAACTCATGCCGGGCACATGTGCGTGCATGCCCAGGATCCCGGGAGGAGAATGGAGGAGAGGGGATTGTAGCATGGCCATCCCCGCAGGGGGTAATTTCTCACTTTCTATCTGTTTCTCTCTGTCTTTCTGGCAAGCACATGCATCCTATAGCAAAAACCTCTCAAACATTAAAAAGAAAAAGAAAATGCATGTTTCTGGCACCAGCAGATCGCGTAATTGTTGGGTTGCTGGACTCCCACATAGTTGACCGCAGTTTGAGTCCCAGACCCAGCAGCTTAAAACTAATGCCAGGTGCATGTGCATCCATGCTCAGGATCCTGAGAGAAGAATGAAAGAGAAGGGATTGCAGCGTGGTCATCCCCACTCGGGGTGATTTCTTGCTTTCTATCTCTCTGTCTCTCCAGTGAGTGCATGCTCTGCTCTCTATAGTAAAAATCTCTCTGTCAAAAATTGCATGTTTCCAGGCCCAGTTGTGATGATGAAGTGGTAGCACAATGTTCTGTAACGCTAGAAGCCATATGGAAGATCAGGGGTTTTGGTCCTGAGTTGACCTGTGCATTCTGGGCACATACATGTGTACCTGAGGTGCTGGTTAGGGAGGCTGAGGCAGAAGGATTGAGGGATCACAGTGTGAGAATCTGTTGAGGGTATTTGTCTATCCATCTGTCTGTCTTTCTATCAATCAATAAATAAATTACAAATATATTCTCAGACTGTGTAGATTTTGATTCTGTAGGTCTATAGGAGGCTCTAGGAGGACTGGCAGATGGCATAATGATTACATCGCTGGACTCCCATGTAGTCAATCGCAGTTCAAGTCCCAGACCTGATGGCTTAAAACTCACACCGGGAACATGTGCACGTGTGCCCCAAACCCCAAGAGAATGGAGGAGCAGGGATTTCAGGGTGTCCATTCTCCCTGGGAGGGTGATTTCTTGCTTTCTGTCTCTGTCTCTCTAGCAAGTGCACATGCCCTATAGCAAAAAGAAAATCTCAAAAAATGACCGAAAAAATATTAATTTTATATTTATGATGAAAACTGGCTTTTAAGTAACTCTCCAGGCCATTCTGATATAAGCAAGGAATTTACTGGCCAAGAAACATATAATATGCAACATATTAATGTAATGTATAAATGTTACTAAATAGTAAGTAACATATGTAATCCAATCTTAAGAGGTTAAGGTTTTCTCCTACCAAGGTGAAGCACTAGAAGCTAGATTTAGGGCAGTTGCATGATACATTTCAGGAATGATAAACTCCTGAGAATCTCACCTATTTCTTTTTTTTTTTTTTTTTTTTTTGAGAGATTTTCACTGTAGGGCGCGTGCGCTCGCCAGACAGACAGAGAGAGACATAGAGACAGAAAGCAAGAAATCACCCCCCAGGGGGGATGGTCACGCCGCAATCCTTTCTCCTCCATTCTCCTCTCGGGATCTTGGGCACGCACGCACACGCGCCTGGCGTGAGTTTTAAGCCACCGGGTCCAGGACACGAACCACGGTCGACTACGTGGGAGTCCACCGACATAGCCATTACACTAACTGCTGGTTCCCAATCTCACCTATTTCTAAACTGTAGTTCAAGTCTAAGTTACAATAGACCTGGCAAAGGATGGTGTGTCTGTTTGCCAGCTCAGTTGCTACCTCCTAACAGACACAGTAAAAAACAGCTTATAATTTATTCAGTTAATTTTGAATTATATAATTCTTGATTTTTCTTTGTAATTGGAGGGGTTTAAACTATTTCAAAATATTTCAAAATATATAGATAGATATTTTATTACTGCTTTATACCATACCACTTCAAATTACTGAAGTTCAACATCATTAAATGCAACCGCATTGCTCTTTAAATATATCTGATTAACCTCTTCAAAAAAACTCTTCACAGAAAATATGCTTTGATGTTATTAATCTGGCTTTATTTAGAGTTGATCAAGGAACATCCACTTGAAGAACTCTTCTGTGTTTTCTGTATAACTGTTAAAGACATGATCATTGGGCTCCTTGAAGCCACTTGTATAAATCATAATTTCTCCATTAAAATTTTTGTACCAGATGTTTTTAAGAAATATATCCTTTGGGGCCAGCAGGTGGCATAGTAAGGTACTGAACTCTCGCATGGCCAACTACAGTTCAAGTCCCAGACCCAGCAACTTGAAACTCATGCCAGGCACATGTGTGTACATACCCCAAATCACTTTCTGGCTCTGTCTCAGCCTCTCGGTAAGTCACACACCTTATAGCAAAAATCTTTCAAAAATAAAAGAAATTTATACTTCCTTCTATGAGAAGAAAATTGCTGCCAAGTACTTTGAGGTTGAACATGATGTTCAACCATAATATGTGTCAAATTTCCTTAGAAATTTTGGGATGACACTGCCTTGGGGGAGGAGAAAAAGAGGGTATCACATGTTTATAAAATTTTAGTAGTATGTTTTTCTTTAAAGTGAGCCAAATACTGTTGTGTTGGATAACAATTTGTATAATTTTTTTTTTCTGGGGCTGAGTGGGCTTTATTGGACAGCGGGCTCAGTCCTTGGTGTCCGCTTTACACATGGCAGTCAGTACGTTGCTCAGTTCCTTGCGCTTCCTCTTGGCCTGGATGTGTGCGTGCCCACCCGCTTCTTGATGAACTTTAGCGCGCGCTTGTCCTTGGACACCTTGAGCAGCTACATGGCGCGCCGCTCGTAGGGGGCGAAGCCGCACACCTCCCGGATCATGTCGCGCACGAACTTGGATTGCTTGGTGAGGCGCCCGCGGCGGTGGCTGTGCCTCGGCTTGCTCACGTTCTTGGTCACTTTGTGGCCTTTGTTGAGGCCCACGGCCATGGGGTACCGCAGAACCATGGCTGTGGCTCTCTAGTGACTACTGGGGCGGAAGGACCAGCCCACAATTTGTATAATATCTGATTTTAATTAAAATTTGGCTCTCTACACAAGGTAACACACTTAGTCTTATACTTATATCAGATAGATCAATAGATATTAGATCTGATACTTAGACTACCTCTGTTTGAGAGGATCTGAGGAAACATGTTCCTCAATTTTTATCCATGTGGTCATAGACTAGTTCCACATGTAAATGGTTCCTCTTCTATAAAATTGGGAGAAATAATACTTAAGATTAAATGAGAAAATGCATTACTTTACAAGCCAATGAGAGGGACCGGACGGTGGAACAACAGTAACATGTAATGCTTTATGAAGCTGACCCACATGGGAAGGCTTCTGGTTCAAGTTTGGAGACTCCCTGAGTACTTCAGTGCTTGTCTGTGATCCAGGCTAGGTAAAAGCTGGAGGTGGATCATGATATCAGAATCCTATTGGGGATGCTGTCTCTCTCACTCTCTCATGGAAGAAAACAAACTTTTAAAAATCCAATGAGAAATGCTGCCAATTTTGATGTAGTGATTCTTGAGTGGTTTGGTCCAGTGAATATATGCCATGAATGGACAGATGAGAATAGTGAAGAAAATGCTGTAAAAGCTAAGCCTCAGTCTCTAAGAACTAATATTATTGACTCAACCTGACCATTCAAATGCAGTCCTGGGGACCAACCAGGTTCTTTGGACATTCTCTAGTCTTTCCCTTGGTTAGGACCCTGCATGGTATCAGCTAAGAATGATAATCTGTATCTCGCAGAATATGCATATCATAAGAGAAAACTGCTTGGACTAGAGTGGTAGAGGCTGGCTGACGCCAACTGGCATGTCACTCTGTCTTTTGGCTGTTTATTGCCTCTTTAAAGGATATTCTATCATCGACTTTAACATGTGATACGAATATCTTCACCTTTGGGCTTACTCCCATGGGGAATTCCCATCTACCTGTGCCTTCCCTAGATGCCTCTGTCACCAATCTTCCCATTTTTTCGTTTTCCTGGTCCCCAAACTATTGGCTAAATCATTTTTCTCTGCTCATGAATTGGTAAAGATGGCTACTTTGGTTCAATATTCTATTCCATAAGGTGAATGAGTGGTGTACTACCCACTGCAAGGACTTCCTTCCACAATGTTCTTTCAGAGACACCTTTGAGTGAGACTGTAGTGCAACAGCTGTTCATTGTTAGCCTATACCTCTTTCATGATGACCCATCTGTGAATGAAGTGTGACCATTTTCCTCCTTGCTGAGCTAATCATAAAAGACCACAGTATGGCCATAGGTTGACCCTAGGAAAAGGTACCAAGGAGCTTAATTGTGTCCTCCAGTCCTGCATATACTAGATCCTGAGTTTACTACTTCCATGTTATGAAAGACTGTTGCTGAGTCCATGCCAATTCAAAGAACAGCATTTAACTGAGAACCATCAGCTGCCAATAGTCCAGCAGCTAGAAAAAGAATGTCTCAGTTCATTCCTGAAAAAGGAACTTTCCCAATTCTCGGATGCTGAGAATTTCAATTGTAATTTTTTTTGTTTTTCTATTTTAAACAATGCAACTATGGAATTTCTTATTATAAGCAAGTAGTCTAAAAAATAGAAAGATAAACCAAAAATGAAGAAGCAATAAGGTGATGAGAAATGAAACTAGGAGTCTTGGGCTCTAGTCCTTGCTCTGCTAATACCTTGGAATTTTATATTTGACTAATCATTTCACTTCTTGGAGCCTTAATTGTCTTATCTTCATTATGAGACAGTTGAATAAGATCAATTTTCTCCAATCTAGAGTCTACTGAGAAAGTAATAAAAATTCAAGAGCTATTTCCAGTACTTGATAAAGCCTAATGAAAATAATTTATCTATGCTTGATAAGGTTGCAGAGGGATCAGGTGGAGGACACAGCACTGACAATTTAGGCAAGCAAGAGAGCAATATCAGATAAGTACTGCAAAATAAAAGAATCCTAGAATATCATTGTATGATAGGTATTTCCAAGGTCTTCTGGTCCAACCTACAAACAGAGGCACAAATCCCCCTCACTCTAAACCATTGTAAACCTTTCATTGAGGTCCTCCACTACCCTTAGTAAATATCTCCAATTTCAGAAGGCACTAGGCACTTTGTCCTGTCAGTGGTTACTCTCTTTTTTTCCCTCATCTCTCAGTCTCTCCTCAACTTACTCCAATTGAGCTTCAGTACCCACCATTTCACTGATGTCCCGACCTGCGGGACAATCAGGCAGGGTGCCTGAGTGAGAGAGCGGAGGTCTGGAACTGGCGCAGAGTCACAACTCGGGAGCGACACAGTGTCACAGCTCAAGATGGCATGCAGTCGCTCGTTTACTGAGTGCCAGAGAACATTCTTATCTACACAGGGTAGGAAGAGGGGACGGGAATTGTCGTGGACCTGACTGAGGACCTGCCTGAATGAGGAAGTCTCAGGGTGAGTTGTCTACTTCCAGAACAAGGATATTTGAAGGTCCTTGTATGAAGGTCATGTCAGCCATTTTGGGGCATGTGGCTCCCCACACACTGAGACTGCCAAGTATAGTCTTTATCTTGTTCTTATCTTATCTCATTTCTCAGCAATATTTGACAAATTACCACTTCCTGCTTCTTGAAATGATTTCTTCTCTCAGACTCCTGGTTTGCCTTATCTCTTAACTCACTAGTTGATACTTCTGTCTTCTATTAGGCTCCTCTTCCTTTATCCAACTTCTAAATGCTGAAGTACTCATGGGCTCAGTAAACACTCCTATTCTTTTCCTTTTTTTTTTTTTTTGGAGAGTTTTTTGCTATAGGGCATGTGTGCTTGCCAGAAAGACAGAGAGAGACAGAGAGACAGAAAGTGAGAAATCACCCCCCCCAGGGGGGATGGCCACACCACAATCCCTTCTCCTCAATTCTCCCTTCAGGATCTTGGGCATGCACACATATGCACCCGGCATAAGTTTAAGCCATCGAATCTGGGACTCAACCATGGTCGACAACATGGGATTCCAGTGACATAACCATTATACCAACTGCTGGTCCCAACACTCCTATTCTTTTACTTGATCCCGTTTATTCTCGTGACTTCAGATAAGTAAGGCTTGCAAATCACTATCTTTCATTTGGCTATTCTCCATGGAAAGATTCCTGTACACTTTAGTAGCATTGTGGCATAGATTTCAAGATCACAGACCAAAATGGGGCAACTGAGGCTTAAATATATGTTCCCCTATTTTTAACTGTGTAGTCATAGACTAGTTCCTCGTGTAAACAGTTCCTCTTCTATAAATTGGGGAGAAAATATACTTAAGATTAAATGAGGGACCAGCAGGTGGCATGGTGATTAAGGCACTGGATACTCCCACATGGTCAACCACAGTTCAAATCCTGGACTGGGTGACTTGCTTTCTCATTTTCCCTCCGTGTGTGTGTGTGTATGTGTGTGTGTGTGTGTTTCTCTTTCTACTCGAATTAAAATAAATGAATGAATGAATAAAATTAAGTAAATCATTTTTTAAAAATTTTAAATGAGAAAATGCATGTAAATTACTTAACCTAGAACCTAACATCAAATAAGTACTTATAAAATATTAGCTCTTCTTAACAGTAGTAGTTAACTTAGCCAGAAAGAAAATGAGTTTGGTCTGGTATAGCTTAATTTTAAGAACTATACACTGGGTCTTGGTGAATATTATTTCCCTTCGTAAGAATTCACGTGCTCTCTTTTTATACTGTTTAAGATGTCACACATTTTAATAATCTATTTTATAATTTTACACAGGGAATAATGTGAGAAGGCTCGGTGATCTGTCCTTAAAGATCCACCTTTTTTTCTTTTTTTGCTATAGGGTGCATAAGCTCACCAGAGAGAGAGAAAGAGAGACAATGACAGAGAGAGGGAAAGTGAGAAATCACCCCTCAGGGGAGATGCTCATGCCACAATCCTTTCTCCTTCATTCTCCTCCTGGGATTTTGGACATACACATTACACATATCTGGCATGATTTTCAAGTCACCAGGTCCAGGACTCAAACTGTGATCGGCCCTGTGGGAGTCCAGCACCTTAACCACCACATCACCTGCTGGCCCCTTCCCTTTTTCCTTATTAAAACTTTATAAAAAACAACAACAACAACAAACTTTACACTGTGTTTCTTCTCTCCAGCCCCTTGGCATCTCTCACTTTTGCCACTACTCCTCAGTGATAACAGTTGCTGGTTTAAAATTCTTATCTCCTTATTCTTTTCAATCCTGCAGTGAAGTCTGTCTCAGCCAGGACACTTATGTTCTCTTCCCACCTAACTTTGACATCAGTTTCTTTTGAGACTTGTTTGTTCTAACCTCTTCAGTCTGAGGATCATTGTCTTTCATGCAGAAGACTGACAGAACAGGAACAGAGTGGTCCTGCTTTGTTTTTGTCGTCTGTTATCACCATCTGTCTTAAGCAGAGGGCCTACCCCTTCCTGTTTCTTCTTGCTCATTAGTGTAACTTTTAAAATCTCCCTCCGATTGCCTTATTTTATTCAAATTTCAGCTCTGCGAAACTATGTGCCTTTAATGATTGCTAAAAACCCATACGAGTATTTTAAATTCACCATTCGTTATCCATTTCTTGTTCTGCTTTTTGTTTGTCTTTGTGTGAAATAGAAGTGCAGAGATTTCCAGTCTAAAGTGACATTTGAAAGAGCTTCTTTGAGTTTTTCCTGATAATATCTTTGAAGACTCAAATTAAAAACAGACTCAAACACAATATGCCACCCTGAGAAAGTTTAAGATATTACTGTTTTAGAGCCAACAGATGGCATAGCAGTTATGTTGCTGGACTCCTACATTGCTGACTGCGGTTCGAATCCAGACCCAATGGATCGTAAACCATGCTGGGCATGTGTGTATACATGTCCTAGATCCTAAGAGGAGAATGGAGAAGGGATTGAATTGTGCCCATCCCGCAGGGGGGGTGATTTCTCGCTTTCTGTCTCTATGTCTCTCTCTGTCGTGTATGTACCCTAAGGCAAAAAAAAAAATCTTAAAAAAAAATGTTATTACTTTTCTAAAATCACCTGCTGGGGGGCCAGATGGTGGTGCCATGGTAAAATGTCATGCTATGCAAGGCATTGCCCAAGGGAAGTTTCCCTATTCAGATCCAGAGACTTCTTTGAAAATACCAATTGTGTACATGACCATAATCTAAGATTGGTAGAGGCTGAGGGTATATGGTGGCTTTAGGATCCTGTTGGGGATGCACACTGTCTTTCTCTCTCCTGCTCGCAGAAGCAATAAATAAATAAATAATTTAAAAATAAAACCAAATTACTTGGCAGTCATGTCTCAATTTTAAATGAATTCAGAAAGTGAATCATTAAGAAAATATCAGGTGAGTAGGTTATGTGGACTAAGGTTATAGCTATAGAGATGGTAGTAATGGGCAGATTCAGAACATACTGAAGTAGTACCAGCAGTAGGTACTAATGGATTAAGGTTGGTGAAAGAAAGAAGAATCTATACTTTTTTTTTTTTTTGAGCAATTAGGTATATTATACATCTGTTTAGTGAGAGGTGGAAGGAAGTCTTTGGAGCAGCATTAGGAAGGGATGTTAATGATTCTGTGTGGCCATGTTTAAGTTTTCTATTAGCTGTTCAAATTAAAATGTCAAGTAAAATATAGGAGTTTGGAGCTATAAAAGAGAAAGGAAAGCGGAAGATACAAATTTGAGTTATCTGCTAAAGACGGTACTTAACACCCTGGGACTAGCTGAAATTACTCACATGAGATCACAGAGGTGAAAAGAGAGCCAGGGACAAGGCCCTGGGTCTCCGTGACATTCAGAGTTCTAGAGGAGGAAGTGAAAGAGTTTGAAGTGAAGAAAAGAGATGAGAGAAAAGCCAGGGTAGCATAATATCCTGGAAACCAAGCAAAGAACATATGTCAAAAACGAGGGAATAGTATATGGTGTCAAATGTTAAGAGCCAAGTAAGATGAGCTCAGAGAAGTGGTAGTTAGTTCAGCAAAATTAGGTCATCAATATATTTTACTGCCATCAGGAGAAATACACTATTAGAATGATTTCTGAGGAGAAAATTGAAAAGTGGAGACAGCATAGACCGTATCCCAATTTTCTATGTTACACATCATAGAAATGGGAGGATCTGGAACATGGAGTGAAGGGAAGGCTTTTATTTGTTGACTGTTTGGGTTGTATTTATTTGTTTTGCTGGGTAATCTGAAAGCATTCTTGAGTTTAGATAGAAAGGATCCAGTAAAGAAGGAAAAGTTAATAATGTAGTAGAGAAAGATAACATGGTAGCAGAAAGTCCTTTAAAAAAATAATAAAAGGAGTCCTAGGCACTGTGGTACATGTGGTAGGGTGCTGCTCTGTAAGTTGAAAACCATGTAGAAGACATGTGTTTGGATCTCAGGTTTACCTAAACATGCTAGGTAGATGTGCACCCGTGATCCTGGCTGGCTGGCAAAACTGGTGGGAAAAAAGGGGTGGGCAGGGAATCACAGTGTGATGAGATCTTCTCAAGGATGTGCCCCACCCTTGTAAGAAATAAATAAACATACAAATAATAAAAAGTGGAGGGACCAACAGTTAGAGTAATGGTTATGTCACTGGACTCCCATGTAGTTGACCGCAGTTTGAGTCCTGGACCTGGTGGCTTAAACTCACGCCGGGCGCATGTGCGTGCGTGTCCAAGATCCTGGGAGGAGGATGGAGTAGAAGGGATTGTGCCGTGGCCATCCCTCCTGGGGGGTGATTTCTTGCTTTCTGTCTCTCTGTCTCACTCTGTCTTTCTGGCCAGTGCATGAGCCCTATAGCAAAAGTCTCTCCAAAAAAAGAAAATAATAATAATAATAAGTGGAGAGGTTGAACTAAGATTGTAACTAGATGGGAGGCCAATATATGTGTGCAGATACGTTAAGTTGATGTGCTATCTAACTGGATAATGAAGTAGTTTTTATTGGAGTAGAAATATTTTTGTATAAGAGATGCAGAGAAGTTATTATCTTATAACAAAAAGGAAAGAAGATGTTGGAGCTTTAAAATCATCCACTTATAAAATGGAAAAGAGACCAGCTCCGTGGTGAAACAGAAATATGCCCCTTATAAGGTGCTGGATCTCACAAGGCAACTGCAGTTTGAATCCCTAGCCAGGTAAGCCCGAAATGTGCCAGGTAAGCATGAGAGTGTCCATGGTTGGATGGGGTGAAGACTGGATGTAGGGGAATTGTGGAGTGATTAGACCCTATAGAGGGTACTCACATCTCTCTCTCACTCTCACTTTTGTGCTTGCACATGTGCTCTATTATAAATAAAAATTTTAAAAGGGGATGGAAAAGTAAATTTATTAAAGAATGGAGGTTTTTTAGTTTAAGTGACCATTTGAGGTATATGGTCATGAACTAGTAATGACTGGTCAGTGATGTTGTTATTTTCTCCAGTAATATCAAGATAGCTTTGAATGAATGCAGAGTGATTTTCTCCAGTAATATCAAGATATTTTGAATGAATGTGGAGTGATTGGGTTGTTTAAGGAAGGGTTGGGTGTGTGTGTGTGTGTGTTTTCTGATGTACAAAAATAAGGGAGATGGACAAGTACTTAATGACAGTTGTTAAGGGAGTAATTATAATCCTGAACAATAGAATGACAGCTGGTGACAACAGAGTGAAGAAACTAAGAGGAGTCAATGTTTGTTGTGTAATATGCTACTTGTTTTCAGTTTATTTTTCTAATTTCTCTAAGTAGGAACTTACGTAATTTATTCAAAAGCTTTCATTTTCTTTCTAACGTAGCTCCTTAGTACTATAAATTTCCCTTCCAGCACTGCTTTAGCTATACCCTACCTATCTCAATATGGTATATTTTAATTGTCATTCCATTTTATGTACATATATTTTAATTCCTTTGAGACTTCCTCTTTGACCCATATTTAGATGTGCATTGTTTAATTTTCAAGTGTTTTGAGTTTCACCTCTTGACTTTCTGGTAGTGGTTTCTAGTTTGATTCCATTATGGTCAGGGAACAAACACATTTTGTATGACTTTAATTATTTTAAATATTTCTGAAGTTTGTTTTATGGCCCAGTATATTATCTATTTTGATAAATATCCCATAGGTGCTTGAAAAAAAAGTCTGCTCCTAAGTGAAGTATTACATGAATATCAATTATCCATTTATGTTGTCTCAGTCTATTTCCTCACTGATTCTGTCTATAGCTTTATTGCTTGCTGAGAGGGAGTATAAAGGCCCAGCTATTACTGTGAGTTGTCTATGTCTCTTTCAGCTATATTGATTTCTATATTGATTTCTAGACTACACAGTTTTGAGTTTCTACTGTTTTCTATATATGTGTGTCTTCCTGGTGAATTGATCCTTTTATCATTATGTAATGTGCTTCTCTGTCTCTAGTAATATTTTCTTTCCAGTATAATTTTTTCTCATTTTCATATAGCTATCCCTGCTTTTTAGAATTTGCATGGTATATTTTTATAGCCTTTTACTTTCCACCTATGCTGTTAAATTTTTAGTGTGTTTCTTGTAAATAAAAATTAATCGGATTGTGGTTTGTGATCTACTTTGAATTGGCATACTTACACTTAAGGACTTTGCCATTGTATTACATGTTTTCTATTTGCTTTCCCTGGTTCTCTTTTATGACATCCAATTACTTATACATCTTTACTATTCCACATTGACTTATTTATAGTGATTTTCTCAGTGTACCTGTTTGCATAATTTTCATAGTGATTACTCTGGGTATTAAAATATACATGTGACTTTTAATGTGTATACTTTGAGAGAAGCATAGAAGTCTTTTTCGTTTTTGTTTTTGGAGGTTATTTGCCATAGGGTGTGTGCATTCACCAAAGAGAGAGAGGGGGGAAGTGAGAAATCACCCTCCAGTGAGATGGCCATGCCACAATCACTTCTCCATTTTACGTGGCGTGATTTTCAAGGCACCAGGTTCGGCGATCAAACAGCTGTTGGCCATGTGAGAATCTAGCACCATAGGCACCACGCCATCTGCTGGCCCTGAAATCTTTCTTCTATCTAATTCCCTTTAATCCTCCCCACTTTGGCATAACATTCTCTTGGATATAATATGATGTTATAATATTTGTTTCAATCATCAATTATTTACAAATGTCGTGAGATAATCATAATCATATGTACCCGTGTGCCTTGTTCTTTCCATCGGTCTTTCTTTTTTCTAATGCTCACAATTACTTCTTTTAGTATTTTCTGTCTATTCAAAGAAAATTTTTAATCACTCTTGACAGGTAGGTGTGCTGGCAACAAACTATTTTATTTTTCTTTCCTCTAAGAAAGTTTTCATTTTTCTTTATTCCTGAAGGATAGTTTTGTGGAATATAAAATTTTATATTGGCAGCTATTTTCTTTCAATACTTGAGAAATACTGTATCACATCTTCTTGGAAGCTTGGATTCCAATTAAAAAGTTTACTGTTATTCAGATTGGTGCTCCCATCTAAGTAATGCATGTTTCCCTCTACTACTTTCAAGAATTTTTTTTTCATCCTTAGTTTTCAGAAGTTTAATTATGATTTGTCTTGGCATACATTTCTTTGAGTTTATCTTTTTGTGGTTTTCTCAGCTTCATAAATCTGTTTTGTTGTTTTTGTTTTTTAGATTTTTACCATAGTGCATGTATGCTTGCCAGGGAGAGACAGAGACGGAGAGAAAGAAATCATCCCCCAGGGGGGATGGTCACGCCTCAATCCCATCTCCCCCTCTTCTTAGGATTTTGGGCACACACACACATGAGCGCTCAGAGTGATTTTCAAGCTGCCAGGTCCAGGACTTGAACCACGGTTAGCCATCTGTGAATCCAGTGCCATAACTACTTTGCCACCTGCTGTCCCCTGTAATTATTTTAATTTTGTTTTCTTTTTATTAAATTTAGGTTCTCTGAATATTTCTTCAAATGTTCTTTCAACCAATTATTTCTTCTTTTTCTATGAATTCACTAATACAAACGTTGAGTTTTTTTGTGTTATTGTTCCAAATTTCCCTAAACTTCAGTTTTTTTTTCAGTGTCTGCTGTTGAGACTGAGTAGATTTTATTGATTCATGTTCAAGTTCATTGATTCTGTTTCTGCCATCTTTGCTCTACTATTGAGACTTCTAGCAAAGTTTTATTCCTACTATTGTATTTTCAGTTCTTTATAACTCATATTCATTTTAAAAAATAACTTCTGTTTCTTTTTCATGATTTTATATTTTTCATTTGTTTCAACAGAATTTGTAATTGCTTGTTGAAAGAGTTTTAGAACGACTCTGAAAACTCTTATCAGTTAATTCTGTTGGTTAATCTGAGCCATGTGAGTGTCAGTTTTTGTCTTTTCTCATTCAGGTTGTACTTTTTCTGCTTCTTTATATAATAAGTAATTTTTAATACGGTAGCCTGGACATTTTAGCTATCATGTTAGAAAATCTGGATCGTATTAAACTGTTTAATTTAGCAGATAGTTACCCTATATAACTTAGCATACACATCCTGGCCTACTTTCATGGGCAACGGTTCCAATGACAATTTAATCTTCAGTGCTTTCATAGTATTACTCTCATCTGCTTAGTTTATCCCATGCCATTGATGATGCTGCCTAAAGGGGCAGAAAACCTTTCCAGGATGTCTGCTGCCTCTACATAGAGGAGAGGAGTCTCAGGCCCATGGAGAAAAAGCTTCCTGGACCAGGTAGCTTGTTGTGGCTGGATTCTCCTTCCTGGCGCCACTCACACTTCTGGTATTCTGGGTAAGTGGCATCAATTTCAAATAAAGAGGCATTTTAACAAGACTTTGGCTTGAGTTATTCAAGTCAGAACCCTAGGGATGATAAATGGTTGTTCCTTTTCTCAACTAGAAGTAAATTTACCAATAATTAACAAAGCTTATATTTTGGGGACTAGTAGGTGGCATGGTGGTGAAGGCACTGGATACTCCCACATGTCCACCCATGATTTGAGTCCCGGACCTGGTAGCTTGGTTTCTCACTTTCTCTTTTTCTCTCTCTTTCTCTCTCTCTCTCTCTCTGGTCAAACTAAAATAAAATGAATGAATAAATAAAGTAAAATAAATAATTCTTTTTTAAAAAAAAGCTTATATTTCAGTGCCTACCTCTTGCACAACCCTGGAGCCCAAATGTATGCATATGTTCACATGCCTTTATAAAATTTGCACAAGTATCATACTTTAACTATAGTTAGTTGAAACTATGTTTTTTGGGTTTTTTTGTTTTTTTGTTTTTCTCTGCATCACATTCTCCTCAGGTCATTCTTGGTACTTAACTCAGAAAAAGTTGTTTCAGGATTATTTTAGTTTGGATCTATGGGGATAGATACAGTTGTTCACAGATACTCTCATATGTAGTCAAGTTATTGCTATTGCTTCCAATATAGTGTGACTTCCAGGAAGTTCCTAAATATCCACTATGCTAACTCATCCAACTTGTAACACAAATGTTTAGTGCCCATAGTTGTCTTGCAATATGAGCATGACCAGTCTCACTCAATGTTGTGTAGAGTGGAGAAATAATACATGAAACTTAGGTAGCCAGAAGTTAATCTGTGGGAAAGTCTTCTAATCATCATCCACATACTACTTAGCATACACTTAGTTAAATAACAGAACATTTAGTTATCTAAATAGTAGAACATTAAAGACATCATAATGTCTAGTTAAAATAGAAGTTCTCTTACCATGAATACATTCAATAATACAGCATTTATAAACAATTCATATTTGTGAGTTTTTTTATTTGTTTGTTTTTTAAGGTGTGCTTGCCAGAGAGAGATAGTGAAAGGGAAAGTTAGAACTCATCCCTCGGGGGGGCAGGTGGCCCCACCACAGTCCCTTCTCCTTCATTCTTCTCTTGGGATTTTGGGTATACATGTATACATGCTTGGCTTGGTTTTCAAGTCGCCAGGTCCAGAACTCGAATGATAGTCTGCATGTTGGTATCTAGCACCTTAACCACTATGCCACCTGCTGGCCCAATAATCCATAGGGTTTTTTAGATGAAAATTGCTTGAGGGAACCAGCTGTTAGCATAATGGCTATGTCGCTGGATTCCCACGTAGCTGACCGCGGTTCGCGTCCCTGACCCAGTGGCTTAAAACACGCCGGGCGCGTGTGCGTGCGTGCCCAAGATCCCGAGAGGAGAATGGAGGAGAAGGGATTGTGGCGTGACCATCCCCTCTGGGGGGTGATTTCTCGCTTTCTGTCTCTATGTCTCTCTCTGTCTGGCAAGCGCATGTGCCCTCTGGCTGTCTGGCTAGCGCATGCGCCCTATAGCGAAACCCTCTAAAAAAAAAAAAAAAAAAAAGGACTAAAAAAATAAAATAAAATTGCTTGAAATAGAATTTATCAAAAAATTTTTATGTAGACCATAAACTTAAAGATGTAAGATAGTGAGCACAATATGTGTAATGTCACATCTTTTATGTATTCTAATTCTGATATTAAAACAATAGATTTTGATTAACCATGCTAGAACAAAGACTTTTTAAAGAGTAATTTTATTTAACTTTTATTTATTTATTTAATTTGAGAGAGAGGAAAAGTGAGAAAGCAAACCACCAGGTCCAGGACTCGAATCACAGTCAGTCATGTGGGAATCTAGTGCTACAACAACTACACCATCTGCTGACCCTTAAATCAAAGACTTTCAAGTTTATGTATCAGATAAGAAGAGAGAGAGGGAGACCCCAAACAGTCTTGCCACATTGTAATCCTCCCCACAAGCCCCTCTAGCTGGTCAGGAACACAGACATGCCTGTGGGCACACATGGCATGCTCAGATTGTTCCATGATCTGAACCAAAGCTCTCTCACAGGGCTCTAGGATTGTGCAGTTGTGCCCATCACCTGTGCCACCGGGGCAGTGGTTAGGCCTCTATTCTTTATTTAGAAAATAATCTTGGGGCTAGCAGGTGGCATACTGATTACAACGCTGAACTCCCACATAGTGAACCGCAGTTTGAGTCCCATATCTGGTGGCTTGAAAATTCATGCCAGGTATGTTTGCATGCATATCCAAAATCCCGGGAGGAGAATGGAGGAGAAGGAATTGTGGCATGGCCTTTCCTCTGGGGGCAAAAGGGGCATTTCTTACATTCTTTCTCACTGTCTCTCTCTGTCCCTCTCTGGAGAGTGTACACGCCCTATGTCAAAAACTTAAAAAAAGGGACCAGCAGTTAGCATAATGGCTATGTTGCTGGACTCCCACGTAGTCGACCGCAGTTTGTGTCCCGGATCAGGCGGCTTAAAGCTCACGCCAGGCGCGTGTGTGTGCGTGCCCAAGATCCCGAGAGGAGAACGGAGGAGAAGGGATTGCGGCGTGGCCATCCTCCCTGGGGGGTGATTTCTCGCTTTCTGTCTCTCTGTCTCTCTCTGTCTGTCTGGCGAGCGCACGTGCCCTAAGGCTAAAACCTCTCCCCAAAAAAAGTTTCTTTTTAATTATCTATAAAATCATTATCATATGAAAGATGATATCAAAGAGTTTACTGCCAAAACATTTAATGCAGTAGGTTGGTTAAAAATAGTACATCAATTTTATATTTGATGAACTTTATACTATTAGTACTTGGTAGCTTTTCAAAATTTGTAATTTATTGTGAATTCTTCTTCAATCTAAAAAAGCGCCTTTATATTTAATTTGGTGTGACTAATTTTGTATTTATTTTTTCTTAAAAATGATCTCACAAAACCTGTATACAATCCTACCTTCTTCCCACTTTTAAACCTGCATCAATCCAAAAATTCTATTATTACCACCTTAAACATATACATTCCGGCGGACTGGCAGATGGTATAATGGTTATGTTGCTGGACTCCCATGTAGCTGACCATGATTTGAGTCTGAACTGGGTGGCTTAAAACTCATTTCAGGCACGTACATGCTTAAAATCCTGAGAGGAGAATATAGGATAAGGGATTGCTGCATGGCCATCCTTCCTGGGGGATGATTTCTCATTTTCCGTCTCTGTCTCTCTGGTGAGTGCACATGCTCTATAGCAAAAATCTCTCTTAAAAAATTATACACACAGACACACACGCATACACATATTAAATCTGCCTACTTCTGTCCATGTCCACTGCCACCACTGTAGTTACCAATCTCACCTCTCAACTAGACAATGAAAATAGCTTCTCTTTTCTGGACAGAATGTCTTAATTCAGTATAAACACATGTATTGATTTTTCTATTCATTTTTAAAACTTTACTATTTTATTTTAGAAGGGCCAAGTTGTTTAGTTTTGTTTTAGAAAAAGCCTCTTAATTCTTTTTCTGATATTTTTGTCATAATTTTTTACACTTACTAAATCTTTAGCCTATGTAGCATACTTTCACATTCCTTCAGATAACTAACTAGTAATGCTAATGCCATCTAAGAGGGAAGAATATAGTTTTTACTAAATCAAAATGTCAACTTCATCATTTATTTTATTCTTTTTAGCTTTTATTTAATACCAGTTATCTGTTTGTTATTATGCTAGTATGTAGTGTTTTAATCAGAGTAGATTCATAGTAATTTTGCTATCTGATAAAGCTATTCAACCTTAATATTATCTTTTTTTAAAGAGGTTTTTCACTATAGGCCGCGTGCACTCGCCAGACAGACAGAGAGAAACAGAGAGACAGAAAGCGAGAAATCACCCCCCAGAGGGGATGGCCACGCGGGTCTCTTCTCCTCCATTCTCCTCTCAGGATCTTGGACGCACACGCACATGCGCCCGGCGTGGGTTTTAAGCCACCGGGTCCGGGACGCGAACCGCGGTCGACTATGTGGGAGTCCAGCGACATAGCCATTATGCTAACTGCTGGTTCCCCTTAATATTATCTTTTAATGGTAAGTTATTGTACCCTTTCTTCTGTATGAATTTTTAAATTATTCAACCAGATAGAAAAAATAGTCCCTATTGGAATTCTGATTGGAACTACAATAAATAAATTGTCTCTCTATATTTCAGGTCTTCTTTTATATCTTTCAATAAAATGTTATCATTTTCTTCAATTAGATCCAATTCCTACCATCCTAGATTTATTTTGGGTAATTTATCTTTTTTATTGTACTTGTGATGGGATATTTTCCCATTCCAATATCTGATTGCATAATACTAATAGAAAGAAAAGCTGTTAATTTTGTATCTAGCCAGCTACATTACCAAGTTCTTTTATTAACACTAACAGATTTTTAAAAGACTATCTTCTGTTTTCTAAGTATATAATCATACCAATTGCAAATGAAGAGTATTATTTATTCATTTCCCATACGTAAACTGTTTTTTAAAAGTATCCTTATGGGGCCAGCAGGTGGCGTGGTGGTTAAGGTCCTGGACTCCCACATGGCCAATTGAGGTTCAAGTCTAAGATTTACTGGCTTGACATCAGGTGAGTGTGCGTATATACCCAAAATCCCAGGAGAGTGGAGGAGAGGGGATTATGGCGTGGTCATTAATCCTCCCTGGGAGGGGGGGTGATTTCTCATTTACCTTCTCTCTTTCTCTCTCAGTCTCCCTGGCAAGCACACATGCCCTATAACAAAAACCTGAGGGAAAACAAAAACAAAACAAAACAAAACAAACTTATCAATCTCCAAACTGTATTGACTAATAAGAATAATAGCAGGATCTCTGCCTTGTTCCTGACATCAATTAAAAATTGCTGCTGACTATATGTAATGTAGTTGTTGAGTGTAGGTAGAACATTTTAAAAAGTCTTATTCTTGGGACCAGCAGGTAGCATGATGGTTAAGGCATTGGACTCCCACATGGTCACCCACAGTTTGAATCCTGAACCTGGCAGCTTGCTTTCTCACTTTCTCTTTCTCTCTCTCCTCAAATATTTTTAAAATAATGATAACAAATAATAATTTTTATAAATCTTGTTGGTAGTTGCTGTGGAATGAATTGCGGCCCCCTCAAAATTCATATGTTTAAGTCCTAACCATCATGTGACTGTATTAAAGATAGGACATTTAAGGAGATGATAAAGGTTAAATGAGACCTTAAGAGTGGACTTCTGTCTGAAAGAACTGTACCCTTATAAGAAAAGGCAGATACACTAGAATTCTCCCTCTCTTCCATGTGAAGACACAGTGAGAAGGCAACTCTCTGCAAGTCAGGAAGAGAGGCCCTCACTCACGCTTCCCCCCACCCCTGCAACCGGATCTGACCATGCCAGCACCCTGATCTAGGACTCTCAGCCTCCAGAACAGTGAGAAAATAAATTTCTGTTGTTTAAGCCACCCAGCCTAAGGTTTTGTTTTTGTTTTTATGGCAGCCTGAAATGCCTAATACAAGTTGTTTCTCTTCTCCCAACCCCCTTAGCTGAGAGTTACTGGTAAATGCAATAATATTAAACCATAACTTATGACAAACATAGTCATGGCATTCTCCTCCAGCTCAGCAGTTCTCATATGAGGTAATTTTGTCCCTTGGAGGACATTTAGCAATTTCTAGAGACATCTTCGGTTATCACAACTTTGTGGCAGTGTGAGGTGGAAAGGAAAGTGAGAGGTGTGTGCTACTAACTACCCTACATTGGACGGGCAATTCCCTAAAGCAAAGTATCCAGTTGAAAATAATGCCAAGGTTAAGAAACTGTCAAGCTAAACCCCTGAGAAACTCATTTCTGCTAGAGAGAGGAAAAGGAATGAGAGTGTTCTGAAACTACCTATGAAACACCACAGCCCCTTGGCAGAGGAGGTATGTGTGGTTAGGCTGGGAGGAGTAAACTGATTCTCAGGTCTGCCAGCTCTGATGGCTCTTGAAGTAGAGATCAATAGTAGATCTTGGCATTGGGCCATGTACTAGTGGTGACGAAGGTCTCCACACCTGCTATCATTAGGAGATGGTACCTCAGGTAGAACAATTTAAGCTGTCTTTGTTTTTTTGTTTGTTTGTTTTTGTTTTTGTTTTGTGTGTGTGTGTGTGTGTGTGTTTTGTGGTTTTGTTTTATTTTGTTTTGTTTTGTTTTGTTTTGTTTTGCTATAGGATGTGTGCACTCATCAGAGAGAGGTAAATTTTCCCTTCTGTTTTGGTTTCTTAGACCCACCAGGGAGTTTTATTTATTTATTTATTTTAAATTAATTTTAATTTTTATAAAGCAAAAATTACAGAACTTTTTTTTTTCAAAAGAGAACTTTACATTCTTTTGTTGGTTAAAGGTTTCTTCCCTTTACCCCTCCTATCCACCCTTTACTACCTCTTCTCTACCTCCCACTCTGCACCCTTACACTCTCTGGTATCTATACTTATCTTCTCTACTATCATATCTTCAGATCTTTCCATTTCTGTCACAGCATGCAGACATTCAGTACATATTGAATGAGGATATACAATGTATATCTTTCAAAGAATAAATTTCTAACACTATCTGTGCCTGGTTCATCTTTTATAAAATTTTAACCTTTGTGATGTGTTCTACAGTTATTTTCTTGAGCCATTTCTTTTTTAATAGCTTGTTTTGTTTCATTTCATTTTGTTTTGTTTTATATCAGTGAGTGCAAGAGATATTTGTGACAGGGTCTTGCTGTTGCTGTTGCAATCTTCTGCCCAAGTCTTCCAGTTAGCTAGGGTTGCAGGTGCCTACTACCATATCTGGTGTGTTTGGGTTGGTCTAGGATCCAATCAGTTCAGGCCTCGCATGTGGCCCCAGTTTTTCACCCAGTGTCCTACTGCTTGAACAACTCAGCTGGACCTTTCTTAGCTTTTCAATTGATCTTAACCTCTTAGTAATCTATAATTTAGTGATCAGTTTTTAAATTTATTAGTATTGTAATTTCCGGTTTATACATAATCATTGTTAGAGTAATCATTTTAAAACTGATTTAAAACCCTCTAGTGGTGATGGCCATGCTGCAACCCCTTCTCCATTCTCCTCTCAGGACTTTGGGCTCATATGCGCACACACCTGGCATAATTCTCAAGCTATTGGGTCTAACAATTAAACCACACAGCCAGACAGGTGGGATCCAGTGCCTTAACCTCTATGCCATCTGCTGGCCCCAGAACTCACTTTTTAAACTTACTCCATTAGACTCATTCTCAGATCACTTTATCTAAATAGATTTCTCCCCACTTCAACACCTACCCTGTTATCCCAAGTGGGTAGAAATGTTTTCTTTGTGGCAGTCATAAAATCTCAGTGTAGTTGTCAGCAGCCACTCAAACATATTTTTCTCTAAAGGGAAAACTCAGAAAGATATTGGATTGATCACTAAGAGAGTTATCCACCTCCTTCATTTCACTTTGGAAATAAGCTTGTGGTTTCAGAGCTCAAAAGTTATCATGGAATCCTAAATTAATTTCCTAAAGATAATTTATACCACTGACAACTTCTCAATTCCTTTTGATTCTCTGAAGACAAACATTTATATGCAATTGCATACAAATGCCAGAAATAATTTAGAATTATAGCAATATAGAAATTAATATATGTGTACAAGTACACTAATGTTAGGAGAAGAGAAAAGTTATATTTTTTTATCAAGGTATCAACTACTTTTTTCAAAAATTTAGTCTCTCCAAATGGCTTGCTGAGAAATACTATTTGGCAAGATATTTCTCAATCTGGCTTGTGTTGCCTGTTGTAATTTTTACTAAACCTAACATTTTAACATTTTTGAACATATTCCCAAATGATAGATGTATCTTTTCTAAAAAAGTCAATAAAGTACACATGTAGCAAAAATGGACAATTAAAAGAATGCTGACAATTGAAGAAAATTCACAGAATGAACAATGAAGAAATAAGCCATGTATCATTACTAACTAGGGAATGATAATGTCTTTGAATTGAAAAAGATTTATTTACCGATTTTAACATGAAAGTGTTACCAAATGCAGTGAATGTGTATGTCTCGTTCCACTATTAAAATGTTTGAAAATAGAACTCATCCTGGATATCACATTGTCAAAAACAAATGTCAAGATTTGAATAGGTAAGTGAATACAAGGTAGACCAGTTCAGGAGTCATGTTTATGCACATGCAATTGAGTTCGGATAAATTTTGTTAGCATCTACTAATGAAAACTAATGATTTAAGGGTGTGCATGGTCAAGACTTTGATTCTTGACTTCTTTTCCTGTCACCTCAGATTGGACCATACTTTTACTCTCAAAACGATGAAATTAGCTTCTCAGCAAACTTCAAAAAAGGAAGAGCTATTCTGCAGCAGATGCCATCCTGCTAACTCAGAGTCATTCATGGAAGTTGTCAATTTGTTCTTCCAAAAATATCAAGTTAGATGAGAAGAAAGCAAATGTTTTTGCTATCAAGACTTAGACATTTGGTCGAAGCAATAAAATAGCCTCAAATGCCAAAAAAATAATAAAGAAAACGTGCAATGAGTAACTTCCAAAGTTATGAAAATAATTTGACTGTGTCTTACTACATGATAAAAATTGACAGGATTCCTAAGTACTCACAGATGGAAGTACTACACTAACAACTTGTTAGAGCAGAGTCATGATTAGAGGCCTTACTATAATCACGGTGTAGCCAGGAATTCTGTCTGTTTCAAAACAATTATGTATGTATATAAAATGTATATGCATATGTGGTTAGTTTTCTGATGGCGATGATTAGTTTGTTTTAAGCCAAGACAGATTCTCTTATAGAAAATGTTACGTATTTAAAAGATGGCTGGACCAAGCTTCAGGTGTGATCCATAAATATTACTTCTAACTTGCTCCTAATTAAGTGATGTATGGGTACAGGAATAAAATACACATTTTAAGTTAAATTAGCATATATTAAATAGGTATTCACCATTTTTTTCTGCCACACAAATTAACCCTTATTTTCTTTGGCTAAAATGTAAATTAATAGAATTATATAAAATATAGACAGAAACTCCACAAAATATAGATTTAAATTTTTTATGAGAAACTTAATCAATTAGAAAAATATTATGGTAAAGTAGTTTAGATAATATTGGAAAAGCTAGAAAGAAAAAAGAAAAAAATATTTCTGTAGCCTAATGCATTGCTGTAGAATGATATGGATTTTAGCAGATCTGGTTTGAATCATGTTCCTTAGTTATCATCTGTATGATATTGAACAAGTGTTTAAATCAATATAAGATTCAGTTCTCTTCTTTGTAAAATTAGGATAATGAAACGTCTTAGGGATGTGGTGAGAATTAAATGAAGTAATACACATAGAGTGTAGTGTAAATACATAGCAGACATTCAGGAAATGAAAGGCATTATTATATGGCAAGAGCTTTTTATATGTTATCTCATTTAAACCTTATGAATTGGGTTCCCTGTCTGCTATAAATTGGAATCTCCTAAAGAAACTTAAATGTTAATCATGCTAAGCTCCAATTCCCAGATTCTGAGGTGTGACCTGCATGATGGGATCAGGAGATTCTACTGGCTATATACACAAAGAATGGAAAGCAGAGACTCAAGCAGATATTTGTCACTTTGGTCTTTTTCACTTCACCCTATCAGTCATGATCCTTTTCTCAAATACACCATTTATTTGTCCACTTCATACCCTTTACATATGCCTTTCCCTCTTCTTCTGTCTCCATATCTTTTCGAATTTCATCTATTCTCTGAAGTTATGCTCAAATGCTAGGTCCTGAAAGTCTTCCCTATTGTGATCCATTGAAAGTGATCACAATTTCATGTAAATTTCTCTCATGTGTGGCACTCATATGACATATATCTTCTACCTGGAATACAATTTACCATTTACAAATGACTTACGTACATAGGTAAACAAATATTTGCTTGACTCTCTGTTTTCACTTCTTTAGGGTATATAACCAGAAGTAGAATAGCTGGACCACATAATGATTCCATTTTTAATTTTCCAAAGAACTTCCATACTATTTTCAGAGTGGCTATACCATTTTACATTCATGTCAGTAGTGCACTAAGGCTCTAATATCCTTGCATATGCCAACAATTGTTATTTTTGTCTTTTTTGTTTGTTTGGCAATAGTCCTCCTAATGGATATGAAGTGACTCTTTTGTATTTTGAGGATTTAAAACTAGAACCATAAGCTCATATGTCCAAAGGGGCCAAGGAGATAACTGAAAAAAGTGAGGCAGATTCCATTAAAATGATCTGTGGTGACCCAGCAGGTGGCATGGTGATTAAGATGCTGGAATCCAACACGGCTGATTATAATTTGAGTCCTGGACATGGCGGTTTGAAAATCAGGCCAGGTGCATGTGTATGCATGCCCAGAATCCCTGGAGAAGAAGGGATTGTAACATGGCCATATGCCGTGGGGCCTGATTTCTCACTTAGCCTATCACCACCTCTCTCTCTCTCTCTTCCCTCTCTCTCTCGAGCAAGCACACATGTCCCATGGCAAAAACAAAACAAAAAGATGATCTGTAGCACCTGATGCTCAGCCTTGAGATCTAGAAGGTGATCAGAAGTAGCTTCTTATGAGAATCACACTAGTAGCCAAGAAAGCAGAATTTCTGTGTTCGTGTTGGATTGATTGGGGGCTGGACCCTGGCACCTAGAAGATGGCTGACATGACAAATGAAAACTGATGAGAACTGATAAGAACTGATGGCTAAGATCTCCAACACATTGAGCCTAGCAGGGTATAGAGGGACATGGCAGGGTTTCCCTTCTCCCAAACCTTAATGTGCATAATTTCATCCAGCTTCTATGCTTCAGACATTATTACTGCACTCTTTAGTGCAATTGCCCCCTTCACTAGTCAGCACTGGAAGAAGTACCATGGCAGACTCTTTCATGACACCGAGAAACATGTATAACCCTTGGAAACATGAAGGACAAAGGTGGACAATGTGTGTATATATGGGGACTGTGGAACATTCTGTATTATTTCACCCTTAGGAAAGGATTATGTTCTATTAGTTATATCCAAAACTGTGTCAAGCAGGGTAGGCAAAATGATTTTTTTTTAAAGGGTCCGGCAGTCATTATCTTCAGTGTCACTCACCACTTTATTGTCTTTGGCACATATTCTTCTTTATTTTTTGTTTTGTTTGTGTGTGTGTGTGTGCTTATTTTTTTTATGTTATAAGGCATGTGCACTTGCAGAGGTGGAGGGGGGCGCAGATATGAGAAAGAAAGTGATAAATTATGCCCCAGGAGGGTAGTTATACAGCAATTATTCTTCCTCCATTCTTCACTTGGGATTTTGGACGTGTACATACACACACACACACCACACCATGTTACTCTCAAGCCACCAGTCTGCAACTGGAATTGTGCAGTTGGCTATATAGGATCCAGGCACCTTTACTTCCATGCCATCTGTTGGCCCTGATTTTTGTTGTTTTTTTGCAACCCTTTAAAAATATTTTAGCATATGGGTGGTATAAAAACAGACCATGGTCAACCATAGTTCAAGTCCTGGACCTGGTGGGTTGAAAATCACACTGGGTGTGTATGTGTGCATGCCCAAGATCCCAGGAGAAGAATGGTGGAGAAAGGATTGTGATGTGGCCATCCCCCCTGGAAGGTGATTTCTCTCTCTCTCTTTCTCTCTCTCTCCAGCAAGTGCACAAAACACCCTAAGTTGAAAACCTCTTTAAAAAAGAAAAACAAAAAACAGGCCATGGGCTGGCTCAGAGGCTAGTCTGTCAACCCTTGGTACAGAGGAGCATCCCAGTCACATTGTGTGCACCTTGCCTTTCCAAGATATCATTAAGAGCCATTCAGGAGAGAAGCAATTCTTTTCATCTATTACTAGGATGGTGCCTTATTAAAGGACTCAACAAATAATGGTAATAAATGAATTCACAATTAAAAAGAGGAGTTTTCACATATTTTAAGCAAGGTGGTCTTGACTTGAATCAGCTCTAGGATATAACACTTAATCCCCAAACTTAAAGTGTCAATAACTCATTAGAAAGAAACAATGGCACGCACCATTATGAA
Organism: Tupaia belangeri chinensis; assembly: GCF_000334495.1. Classification (NCBI taxonomy): domain Eukaryota; kingdom Metazoa; phylum Chordata; class Mammalia; order Scandentia; family Tupaiidae; genus Tupaia; species Tupaia belangeri. The sequence goes on from NW_006159849.1 coordinate 2,389,657, forward strand.
GTAACAGAATAAGAAGAAATTAGAGGGCATGACTTTCTAAATGAGAGGCAAAAGTGAACAGCTGTTTGCCTTTTTCCTCTATATAGAGAAACCAGAGGGACAGCAAATGGTGTGAAGGTTAAAGCAGCTAGATTCCACCTAGATGACTGTGCAGTTCCTGGACCCATTGCATGTGTGTGTGCAGACTCAAAATCTTTTTTTTTTTTTGGAGAGGTTTTTGCTATAGGGCACGTGCGCTCACCAGACAGAGAGAGACAGAGAGACAGAAAGTGAGAAATCACCCCCCAAGGGGGATGGTCACGCCACAATCCCTTCTGCAACATTCTCCTCTCGGGATCTTGGGCACACACGCACACACACCTGGCGTGAGTTTTAAGCCACCAGGTCCAGGATGTGAACCACGGTCGACTACGTGGGAGTCTAGCGACTTAGCCATTACGCTAACTGCTGGTTCCTACTCAACTCTAGAGTCTTAAAAAACACTGCAGGCTATGCACATGAGCCTAGGATCCTGATGGGATGGAGAAATGGAGGAGAAGGGGATTGCAGCTAGACTAGGCCTTGCTAGAAGGTGCTTTCTTTCTCTCTTCCTCTGCACATGCACATGCCCTCTGGCAAAAGCAAAACAAAACAAAAACACACATGTGATCTGTAATAACACCACAGATTTGAGATTTTGAAAAATTTTTTAACATCCCAAATTCAGGATACAATCTTGGACAAAGCTGACTTCTAGAGGAATAAGTATAGTATGCTCCCTGTGAGCACATTGTCTATGTACCTTCGTGAAACATGTACTTTAAAGGGAAATTTTATAGTGTTCTTAGGTTTCCCATATAAAATGTAGAATTCCAGTAAAGATTTAAAGGCTGTATTAGATCTCTAAGTTAGTAAAATTAGTTCCACCTAATAAATTTCCTTTATTTGGCTTTACGCTTGCAGTGCCCTATGCCACTCTCTGCACACCATGTAATAGAAGTAAATTAACATTCCCAGGTCTCCAGGATACCAGTGTTTAAACTGTTCTGATCAGGGCTTACTATGTGTTGGCAGAACTGACAACTCTGGGTGTGATATGAAAGGCTCCAAAAGAGTGTCTAACCTCAAAATATTTCATTAGCACTTAAGAATGATAATAGGACTGTAAAAGAAATTATTTCTTTGGGTTAAAGCACAGAAGTTACCTGAGTATCCTGTTAAGATGAGAGAGACACTTTGCAATAATTAATGACATGCTAATTAACCCATTATCAGCAATTAAGAATCCAAGAGGAATACATTTTTCAGGCCACTAACTCTCCCCTGGTCAGCAGAGGTGAAAACCCTGAAAGAACAAGAGTTACGGTGACCAAGCATTTGTAGAGGTAGCCTGACTAAAGCTGAAATGGGACTCTTGAAAATGAAGGGAGATGTGAGAAAAGGACCAAAAAATGTATTTAAAATGTACATTTTAAAATGTATTAAAAGAAATGGGATATACAAAATACATATGTACTCCCTCCGTAACACAGCCCGGACACAACTCATTCCTGGTGCTCTACATGCACTGTGAGTCTGTAGTTGTAACTCCGTGGGTACATAATTAACTAAAGACACTAGAAATTTCAGAAATGGAAGCAAGGTGGTTTCCTAATAGATTTTTAAGAACCATAAGTACCTATTATAAATATTTCATTATTCTAGGTATTATTAAGAGATGATGGGGGGTCCAGCAGGTGCCATAGTATTAAGATGTTGGGCTCCCACATGGTTGATGGCAGTTCAAGTCCTGGAACCAGCAACTTGAAACTCACACTGGGCACATATGCACGTGTGTCCAAAATCCTGAGAGGAGAGTGGAGAAGAAGGGATTATCACATGATCATCCCCCTTAGGGGGGTGACTTCTCACTTTCTTTTTCTCTGTCCCTCTTCTTTCTCTGGCAAGCATATGTGCCCATACCAAAAATCTCTCAAAAAAAAAAAAAAAAAAAGATGATTGTGAAAATAAGCTAACATTTTTTGTACACATACTATATACTTACCCATTACTTTATGCCTTATAACTAGTCTGTGAAAGAGGTAGTATTTCCTTTATATTATAGATGAGAGAATCTAGTCAAATAGTCCATTTAACTTACATAAAATCACTTAGAATACAGTTTAGAGCTTAGTAATACTTAGTGCCAAACACTATGCTAGAAGATTTACTTATTATTTAATATTGAAATGATACATTAAGTAGATATTAGTAGTCTCTTTATTTTACAGACAAGAAATCAGATGTTCAATCAGGTTAATTAATTGTTCAAGATGAGTGAGGATAATGAGATTGAAGTACACTGACTGGTCCAAGCTCTTAACTGCAAGACTACAGTGCCTTTAGGATGAAAACTTTGTGGTTTCTGTCTTTCAGTTGGTGCTTTTCATCTTACTATAGCACACTGTATTCTATGCAAAATATGTTACAGAATATAACCCATGTTACAAAGTGAAAATATAACAAACATCCTTAGATTGGCAAAAAAATTGTTTCCCTTTCTTGTAGTCCTACTCCCCTCCCTTTCTTTATCATTCCCCTCTTCCTTGCCTTCCTCCTCCTCCTTTTTCAATGATACAAACTTCTTTTGGGGTATGGGTCCTATTTCCAATTATGGGTGGGTAGGAAGAGCTAAAGGGAGGATATCTAACCATGCTGATTGCAAGTATCAGAGTATTTCAGGTGAGTTCATTTAAATCAAAATTCAAATCTTTAACATATCTGTTTCCTTCCTCTTTTCCGATTTCCAAAGATGAAGTCTGAGTTCAAGAGGAAAGTAATTGTGTCCTTGTGGTGATGAGATAGGCTCTAAGAGCCTATGTGAATATTTTGCAGGCCCTGTCTTTCACAATTCTTGGTTGATTTCCATGAGGACATTTGCCTGACTTGACAATAAGATATCAGACTGATGAATCTTGTTAAAAGTCTGTTTTCTGGGACTGGCAGGTGACATGGTGGTTAAGGGTGCTGGATTCTCACACGGCCAAACGTGGTTCAAGTCCTGGACCTGATGGCTTGCTTTCTCACTTTCTTTCTCTCTCTCTCTCTCTCTCTCTCTCTCTCTCACACACACACACACACACACACACATGCACACACTCTGTCCCTCTTTGGTCAAATTAAAATAAATAAATAAATTTTTTAATTGAGTAAAATAATTCTTAAAAAAAAAAAGAAATCAGAGTTCAAGCCTTTAAAAAAAATAGTCTATTTCCTTAGAGGTGCTACCTTTACATCCCTATCCCTAATGGGTGACTCTTTCTAAAGCTTCTTCTGGAAACTTCTCAGATGAGGACAAATGGAAGTCTTAGGGACCATCAACTAGTCTTTGGACCCTTTGGTGGGTCCAAAGCCTTTTTAAGGCTACTGGATATTTAGAAATCCCTGCCAAGCCAACACTGGTCCCAGTGTGAACTTGAAACAAACTTATTATATTACCTCTCCATTTCTAATTGCTGGGGTTGGGGGTTAGAGACAGAATTTGATATCAGATGCGATGTCTCTCAAAAAAAGCATGGAACATATTTATGCCAATAAGCTGCAAGCTTCCACGCAGCTTTATTTGTAATTGCCAAAATTTGGAAGAAACCAAAATGCCTTTCAATATTTAAATGGATAGACAAACTATGACACATGTATGCAATGGAATATTATTCAGCAATAAAAAGAAAGGGGATATTAAGCCATGAAAAAACAAAGGCAACTTTAAATATATATTGCTAAGTGAATGAAACCCATCAGAAAAGGTTATATACTCTATGAATTCAACTATATGATATTCTGGAAAAAGCAAAAACTATGAAGACTGTGGGAAGATTAGTGGCTGCCAGGAGTTAGAAGGCAGGGAGAGGTGAATAAGAGGAACATAAAGGACTTTAAGGGCAGTGGAACTGTTCTTTATGATGACATAATTGTGGACATATGACACAAAACAATTGTCAAGATCCACAGAATGTACAAAACAGTGAACTTTGATTAGAATAATGCATTGATATTGGCTCATCAGTGTAACACAGTATGCCACAGTAATGCAAGACCCGAATGAAAGGGGAAACTAGAGGGAGGTATAAGAGGGTGCATGAGGACTCTCTACTTTACATTCAATTTTTTTGAATCATGAAACAAACTTCTATTGGCATTCTGTCATGTGTATTTTTATTTTTTTATTTTTTATTTTTTTGGAGAGGTTTTCGCTATAGGGCGCATGTGCTCGCCAGACAGAGAGAGACATAGAGACAGAAAGCGAGAAATCATCCCCCAGGGGGGATGGTCACGCCGCAATCCCTTCTCCTCCATTCTCCTCTCGGGATCTTGGGCACGCACGCACACGCACCCGGCATGAGTTTTAAGCCACCGGGTCCGGGACACGAACCGTGGTCGACTACGTGGGAGTCCAGCGATATAGCCATTATGCTAACTGCTGGTTCCCACAATCTCAAAATTTTTAAAGCTGCAAATTATCTACTGAGGATCTTGTCCTACACATGTTGCAGATGACTTTAAAGCCAAGAGAAGTAATCACTTTCCCAAAGTCACAGGAACTGGCAATAGAGGATGAGAAACTGTCTTGACTTCCAGAGCTTCTTGATGTATATGATACTTTTTCTGTAAGTGTATTAGGAACACAAGAATAGCACATTTGCATGCACACGTGTGTTTGCAAGTACGTGTTAAGATAGTTGGTAGTGGGCCAGCCAGTGGTATCCAGTGGTATGGTTGGGGCAGCTGGATCCCACATAGCCAAACTGTACAGTTTAAGTTTCAACTGGTGACTTGGAAAACATGCTAGTCACATGTTCATGCATACCCAGAATCCTGAGAGGAGAATGGAAAAGGTCTTGCAGTGTGGCCATTTCCCTGAGGTGAAAGGTGGGACTTTCTTACTTTCTCTCTGTCTCTCCCTGGCAAGTGTATATACTCTATAATGAATTTTTTTAAAAAGAGGGAGAGAGAGGGATATTTGGTAGTAATAATAATAACTCTACTTTATTAAGGGCTTGCTATGTGCCTTATAACAACCCTATATATTGTATGTTAGATATAATCATCATTTTTATTATTATTCCACTTTGCAGATGAGGAAATTTAGTGAATAAGAGGAACATAAAGGACTTTAAGGGCAGTGGAACTGTTCTTTATGATGACATAATTGTGGACATATGACACAAAACAATTGTCAAGATCCACAGAATGTACAAAACAGTGAACTTTGATTAGAATAATGCATTGATATTGGCTCATCAGTGTAACACAGTATGCCACAGTAATGCAAGACCCGAATGAAAGGGGAAACTAGAGGGAGGTATAAGAGGGTGCATGAGGACTCTCTACTTTACATTCAATTTTTTTGAATCATGAAACAAACTTCTATTGGCATTCTGTCATGTGTATTTTTATTTTTTTATTTTTTATTTTTTTGGAGAGGTTTTCGCTATAGGGCGCATGTGCTCGCCAGACAGAGAGAGACATAGAGACAGAAAGCGAGAAATCATCCCCCAGGGGGGATGGTCACGCCGCAATCCCTTCTCCTCCATTCTCCTCTCGGGATCTTGGGCACGCACGCACACGCACCCGGCATGAGTTTTAAGCCACCGGGTCCGGGACACGAACCGTGGTCGACTACGTGGGAGTCCAGCGATATAGCCATTATGCTAACTGCTGGTTCCCACAATCTCAAAATTTTTAAAGCTGCAAATTATCTACTGAGGATCTTGTCCTACACATGTTGCAGATGACTTTAAAGCCAAGAGAAGTAATCACTTTCCCAAAGTCACAGGAACTGGCAATAGAGGATGAGAAACTGTCTTGACTTCCAGAGCTTCTTGATGTATATGATACTTTTTCTGTAAGTGTATTAGGAACACAAGAATAGCACATTTGCATGCACACGTGTGTTTGCAAGTACGTGTTAAGATAGTTGGTAGTGGGCCAGCCAGTGGTATCCAGTGGTATGGTTGGGGCAGCTGGATCCCACATAGCCAAACTGTACAGTTTAAGTTTCAACTGGTGACTTGGAAAACATGCTAGTCACATGTTCATGCATACCCAGAATCCTGAGAGGAGAATGGAAAAGGTCTTGCAGTGTGGCCATTTCCCTGAGGTGAAAGGTGGGACTTTCTTACTTTCTCTCTGTCTCTCCCTGGCAAGTGTATATACTCTATAATGAATTTTTTTAAAAAGAGGGAGAGAGAGGGATATTTGGTAGTAATAATAATAACTCTACTTTATTAAGGGCTTGCTATGTGCCTTATAACAACCCTATATATTGTATGTTAGATATAATCATCATTTTTATTATTATTCCACTTTGCAGATGAGGAAATTTAGATTCATGGATGTAACTAAACTGCCAAAAGTCAGATACAATTAGTATTATATACAATTAGTATGTGGGAAAATCTGAAGTCTAATTTAGTCCCGATTTTAAAGTTATACATTTTCTTAAAAATTTAAAACAGTTCATTATTACTTTACTATTGTAAAAGCTATGATTTCAAAATTTCTGAGAGTTACATGAGTTAGAAATGTGTTTATCTACAAATAGCAGGAAAATCTATAAACACTGTGAGTAGAAGCTAATTTGGATTCCCCAATGAGAAGATCAGGGGTGGAAGTAGAGTGAGGAAGTATAGAGAACAATGGTAGCTCAGTGATAATTAGGGACCCACTTTCCATTTTCCCACTCCATCATTTTCAATATATAGGTCTTTGTCTTCAGAATTGTCATCTCAAAGTGGCAGAAGGTCACTATATTTTCAGGTCTTGCATCAGTATTCAAGGTGAGGAGGAAGCAAGAGGGCTTCTAATGAGTAAAACAATAGCTTTTCAAGATACTATTAACTAATGCCTTATTGTCCAGAGTTGTGACACATTGCCACCTTAGTATGAGAGCCTGGAGAAGTATTTCTAGAAATGCGTACTGCTGGGACCAGCAGATGGCATAATGATTACACCCCATATGGCTAATAGGAAGTCAAGTTCCAGACCCGCTAGCTTGAAATTCAAGTCAGACGCATGTGTGTGCATGTCCAAAATCCCAAGAGAATGGAAGAGAAGGGATTGCAGCATGGCCATCCTCCCTGGGGGGTGATTTCTTGCTTTCTGTCTGTCTCTGTCTCTCTGGTGAGCGCATGCACCCTATAGCAAAAAAAAAAAAAAAATCTCTCTAAAGAAAGAAAAATGCATACTGCTACTCTACCAAATTGGAATGCTGCTACTAAGGGTGAAGAGAGCACAGATGTGGGGTGCAACTAGCTTAGTCTCCCACACTAACATGTTAAAAGTTATCAGGTGAAACCTAAGTCTTTCTGCTACTTCTGACTATTATCCGCCTCTTATCCAATAAGTGCAGTTGATTTTTGAGTCAAATTTACAGGACAGAATGGACATGGGTGGAAGGAGAAATCAGAATAATTTTAATGACAGTAAAAGGACAACGGCAGGAGAGAGCATTGAGTCTGAGCAAATAAATTAGGGGAGTTAAGGAATGAGTTGACAATAGGCCTCAAAAGTTAGGTATAGGAGTTTGGCTATTATATAAGAAGACTGTGAAAGTCACTGTAGATTTTGAACAGAAGAGTGAAATGTTTCTATAAGAAGAAAATACATATTTGTTGTCATACTGAGATTCTTAATCTCTTTCCAAGCTGAGTCAATGTAGTTATCAACACTTTGCTGCTTACCACCTCCAGAGCAACATGCCAGAGAATATGAATAGATCACTGGAGCATGATTCACCATTAATTAACAGTATTATTCTTTTTAGTGATTTATAAAAGACAAAGGAACAATTACTGTTTAACTAGAAATCTGTGTAGATACGAATGGGTTTTTTTTTTGTTTGTTTTCTAAGTTGGTTCTGCTGCAAGTGTCTTTTAAAAAGCCTTATGGATATGTTTTAAGCTTTAAAATGTTCAGCAAATTCTGTTCAGGTGCAGTGTTCAAGCCATTAGAAAATACTTCCTTTTCTACCACTCAAAGGCCTCAGAGAACATCATTTTTTAATTTTTCTCTTGTTTGAATAATGTCGGTACTGTTATATGGGAACTTCTTTTAAATGACACGAAAAAGAGTTTATACTACTTTTCTGAAATATTTTTAGATAGTGTTTTGTGCTATTGGGAGCTTTCAGTACCAAAAATCCAAAATTCTTCAGAAAGTCAGGAACTTGTTTGTCCTGATTCTTTTTTTCCCTTTTATGAGAGACAGGGGAACAAAGAAAGGTATTTTTTATAGAGTCTCACCATGTTGAGATCCTACCACCCAAGCCTGGCCATTAGTATTACAGACACGTGGCACTAACTCCAGCTTTGTTCAAATTGTCTAGGGGAACCCAACATGTGCCTTCCATGTGACCTCCAGCCTCCCAAGCAGCAGCACTACTTGTATGCCGCTACAGCTGGGCCTATTCTTGCTATTTCTGAAGCAATTTTAGCTTTTTTAGAAACTTCTTGTTCTAGAGCCAGCAGGTAGCATGGTGGTTAAGGGCACTGGACTCCCATGTGGTCGACTGTAGCTCAGGTGCCAGAACTGGTGGCTTTCTTTCTTTCTCTCTCTGTCCATCTCTGGTCAAATTAAAATAAATAAGTAAATAAATAAATAAAGTTAAATAAAATAATTCTTAAAAAAAGAAACCCCTTTTTCTGATATTCCAGAAGGTAACATTTCTGTGATTCTGACTATACATGTTTTCTCCTTCTATAACCACATAGTTTTGATGTTACTGCATTTTAAAACTTCCCCAACATAAGTAATCCAACATTGGAAACTTCTTAAGTTGTACATGTATTTTTCTTACAGTTTTTAACTTTCTTTCTGCAGTAGAAAATTATGATAAAAATTTACTTGTAGAGAAGTCTTCACTTTCTTGGCTTTCTTTATGCTTCCATAATAATTTTGAATATAAAGGTTAATTCTTATTTACACATTTCACTTATTCTTACTAACTTAAATATTATCTACTGTAACAACACTTATAAATTTCCCTCACATTTGTCTACCTTGTTGATTTTTTTATTAATAAATTTTGATGGCAGTTGATCTTATTGATAATACTAAGATTAATTTATGTCCCATCAACTTGTAGTGTTACATGACAATTTCAGCAATGGATACCCTAGATCTTTATCTTTGAACTATGCACATAAAATTATAAATATTATTCCAACAGAAATGTAGTCTCCTAAAGAAAACATATTTTCTACCATTGCAATTTTTTTTTTTGGAGTGGTTTTTTTTGCTATAGGGCACATGCGCTCACCAGACAGAGAGAGACAGAGAGACAAAAAGCAAGAAATCACCCCCCAGGGGGGATGGCCACGCCGCAATCCCCTCTCCTCCGTTCTCCTCTCGGGATCTTGGGCGTGCATGTACATGCGCCAGGCGTGAGTTTTAAGCCACCGGGTCCGGGACGTGAACCGTGATCAACTACATGGGAGTCCAGCAACATAGCCATTACACTAACTGCTGGTCCCCTCTACCATTGCAATTTTTAAAAATTATTTTATTTCTTATTATTTTTTAAATTTGCTATAAGATGTGCATTCACCAGAAGGATACATTGAAAGAGAGAGAGAAGGAAAGTGAGAAAGCGATACACCAGGTCTGGGACTTGAACCATGGTTAGCCATGTGAGAGTCTAGTGCCTTAATGACCACATCATCTGTGGGCCTCTACCATTGTAAAATTAATAAGAACCATTCTGGGGCCAGACAATAGTGCAATGATAACACAATTGGCCCCACCTAGACAAGGCTCCAGATATGTACCTTGGGATTGCCCTGAGCTCTCCAGGCTCATAATATGGGTTTGCTCAGACTTGGGTGAATGTAGCATGAAGGCCTTGTTGGGGGTGTCTGTCTCTTGGTTTCTCTCTGTCATGGAAGAAATAATGAATAAACTTAAAATAATAATAATGGCCATTTCTATTTCACAATATGCATGAAAGTATGTCAAGATCTTAGTAAAAACATGTCACCTTCTTTCATAAAAATAAAACTAAAGGAAATAACTGCATAATAAAAATATATAAATAAAGATCAGAGTTTCCTGAAATACAAAGGATAATCTCTTTTGGGATAGAGAGCTGGACCACACAGTCCTGAGCCCATCACATATTTAGAGTAGGTTTAGATGTAGACACAGGAGCCTACTTCACTTCAGCAACAATAATCATCGCCATTCCTACTGGCGTAAAAGTTTTCAGCTGACTAGTAACTTTACACGGGGGTAATATCAAATGATCACCAGCCATATTATGAACCCTACGGCTTATTTTCCTGTTTACAGTAGGCAGACTAACAGGAATTGTCCTGGTCAGTTGAAGATTTCTGTCTTGAAGATTCATCCTTCCACTGATGTCTACTACTAATTAATGCTGCCACCATCAAATATCTAGCCTCAGGCAGGAGCTGTTCATCCCTTAATGGTCAGCCAAAAGTTGACCTATGATCTTTTCTTTAATATTAAGAAGGAGACACAAGTGCAGACCAAAAAAAAAAAAAAAAAACCTTTAAAAAAGTAAATCACCTATTTATTTTTATTTATTATTATAATAACTTTTTAAAGAGATTTTTGCCATAAAGCATGTGTGCTTGCCAGAGAGAAAGACATAGACAGTGAGACGGAATATGAGAAATCACTCCTTCAGGGCGCATGGCCACACTACAATCCTTTCTCCATTCTCCTCCTGGTATCTTGAGCATGTTCACATACACATCAGATATGATTTTCAAACCACCAGGTCCAGGACTCAAACTGCTATCAGCCATGTGGGGAGTACAACAACATAACCACTATGCCATCTGTTGGCCCTATTATAATTAATTTTAAATTAGCTATAGGGTGTGTGTGCGCTTACAGGGTAGGGATGGGGTGCAAGACTCCGGAACTTGAACTGTGATCGGCCATGTGGGAGTCCAATGCTCCAATCACCATGCCACCTGCTGGTCCAACAAACAACTTATTGTTGAAGACTGAAGGAGAACTGAAGGAAAACTAGATGATCTGACTCAAAAAATATACCTCTTCCTATAGGTTTGCCCACACATTCCAATTCTGTGAAGCCCTGATCAGACAGGGTAAAGTTAGATGCTATAACGATAAACCCTTACATCTCAGAAAACTGACACAGCAGGTGAGTGCCTTTTGTTTTCCCATAGCTCTTTCTACCAGCACCTCAGTCATCTTTCACACGTCTTCCAAAATCTTAGTATTTGGTTGCATCATGTTGGATGGGACGATGACCTGATGACTTGCCCCTGTGTGTTGGAGGCTATGGTGTAGATATGGGTCACGTAACAGCTGCTGTGATGGAAAATACTGAAGACATAGGCAGGGGCTACAAGGCTTCCCTTTGTTCTTAGAAGTAAATGAAGCTGGTGATTGAAAGTGGAATCTACTCCAGTCCACATTGGGCTATTCCAGATTGTATTTTCTTTTTCTTTTTTTAATTATTTATTTAATTTCATTTATTCATTTATTATCACTTTTTTAATTTGATCAGAGTGAGACATTGGGGGGTGGGGGAGTGCAAAAGCAAGTCATCAGGTCCAGAACTAGAACTGTGGTTGGTTATGTGGGAGTGTCCAGCCCCTTAACCACCATGCCACCTGCTGGTCCACATCCTGATTATATTTTCATCACATCTGAAGATCTAGCAGACTGTCCTTCTGAATCTTGACTGAACATCTTTTGACATTGTCCACTATATTTTTTTAATAAAATGCTGTAATTAGCTCACAAAAATGTTAAACCATTTGCTTTTAGTATTTTGTCAGTCTGTTTTTGTCTTAAAAAAAAAAAAAAAAAAACTTATGTTGAGCAGGATTACACCTGGAAGCAGATGAAATACAGTTTCCTTGTGCTCCTTCTGATTGTTTTGTAAGCTGGGTAACATCTCTTTTCTGCCTGTAGAAATATGGGTGGGAGAACAGGAAGGGCCCAGAAGATCTTACAAACTGCTCTCCTTGCAAGTAAATCTACTTCTCATTTCATTGAGCAGAATCTAGTGTCACCCTTCTTGACAATGTTAATGGCTATTTTCTTGGGCCTTGTTGGAACAGAATTCACACCCTTCCAGTAGTGTATTTCAGCTTTGTTTCCCTCTTCGTTTCTCTTTCACTTTGGAGTTTAAAGGATACTTACTGATAGGCTGAAATAAAGCTCTAAAACTTACTACTATGAAACAAACAAACAAAGAAAAGGTTAAAACAGTTTGGATCAAGCCATGGCTATTCTGAAATTAATATAATCACTCAGCATTAAAGTCAACTGAGCCAATTCTTTTCTTAGATCCTGTTAAAATCCCCCAAAATAGGGACCAGCAGTTAGCGTAATGGCTATGTCGCTGGACTCCCACGTAGTCGACCACGGTTCGAGTCCCGGACCCGGTGGCTTAAACTCACGCCGGGCGCGTGTGCGTGCGTGCCCAAGATCCCGAGAGGAGAATGGAGGAGAAGGGATTGCGGCGTGGCCATCCCCCCTGGGGGGTGATTTCCTGCTTTCTGTCTCTCTGTCTCTCTCTGTCTGTCTGGCGAGCGCACGCGCCCTATAGCAAAAACCTCTCAAAAAAAAAAAATCCCCAAAAATAAACATTAAAAAGATGTTAATAGTTACTGAATGTTATACGTAGATGCAGAATAAGAATAAATTAGGAAAAAAATCTCCTTAAAAATGCCATATATAATATGAAAAATTACCTTGAAAAATATAGGATAACAGTGATGATTAGAATTAACTGCATTAGACAAAGGAAAATATTTTATCCATAATTAATACTCTCTAAGTGCAATAATATTTTGATTCTAGTTGGCTAACTCCAGATTTTACCAAAAATATATCCTGAAAGAACAAAAGAATAACACAAGAGTCCACATTAATTGACATGAATTTCCTTGGTGCAACACTCAATGTTCTTAATTCTCTCTGAGAAACACGATGGACAAAAATAACTAACTATTAAATAAACATTTATTGAACTTCTACTTTTGTAGTATATACTTGACCCTTAATTTTTAGGAGCTTTTTAACCACAAAATAGTGAAAGATTATAATAGAAGTGATAGAGCTGTGATGATGATAAACACAGACATACATGAAAAGTATCTCAAATCAGTCTGAGGAATTGGTAAAGACCAATACTGGTAACAAGCACAAACTCTAGACTCTGTGTTTAATTCTCTGCTCCATAACTTGATTGTTGTATGACCTTGTGCAAATTGATTCATCTCTCTAAATATCAATTTCTTGATCTGTAAAATGAGAAGAGAGGCACCTTTCCTAATGAGGTTTAATTGAGATTATGTATTAAAGCGTTTGGCATAGTGCCTAGAAAATGTTAATGCTCAATTTACATTGGCTATTACTTTTTACAGAAGAGATGGTGTTGAATTGGGTGTATGGAATGAGTAGAAGTTAGAGAATGGGGAAACAGAAGAGAATATTTCAGGAAGGGGCAATGATGTATGATAGGCACAGAGACATGAAGCAGTATAGTGTTTGGGGGTCACAACAAGTAGTTTACACCTACTCTAGTTGAATTTACCTTCATTAAACTGAACATGCCCTCACAGTTTGAATGTAAATAACATAATATGTTTGCTATAAACATTTGTCAACCACCTCAGAAATTTCTTCAGATGTAGTTTCCTCCCAACATTGCTCACTCATTGGTTCAGCAATTTTCTGAACTAAATGTGGCTCCCTACAGTGGTTTCTGATCTGAACCTCAATCTCAGATTTGCATGAGATTACTAGAGAGCTGTCTATATACTTCCAGAGGACATGATTCCTGTTTGACTGCTAGTGCTGTGAATTAGAGTTGAGATATGCCTCACTGTTGAGTCCAGCTATCTTCCAGGGTGCTCCTGAGCCTGTCTTGCCAAGGATCTTGAACAACCAGGCGAGGAATTTGGATCATATTCTGGAGCCATATATCAGTACCAAATGATAAAGAGTGTTCTGCTTAGGAATTTTAATATTTTCAAGAAAGCTGTGAAGAACCATTGAAGGAGTTTAAATAGAGGAAAGACACAATCTGATTTCTATTTAAAGAAGATCAACTGTGGTGATATTGCAGTAACACAGTGCTCAGCAATGCTTAAGCCATATGGGGAGGTCCCATGTTTGAGTCTTGAGATCTCCTTGTGCATGCTGGACATGTGCAGCTGCCTATGATCCTTACTGACTGAGGTTAGGGGTAGATTGCAGCACAAGGACCTTGTTGGGGTTGTCTCCCCCCACCTCAATAAATAAATAAATACTAAGGAGAAAAAAGAAGAAGAAAAAAGATTACTCTAATAGCAGTTTCCAGACCAGAGATAGGAAAACATTAAGATTGTCTCCTTAGGAAACTCCAGTGACATGAGACATGCTCTAAAACAGTGGTAGGGGGAAAGAAAGAAAAGCGGTTGAGTATGAAAAAGTTTAAGGAGGGGCCAGCAGGTGGCGTAGTGGTTAAGGTACTGGACTCTCACATGGTTATCCACGGTTCAAGTCCCAGATTCGGTGGCTTGAAACTCACTGGTGTGTGTACATGCATACCTGAAATCCAAAGAGGAGAATGGAGGAGAGGGTATTGTAGTGTGGCCATCACACCAGGGTGTGATTTCTCACTTTCTATCTCTCCGGTGAGTGCATGTGCCTTATAGCAAAAATCTCTCAAAAAACAGAAAAAGATGAAAGGAATAGAAAGTCCTGAATTTGGTAACTGATTGGTTGTGAGAGTAAAGTAATACAGTGGAGTCTAGATTAGTACCAGATTTCCAGCTCACACAACTAGAAGATGGTGATGCCATTCATTTAAAAAAGAGTACTGGGACCAGCAGTTAGCGTAATGGCTATGTCACTGGACTCCCATGTAGTCGACCGTGGTTCAAGTCCCGGACCCGGTGACTTAAACTCACGCCGGGCGCATGTGCGTGCATGCCCAAGATCCTGAGAAGAGAATGGAAGAGAAGGGATTGTGGCATGGTCATCCCCCCTGGGGGGGGCGGTAATTTCTTGCTTTCTGTCTCTCTGTCTTCCTGGCGAGCACACGCACCCTATAGCAAAAAACCTCTCCAGAAAAAGAAAAAAGAAAGAAAGAAGAGTATTGGCCAGCTAATGGTGTGATGATTAAGGCAACTGGGTCCCACATGGCCAACTGTGTGGTTCATCCTGGACGTGGCAGCCTGAAAAATCATGCCAGCAAGGCCGGCAGGTAGCATGGTGGTTAAGGACACTGGCCTCTCACGTGGCTGACTGCTGTTGGAGCCCTGGACCTGGCAGCTTGCTTTCTCACTTTCCCTTTCTCTCTCTATTTCTCACTTGCTTTGTCCCTCCCTGGTCAAACTAAAATAAATAAATCAAGTTAAATAAAATAATTCTTTAAAAGAAAAAAAATCATGCCAGACACATGTACACACATGCCCAAAATCCTGAGAAAAGAATTATAGTGTCACCATTCCTTTCAGAAGGTGCTTTCTCACTTTCCCTCTCTGTGTATCTGTCTTTGTCTCTCTCCAGTGAGAGCACATATCCTATAGGAAAAAAAATATTTTTAAAAGAACAGCATTTAAACACATTAAATTTAGGATAAGAATAATAAGACCAAATTTTGGATATTTTTAAATGAAGTTGATTATAAGACATGTAAATGAAGATACCTATCAGCAGATAAGCCTGGGATTTTTGAACATTCAGACTTTTTTGTTTGTTTGTTTGTTTGTTTTTGAACAAAAATACACCTTCACATCTATTTTAATTTCCTGTTCACCAAAATCTTAATTTTCTCTATATACTTTGAATACATAACTGTTTCTCTAATTTTTAGCTTTGGTTACCATGATCCTGAATTTTTTTTTTCAAGAAAAGCAGTTTTAACTTTAATAAATCAAAGAAATGCTAAGGAAATTTGCTTAAAACTTAAAGCCAGGAAACGGCCCCCGGGAGGGGGCCCCCGCGGCCGGGGCTCTGCCCCGCGTGCCGCACGCCGAATGGCCTGGGCCTCTCCGGAGCTGGATGGCCCGGCTTGCATGGCCTGGCTTGCATCCGCGAGTGGCCACCGGGCCTGCACGTGGTCCCCGGGCCTGCGAGTGGCCTTTGGCCACAGGCGGCAAGCTGAGGCCGAAAACAAGGATGAAGAATTTGCAATTGTAAGCAACAGAAAAAAAATCTTTAGCTCTCTTAAACCAATTGAGAAATATATTGTATGGGAGGATGTTCTCTACCTATGGACAGTGAGAAGATGATGGTTACCAGCCCTGCATTACCTCAGGGAAAAACAAGAACTACTCTATCATTCTTAAGGAAACCAGATACCCAAGGACAACTAACACTGCAGATCCCCACAACACCATTCCTGGTAATTACAAGATGACTACTGTGCCGCATCAGCTGATAATCATCCCTGCGTACCAGAACTGCTTTCCTGAAACTGCATTCCCTGGAGACTCACCTACA
>NW_006159849.1:2406875-2417815 GCF_000334495.1 Tupaia belangeri chinensis
GAGGATTCTGTTCAAATAGTAGGTACATGAACCTGTTGACAGCTTAAGACAGGACAAAAATCCTTAAAACTGGACAACAAAGCATAGAAGAAAATCAGCAATGTTTTACTCAAAAGTCATAAAATGCTTTTTTACCAGTTCAGTCTCATGTACTTAATCTACCTTTTGTTGTGGTTCTATCTTCCTGATTAAATTCTGGGATATAATATTCAACTCCAGACTTGTCCCTTTGATTAAGTTGGCCATTTTTTGGGGTTTTAACTCTTATTTTTGTGTGTCTGTATTTAATTTTCCTGATATAGCACTCCCTTGAGAACTTCTTGGAGATCTGGTCTGGTGCTGGTAAATCCTTTCAGGTTTTGTTTATCTGAGAATATTCTTGTCTTTTCTTCTCATACAAAGGATAATCTGGCTGGGTACAGTATTCTTGGTTGAAATTGCCTTTCCCTTAACACTTTGAATATATATTCCCATTCTTTCCTCGCTCACATTGTTTCATATGAGAGTTCTGCTATTAGCCTGGATAGGACATCCTTTGTAGATAACTTGCCATTTTCCTCTTGCCAATCTTAGTATCTTGTCTTTGTGATTTTGGTCAATCTGGCTATAATGTGTCTTGGAGATCTTCTTGGGTTGATTCTATTTGGGGTCCTTTGTATTTCTTGGGACTGGATCATTGAGTGCCTCTCTAGGTTTGGAAAGTTTTCCTGCAGAATTTCATGGAATAGATTATCAATGCCCTCATGAGTCTCTTCACCTTCTGGGATACTATTTATCCGGATGTTTGGACGTTTGGTGGTATCTAGTATTTCTTGTATATTATTCTAATTTTGGGGAGCCATTTTCTCAGTCTTTGTGGTGGATTTTTCTAGGCCAGCAATTTTCTCTTCTACACCTGAGATTCTATTTTCTGTACGATTTAGTCTGCTTTTAATACTTTCAAGGGAGATTTTTTTACTTCCTGTATTATAGTCTTCATCACTTACAGTTCCATTTGATTCTTTTGTAAAGTGTGTAATTCCTCTTTTCGATCTTGCAAGAATTTCTTCACCTCCTGGAACTCATACTCTACTTTCTCCTGCTTCTTCCACAGTTCATTGTCTCTCTTCTCTTCTATCTCTGTTAACTTTGTAATTATGAATATTCTAAATTGTTTATCATACATTTCCATGATTTCCATTGAACTGTATATGGATGAAGAGGAGTTATTCTTTTCCCTTGGAGGAGAGGTATTTTCTTGCTTTCCCATATTTCTTGTGACCCTATGGTGATTTCTAGTCATATGATGGGAGGTGTGTTTCTTCCTAATTCTTGAAGTTCAATCTGAGTGTTCAGGAGTGTGCAGAAGGAGGTGATCTGGAATCTCTTTCCCATACTGTTTTTATCCCTTTGTGCTGCAGATTCAGTGGGTATTGAAGAATATGTTAACCCTAATAGTATTTGGATGTTTGGCTATGGTTTCCTTAGATTCATCTAGAAACACAGTAAGTGAAGATGGAGGAGCAGAGTGAAGAGATAAAAGAAAAAGAGAAGGAAACAGAAAGAGAGAGAGGGGAAAAAAAAAACAGAGCGAGAGAGAAAAAAAGAAGGAAAGAAAAGGAAAAATAACCCAAAAAAATTATTAAAAAAAAAAAAAGCAAAAAATAAAAAACCATGTGATGTGCTCATCATTAGTTCTCAGCAGCAATGGTGGTCTTCTTCTGAAGGCCTGCCCCTTGTCTCTCCTGGAGAGGAAAGGGCATTACTAGCAAGATAAAGGAGGCACTGAAAGCCAAGAGAATACTTTACCTTAAACATTTTTAGAAAGGAAAAATTATGATAAAATGAGAAGACAGAGAGAGAGGCAGAGAGAGACAGATACAGAGACAGAGAGAAGGCTAAGAGGGACTCCCTATCGAGTTTGGAGGCTGGAGGCTGAATTATCAGTAGAAAATCTTCATTTCTCTTTTTTCCCTGAAATCACTAGTTATCAGGAGCCATGAAGCAGCCTTTTTCTGAAGCCCTGCCCCTTGCCTCTTCACTCGAGTTTGGGGGCTAGAGGCTAAATTATCAGTAGAAAAACTTAATTTCTCTTTTTTTGCTGAAATCACTAGTTCTCAGCAGCAATGGTCACATTCAGACTTTTAAATAAATGTGGAAAGGAATGTGTTTTAGAAAGATGATTCTTATTTTCAGAGTAGGTATATAGCTTCCATTATAAATGAGTAGTTCTCTTCTGTTCTAGAAATTATTGTCAGGTGATTTTGGATTGGGACTTGATTATTATTTGATGAACTGAGTGAACCATTCTAGAAGATACAGCTATCCTACACTTTACCTTTTACTATATTAATACTATAGGCATCTATTTAAAAGCTTATTTTTTTTTAAGAGAGATTTTTGTTACAGGGCCTATGCTCTAGCCAGAGAGACAAAGAGAGACAGAAAGTGAGAAATCACCCCACCTGGGGGATAGCTATGCCACAGTCCTTCTCTTCCATTCTCCTCTCAGGATTTTGGGCACACACACACACACACACTCAAGGTGAGTTATAAGCTGCCAGGTCTGGGACTCGAGCCACAGTTGACCACAAGGGAGTCCAGCGACCTAACCATTACACATCTGCTGATCTCTGAAAGCATTTTTTTAAAACTCTGGGTTCAACATTAGTTCAGGCAGGCTTATTTATTTTGAAATAAAATGATTTGCACTTGGTTAACTTAGACAATCATCAATATCCTAGAGAAGTAGCACAGTAAATGCAGGCCCTTGTCTGGGTATGTATCATGACTCTATTAGCTACAACTTATGACCTTGAAAAAATTATTAAGTTCAATATATAAAATGAGAAATATAATAGTACCTGTTTTATAGAGTTGTGAGGATTGGGTTAAAACAATGGCTGGCACAAAGAAAACCATCAATAAATGTTATCATCATTATCCAAGGTACCAGAAAGACCTCTTGGGACCAGCAGTTAGCTAATGGCTATGTTGCTGGACTCCAACGTAGTCGACCGCGGTTCGCATCCCGGACCCGGAGGCTTAAAACTCATGCCAGGCGTATGTGCGTGTGTGCCCAAGATCCCTAGAGGAGAATGGAGGAGAAGGGATTGCAGCATGGCAATCCCCCCTGGGGGGGTGATTTCTCGCTTTTTATCTCTCTATCTCTCTCTGTCTGTCTGGCGAGTGCACACGTCCTATAGCAAAAACCTCTCAAAAAAAAAAAAAAAGACATCTTCAAAAAGTTAATGGAAAATGCATATTTTAAAAAAAAATCTGTGCATGGATTTCAAAATATTTTTGCACTAAAATAAACTCATTTTCTTGCTTTTATTTTTAGTTTTTGCTATAGGATGTGTGCGCTTGCTAAAGAGAGAGAGAGAGAGAGAGAGAGAGAGAGAGAGCAAGAAACCACCTCAGGGCGGGGGGGGATTGTCCACACCACAGTCCTTTCTCCCTCAGTTTCATCTTGGGTTTTGGGCATACACACATGTGCCCAGTGTGATTTTCAAGCTGCAGGGTGAGGGACTTGAACTGTGCAATTGACCATATGGGATCCAGTGCCTCAATCTCCTTGCCACCTGGTGAACTTTTTAAAGGCCCTCCCCCACATAGCAAAATTCCATTGTAAAGCATCTCACTTAAATACCAACCATGGCATAAATCACTGCAAATTTATATGTCTCATTGAATTTTGAAAAAATAATAATGAAGATTTATATATATGTCACAATAATAGTATGCACATTTAGCAATAAAATCATAAAAGAAATATACAAGTGTGATTAAAATGAACAAGAATAATACAAGAATAAAATGGACAAGATTAAAATGATTAAGAATACTTAAATAATACTTTAAATTTATACAACACATTTTTAAGACTACAAAATATTTCGTGAGTCTAGAATTTTTTTCCTTAACATTTGAGAAATTTCAATGGTCTTTTAAAAATCTTCCTAGCAGAGGTAGTTTACTATGTTTAATTTATTAATTTTTTTTCTTTTTTGAGAGAGACTTTTGCTATAGGACTCATGCACTCACCAGAAAGACAGAGAGAGACAGAGAGATAGAAAGAGAGAACTCACCATCACCACCCCCTGTTGGGGGATGGCCACACTGCAGTCCCTTCTCCATTCTCTTCGGATCTTCGGTATACATGCACACACGCCTGGCATGAGTTTTAAGTCACTGGGTCCAGGACTCAAACTGCAGTCTAGTATGTGAGAGTTCAGTGACATAATCATTATGCCATCTGCTAGCCATGTTTAATTTCACAGAAAGAAATACAGCCATAAAAATATACCTTCTCATGGTAAAACACAATCACAATTATTATTAATTAGATTTTAAAAGCTTATTTATATGGAGAAAATTGTCCTGTCAAGAATTTACTGTTGGGGCAGGACCAGCAGTTAACATAATGGCTATGTCACTGGACTCCCATGTAGTCGACTGCGGTTCGAGTCCTGGACCTAGTGGCTTAAACTCACGCCAGGCGCTTGTGTGTGTGTGCCCAAGATCCTGAGAGGAGAATGGAGGAGAAGGGATTGCGGCGTGGCCATCCCTCCTGGGGGGTCTTTCTCACTTTCTGCCTCTCTGTCTCTCTCTGTCTTTCTGGTGAGAGCACGTGCCCTATAGCAAAAACCTCTCCAAAAAAAAAAAGAAAAAAGAAAGAAAGAAAAAGAAAAAAAATTACTGTTGGAATCTTTATAAAAGGTCTAGAATTAATCCAAATTTCACTTCTAGCCCATATCATTCTTCCTATATTAACTTTTTTTGTTTAATTTCATTCATTATTATTATTGTTATTGTTATTTTTTAACTCACCAGAGAGAGACAGAGAGAGAAAGGGAGAGTGAGAAAGCAAGCCAGCAGATCCAGAACTCCAACCATGATCAACCATGGTTGACTCCAGCACTTTAACCACTACACCACCTGCTGGCCTCCTATATTTACTTTTACTACTAGAAAGTAGAATATAGAATATTAAGTATCTATTAAAATGATAATATTTCAAAAACTAATATATGTGTGTATGTATATATACACACACATACACATACATGTATGCATAAGGTAAACACTTATGATTTTCAGGTTATTTTACAAGTAATAAAATAGTCCATTTTAGATTACAAATTTCTGGCCAAAGAACTGTAGCATTCACGTGTCTTAGAGTGGTCAACATCAAAATGGACTATTCTTTAAACATTAAAAAGTGTTTAATCCTTTCATAGACCAAACATTGAAAGCCACTGAGGTGAAGTGATTACCTCAAAATAACACAGTAATAAAGCTAGTTCTAAAACTCAAATTCAAAGTAAGTTGAGTAAAAGCTTGTGATGCTATATTACTAGGAGAAAATTGCACTGATAATATGCAATTTTCTTAATAGGAAGTATAAGAAATTTCAAATAGTTTTGGAAGTCATTAGTGAAAGTTAAATTTAGAATGGTTTAATACTAGTATCATATTAGTGTGAGAATAAAGGTGTTTGGATGAAAATAATAATCCCTCTTCTTCCTTTAAAAGCTCCCATTTGCATACTTCAGAACTGGAAAAGAAAAATGTCCAATTACATAGCCTCCAAATTTATCTAAAAACCCATCTAGAATCCACAAAATACATCAATGTGAACAAAAACTACAGCACAATAAGATATTAGAAATCAAGAAGCTTTTTATATTTTCTGTGGAGAAAAAAATTGTGAAACTAATAAATCATTTGTGGACAGTTATAAAATTAAAAGGATTCCAAAGTATGAACATTAACAAACCACATTTCAAAGGAGCAAAAGATTGAGTTTGGTGATTTTTTTTAAAAAATATCATAGTTTTGGGACCAGCAGTTAGTGTAATGGCTATATCGCTGAACTCCCATGTAGTCAACCGCAGTTCGAGTCTGAGACCTGGTGGCTTAAACTCATGCCGGGTGTGTGTGAGTGCATGCCCAACATCCGGAGAGGAAAATGGAAGAGGAAAATGGAAGAGAAGGAATTGCGGCCTGGCCATCCCCCCCGGGGGGTGATTTCTCACAGTCTATCTCTCTGTCTCTCTCTGTCTTTCTAGTGAGTGCATGCGCCCTGTAGCAAAAATCTCTCAAAAAAAAAAAATCATAGTTTTATGGGATAAGCAGGTAGCATGGTTGTTAAGGTGCTAGACTCCCACATAATCGACCACAATTTGAGTTTAGGACCTGGAGGCTTGAAAATCATACTGGGTGCGTGTGCATCTGTGCTCAAAATCCCAGGAGAAGAATGGAGAAGAAAGGATTGCAGCATGGCCATCCCTTCTAGGGGGTGATTTCTTACTTTCTCTTTCACTTTCTCCATCTGTCTCTCTCTGGCGAGTGCATGCACCCTCTGGCAAAAAACATTAAAGAGAAAAAAATCATAGTTTTAAAATAATGTTTGGTATTTCTTTTTCTATCTTAAAAATAATTATGTAATTCTATTTTATTATTATAATTATTTTTAAATTTGCTATAAAACATGTGTTCTCATCAGAGAGAGACAGAGAGAGAAAATGATTCCACCAGGTCTAGGACTTGAACCATAGTCAGACATGTGGGAGTCCAGTACTTCAACAACCACAACACCATCTGGCCCCAAGGTTTGGTATTTCTGTCCTCCTACTTCCAAGTTCTTAACACCAACTAAATATTGCTAATATATTTGTCAAATAGGCTGACAAATTGGTTAAAGCTCTCCCTTTCCTTAGTTACAGACAAAAAGGAATATAAATTGAGACTATAGACATTTTTAAAGGTAACAAAGATAAGGTTTTCTAATAATTTTGTTTTATAATTTGGAATTTTTATCTAGCAAAGAGAAAAATCAAGCAATGGCATACTAAATCCTTTAACAAGTACAAAAACATTTAATGAAATCAAAGTTCATTTTTATCCATCTTAAGCTTAGAATACCTGATAGTATTTATTGTATGGTGCCTATGGATTAGAACAAAGGATAGGGTTGGGTTTAGGAGAGCTAATCTTTCTTCTTCTGTTAAGGAATACATTACTCAATAATCACAGGAAAAGTGTATTCAAAGATTGAGATGAATGGCAAAGTATAAGAAATATCACGATGAAACCCTATCAAATAGCATTTAAAATTAGTGATAAAATTAATGGTAAATTATTTAATAGAGTGGGTTTTAACTGATGCTGAAAATAATTTTGTATAGGACCGTCTTTCTCCCAAGACCACCAGTCTTCCATGTCTTCTTCTTTTATATTACTGCTTGTTTTCTTTACATAATAAAATTTTTTTATTGAGGCTATAGACTTTTGGCTTTGGTTTGGTGACAGAGTTCCAGACTATAACTTTTCACCTCATGACATACAAAGGCTTCTATTCAATCTTCAAGAGGTCATTAAAATTAAAATTCTAGCTTACTAAATAATGATAGAGGGGCCAACAGGTGGTATAGTTGTTTAGGCGCTGGACTGCCACATGGTCAACTGCAGTTGGAGTCTCAGATCTGGCAGCTTATAAATCATGCTTGGTGAGTGTTTGTGTGTGCCCCCAAATCCCAGAAAATGGGGAAGAAGGGATTGCAGTGTGGCCATCCCCTCAGGGGGAGATTTCTCACTTTCCCTCTCACTGTTGGATTCTGTCTCATTCCAGTGAGAGCACACACCCTATGGCAAAAACAAAACAAAACAAACTTAAAAGAAAAAGAAACAGAATGATAGATTTCTATTTCAGCACTGATTTAGCTTTTTTAAAATTTGCACTTTTGTTCCTTTTTATGTTTCTGAAAATTTTTCTTACTTTCTTGCCCTGCCAGGAATACATTTAATAAACTATTTTAAAATGCTTTATCAGAGTCTTTAAGTGTTTGTTGGAGGGTTATTCAGTTTACCTAATCTATGACGTGATCAGACATAAAAAACCGTTATAAATCTAGACAACGTAAATGTATAATGTAATTTGATAAATGGCATTCAGAGGGATAAAAATAGAGCTAATGAAGGGAAATTAATACTTTTTTTCATCTTTTTTGTGTAATGTCAATTGTTATTATCTAAATTTGAAATAGAGATCCATAGATTTCATGCAAAATTACTTTGATTGCCAGAGGAATTAAGACCAAAAATTGTTAACGATACTTTTATCTCTGAGTCATGAGTGGGGTTGGGGATGTTGGCTGAAGAAGACTTTCACTTTTTTTAAATTATTTTATTTAACTTTATTTATTTATTTTAATTTGACCAGAGAGGGACAGAGCAAGAGAGACAGAGCAGAAAAGTGAGAAAGCAAGCCACCAGGTCCGGGACCTGACCTGCACCATGGTTGGCCATGTGGGAGTCCAGCACCCCCAACCACCATGCCACCTGCTGGTCCCCAAGACTTTCACTTTTTGAAAGATAGAAATAAAAATTGTCTTTATTCACAGCAAACATGATTATCTATGTAAAAAATCTGATGGAACCAAAAAAGAAGCTACTAAAACTATAAGTGACTTTAACAAGATATTGGGATATAAGTTCAGTATAGAAATCAATTATATTTCTCTAGCCTAGCAAAAGAAATTAAAAAAACAAACTTTTCTTCCTTCCTGACCCCTCTTGAATAGGAAATATTTGGGAATATTCTTATTTTGTGGCAGAAGAGTTATTTGCATAAGTTCAGTAATGCTTGTTATACTGAATTGGAAATTGGAAATACTCATTATTAGACAGGACTTTGACTGGAATGTCAAACCTGAAGATTAATCAGGAAACTATGGAACTAAAGTGTATCTCAAGTAAGCCAACAGAAGCTCTTAGAAAGATGACCTCACACCATAAATAGTTCTGCTTGGCAAATAGGATTAGAGAAGATAAATGAAAGAATTTATAACAGACAATAACCTGGACTTTTTCAGCTGAGCATTGTAATCAGTAGAGATTGCAAAAGAACAACCACACTAGAGAATTATCTTGAGAAAGACTTTGAAGGAAGAAAAAGAGACTGATCTTTGCTAGCAGATGGTATATCACAGAATACTTGGTAGGCAGGTAGGCAGGGCTGAATTGAGAAAGTTTATGTGTGACTAGTGCACTGGGCACTTGCTTTACAACAATTTGAGTAGTTGACATGTAAATATTTTCTCAAAAATATTTAAAATATATTTTCTGTTGTTTTAGAGTCACAAACAAAATTATAAGAAAAATTTTGAACATTATCTTTAAATCCAATATTTTGAAATTTTCAAAGTTATTTTGAAATTTTCCAAGTTGGAGTATGAGCAAAAATTTTGTGATATGTAAAGTAAATGTTTGTGAAAAATGGAAAATAAATATATAAATAGAAAAGGAAAATAATTTAAAATAATAAATAAATTAAATTAAATTAAGAATTTAAAAAACATTATTATTTATAATACCATCAAAATTATGGGATACAAATAGATCTAACAAAAGTTATGAAAGACAGATACACCAAAAACTAAAAAAAAAATCACCAAAAGTGGGCTGGTCCCTTAGTACAGTGATTAAGTGCTATGAATAGAAAGCTAGATCCCACTTGGCTGACTAGGGGTTGAGTCCTGACTCTGGCAGATTGAAAAATACTCCAGGCACAGGGGCCAGCAGGTAGTGTGGTGGTTAAAGCGCTGAACTCCCACATCACCAACTATGGTTTGAGTACGGGATCTGGCAGCTTGCTTTCTCTCTTTCACCTTCTCTTCCTCTCTCTCTTTCTCTCTCTCTCTCTCTCTGTCTCTTTGGTCAAGTTAAAAAATAAATAATAATAACAAATAAATTTAAATAAATAAATAATTTTTAAAAATACTACGGGCACATAAGCTTATGTGCTCCAAATTCTAATGAGGTGAGAAAATGGAGGAAAGAGAATTGTAATGTGACCATTCCCCACTGGGTGGTTTGCTCTCTCTCTCTCCTCCTCCTCTCCCATGCTCCCAGTGCACACTCCCTCAAGCAATAAAAATTAAAAAGTATTTTAAAAATTACTGAAAGTAAAGAAGAGCTAAATAAAAGAAGAGATACATCTTTTCCATATGTCAGAAGACTCAATATTATTAAAATGTCAATTCTTACTATATGGACCTATAAGTTTAACACAGCACCAATCCAAATCCTAGCAAGCCTTTTTGTAGAATTTGACAAATTGATTCTGAAATTTACATGAAAATGCAAAGGACCTAGAATATCTAAAACAACTTTTAAATTAAATTAAAAGAAAAATAACAATGAAGATTTAGTACTACTTGATTTGGGGAACTAGACAGTGGTGCAGCAGTAAACTGTGATCTTTGTAAGAGTGATCCACATATGAAGGTTCTGGGTTTACACCTGGAGATTTCCCTGAATATATCAGACATGAGCATTCCCATGATTCAGGGCTGGCTGAAGCAAGGGGGTGGATCATGGCACTAAAACCCTGTCGGGTGTGCTCTCTCTCTTTCTCTCTCTGTCTCTCTTACTCATGGAAGAAATAAACTTACGTATTATATTAAATAGAAAGGGCCTTTGAAAAAACATTACCTGATTTCAAAATTTATTATGAAGTAATCAAGGGAATGAGGTACTGGGATAAAGTAAAACAAATGAATCAATGGAACATACTAAAGAATCCCCAAATATCCACACATGTAAGAACAACTTTCTTGAGAGAGAGGTTTTTTTGCTATAGGGTGCATGCACTCACCAGAGAGACAAAGAAAGCAAGCAAGAAATCACCCACAAGAGGTGATGGCTACACCTTAATTACTTCTCCATTCTCCTCTTGCGATCTTGGATATGCAAACACAGGTGCTCAGCATGAGTTTTAAGCCACCAGGTCCGAGACTTGAGCTGAGGTAGACTATGTGCAAGTCCATTAATGTAATCATTACACCATCTGCTGGGCCCAGAACAACTCATTTTTGACAGGTAGAAAGGTAATTAGTTTGGACAAGGATAATCTTGTTAGTAAACAGTACTGGAGCACTGGATATCTGTAGGGA
>NW_006159849.1:2417842-2419718 GCF_000334495.1 Tupaia belangeri chinensis
GCCTCAACCCGTACCTAACATCTTGAACAAAATTTAATTCAAGACATCTCATAAACCTAAATTTATGAACTAAAATAATAAAGTTCATTTAGAAAATAAAGGAGGAAAATAACAAATCTTGAATTCAGCAAAACCATTTTAGATAAAACAAAGGTAGAAACCATAGAATACAAAACTGATTCCCTAGATTTTATTAAAATTAAATCTTTTTATTACAGTACTTTTAAAGAAATTAAAAAACAAGTCATATACTGGGAGAAATATTTGCAAAATATGTATCTAGCAAAGGATTTGTATTCAAAATACATTACAAATTCTTGTAGCAGTCCAGCAGGTGGTGTAGTGTTTAAGGCTCTGGACTCCCACATGATTACAGTTCCAGTCCCAGACTTGGCAGCTTGCTTGCTCTCACCTTTTTTTTTTTTTTTGAGAGGCTTTATGCTATAGGGCCCATGAACTCACCAGAAAGACAGAGAGAGACATAGGGTCAGAAAGTGAAAAATCACTCCCCAGGCCATGCTGCAATCCCTTCTCCTCCATTCTCCTCTCGAGATCTTGGGCACACATACACATCCGCCCGGCCTGAGTTTAAGCCACTGGGTCCAGGACTCAAACCGCAGTCGACTACATGGGAGTCCAGTGACATAGTCATTATGCCAACTGCTGGTCCCTTGCTCTCACTTTTCCTCTCCCTCTCTGATTCTCTCTGGTGAGCTTACATGCCTTACAGCAAATTAAAATAATAATAATAATAGTAAATAAAATTAAATAAATCTTTAAAAGAATTCTTATAGCTTAATAAGAGATAAATACCAGAAAAGTATGTGGGGGATGCAAAATATGAACAGACACTTCAAAAAAGAAGACATAGAAACAGTCAATAAGGAACCAGCAGATGACATAATGGTTATTTTGCTGGACTCCCATGTAGTTGTCCCGGACCTGGCAGTTTAAAACTCACGCTGGGGGAATGTGTGTGTGTGTGTGTGTGTGTGTGTGTGTGTGTGTGTGCCCAAAATCCTGAGAAGAGAAAGGATTGCGGCATGGCCATCTCTTCTGGGGGGTGATTTCTTGCATTCTGTCTCTCTCTCTCTCTCTGGTGAGCACACATGCCCTTTAGAAAAAAATCTCTAAAAAAAAAGTCGATAAGCACATAAAATAATGTTTAACATTACTAGTTATTAGTGAAATACAAATTAAAACCTCAGCTGTGGTGGTGCAATTGTAATGCAGCACTCCTTGATGCTGAAGCCACAGGGGAAAGCCCCAGGTTCACATCCCATGATACCCCTGTACATGCCAGGCATGCGTATGTATGCCTGTGATTCTGGGTGGCTGAGGCTGGGAGTAGACTGTGGCTTGAAGACCCTATTGGAGTCTTTTTCATGGAAAAAATAAATGAGCTTAAGCAAATAAACAAACTGGGCCAGGTGATGTGTGGTGGTTAAGGTGGCTAGATGCTACATGGTCAACTGGTAATTCAAGTCCCAGACTCAGCAGTTTAAAAAAACACGTCAGGCTCATGTGTATTCATCCCCATGTACACACCAAGCATGTTTAGGTCAACCCAGGACCTAAACCCTGGCCCTTCCCATATGGCCCTAGTATTGCAGTGACACTTTCACCTGCACCACCATGGCTGGGCTGCTATCCTATCTATGTGCAAACACTTTTCCGATTAAGTATTCTTCTGTCCTTTGGGTAGATACTAAGGAGTGGGATTGCTGGATCATATGGTAGTTCTATTTGTAGATTTTTGAGGAATCTCCAAATTGTTCTCCACAGTGGCTGGACCAATTTACATTACCACCAGCAGTGTAAGAGAGTGCCCCTTGTACCCCACCCAATCCCCCACCCCCCCCTCCCGCACTTACCT
>NW_006159849.1:2419884-2441160 GCF_000334495.1 Tupaia belangeri chinensis
ATTGATCATCTTTTTTTGGAACAGCTGCTTGAGTTCCTTGTGAATTCTGGTTATCAGTCCCTTATTTGACACATAGTTTACAAAAATATTTTCCCATTCTGAGGGCTGTCTATTCACACTAATTACTGTGTCTTTTGCCATGCAGAGACTTCTTAGTCTGATGTAATCCCACTTGTCTATTTGGGGGATTATTGACTGTGTTTTGGGGGTCTTATTTAAGAAGTCTTTCCCTTGGAAATCCAGTTTTTCCAGCACCATTTGTTGAAGAGGTTTTCCTTTTCCCACTGGATTGACTGGTACCGCTTGTCAAAAATCAGTTGACTGTATGTTTGGGAATTTATTTCTGGGGACTCTATTCTATTCCATTGGTCCACGTGTCTGTTTCAGGGCCATTACCATGCTGTTTTGATTACCACAGCTTTGTAGTATATTTCTGAGTCAGGGAGTGAGATGCCGCCCACTCCAGTCTTCTTGTGCAGAATTGCTTTGGCAATACAGGGTCTTTTATGATTCTAGACAAACTTTATGATTGTCTTTTCTAGATCTGTTAAGAATGTGTCTGGTATTTTGATAGGCATTGCATTAAATATGAAGATTAATTTGGGTAGAATTGCCATTTTGACTATATTAATTCTTCCAATCCAGGAACATGGGATATCCTTCCACTTTTTTGTGTCATTTTCAATTTCTTTATCTTCTTGTAGTTTTCCTTGTGGAGGTTTTTAACTTCTTTGGTTAGATTTATCCCTAAGTATCGTGTACTTTTTGTGTCTATGGTAAATGGAATTACTTTTTTCAGTTCTATCTCAGTCTACCTGTTGTTCATGTATAGAAATGCTATAGATTTCTGGATGCTAATATTGTATCTTACAGCTTTACTGTATATTACTTTCAGAAATTTTTTCATGGAAACCATTGGGCTTTCTATGTATACAATCATGTCATCTGCAAATGGAGAGAGTTTCACCTCTTCTTTTCCTATTTGAATGCCTTTACTTTTTCCTCTTTTCTGATTGTGTTGGTGAGGACTTCCAGTACTATATTGAAACGGAGTGGAGAAAGTGGGCATCCTTGTCTTGTACCCATTTTTAGTGGAAAAGCTTTCAGATTTTCTCCATTGAGGATGATGTTCACTATGGGTTTTTCATAGATAGCTTTTATTATGTTAAGAAATGAACCTTCTATGCTGATTTTGCTGAGAGTCTTGATCCTGAAGGGATGTTGTATCTTATCAAATGCTTTTCTGCATCAATTGTTATGACCATATGGTTTTTATCTTTCTTCCTGTTGATATGGTGTGTTACATTTATGGTTTTATGTATATTGAACCAATCTTGCATTCCTGGAATAAAGCCTACCTGATCATGATGTATAATCCTTTTTATAAGTTGTTGGATACGATTTGCTAGTAATTTGTTGAGAATCTTTGTGTGTACATTCATCAGGGATATTGGCCTATAGTTTTCCTTCCTGGTCCTGTCCTTACCTTTTTTAAGGATAAGGGTGATAGAGGCTTCATAGAATGAATTAGGGAGAGAGTCACCCTTTTGGATCTTTAGAAATAACTTGAGCAGAATGAGGATTAACTCTTCTTTGAATTTTTTTTTTTTTTTGAGAGGTTTTCACTATAGGGCACGTGCACTCACCAGACAGACAGAGACATAGAGACAGAAAGCGAGAAATCACACCCCAGAGGGGATGGTCACGCCTCAATCCCTTCTCCTCCATTCTCCTCCTGGGATCTTGGGCACACACGCACATGCGCCCAGCATGAGTTTAAGCCACTGGGCCCCAGACGCGAACTGCGTTTCACTACGTGGGAGACCAGCGACATAGCCATTACACTAACTGCTGGTTCCCTTCTTTGAAAGTTTTGTAGAATTCAGAGGCAAATCCATCAGGGCCAGGGCTTTTCTTTCTTGGGAGGTTATTTATTACTGACTCAATCTCCTGGCTTGTTATGGGTCTATTCAGACTTTCTATATCCTCCTGGCTCAATCTTGGTAGATTATATGTGCCCAGGAATTTGTCCATCTCATTCAGATTGTCTTGTTTCTTGGCATATAGATGTTCATAGTATTCTCTAATAATGTTTTGTATTTTTATTATGTCTGTGGTTATTTTGCCTGCATCATTGCAGATCTGATTCACCTAGTTCCTTTCTCTCTTCTTCTTAATAAGTCTCGCTAGTGGTGTATCAATTTTATCCTTTCAAAGAACCAGCTTTTATTTTCATTTATTTTCTGTATAGTTCTTTATTTCATCAGTAGTTGTGGAGTCATTCAGGAGTAGGTTATTTAGTTTCCATGTGTTTAATTATTTTTGAGGATTTCTCTTCCAATTAAACTCAAGTTTAATTCCATGATGGTTTGAGAAGGTGCTGGATATAGTTTCTATACCTTTGACTCTGTAGAGGCTTGCTTTGTGCCCTATGACGTGGTCAATCTTCCAGAAGGTTCCATGTAGGGGTGAGAAAAAAATGTGTATCTTGTGGTTTTTGGATGGAAAGTTCTATAGATGTCTGTTAGGTTCATTTGATTTAGGGTATCATTTAGATCCTTTATCTCTTGACCTGTTTTTTTGTCTAGATGATCTGTCCAGAGGGGATAGTGTGGTGTTCAGGTCTCCAACAATTAGTGTGTTGCAGTCTATCTCCCCTTTTAGATCTAACAGTATTTCCTTTACATATATGGGTGTCTCTGTCTTGGGCACATAGATATTAATAAGTGTTATATCTTCTTGATCGGTTGACCCTTTTACTACAATGTAATGCCTTTGTCTCTTCAAACAGTTTTTATTTTAAAGCCTATTTTGTCAGAAATTAGTATTGTAACTCTAGCTTTTTTTTGGTTTCCATTTGCATGCATGGAAAACCTTTCTCCAACCCTTCACTTTCAGTCTATGTATGTCTTTATCCATGAAGTGGGTTTCCTATAGGCAACAGATAGCGGCTTTCTGTTTTTTAATTCATTCAGCCAGTCTGTGTCTCTTGATTGGAGAATTTAATCCATTAACATTCAATGTTGTTATCGATGTTACTGGACTTGTCCTGACGTTTAAGTTGGCCATTGACTTAGTTGCCTTTTATTCCTTTGTTTCTGGCTGTTACTTCTTTAGTTTTCCTGCAACAGTACTTTCTTCAGGGTTTCTTGAAGAGCTGGTCTGGTGTTGAAAGAATGCCACCTTTCAGGTTTTGTTTGAGAAGATTTTAATCTTTTTTTCCCATATGAAGGATAATCTTGCAGGATATAATAATCTTGGCTGAAATTGTTTCTCTCTTAACATTTTCAATATGTCGTCCCATTCTTTTCTTGCCTGCATTGTTTCCGATGAGAAGTCCAGTGTTAGCTTGATGGGGTGACCTTTGTAAGTCACTTGTCATTTCTCTCTTGCCAGCTTTAGTATCTTATTTTTACCTGTGGTCTTTGCCAGTCTGGCTAAGATGTGCCTTGGGGAAGATCTTCTTGGTTTAATTCTATTTGGAGTCCTTTGTATTTCTTGGGTCTGGATGTTTGAGTGCCTCTCTGGACTTTGGAAATTTTCTTCCAGGATTTCATGGAATAGATTTTCCATGCCTTTATTTGTTTCTTCATCTTCAGGGATACCAATTATTAAGATGTTAGGGCATCTAATGGAATCTAGTATTTCTCATTATGTTATCTTCATGTTTTGTTGTTGTTGTTATTTTCTCTGCCTTTTTGGTGGTTTTCTCTAGGTCAGAGGTTTTATCTTCTACATCAGAGATTTGATCTTCAGCCTGGTGTAATCAACCTTTAATACTTTTGAGAGAGTTTTTGATTTCCTGTATTATAGACTTCATCTCTAATCGTTCCATGTGATTCTTTGTTAGCATGTCCATTTCTTCTTTCATATTGTGGAAGGACTTCCTAATCTCCTGTAGTTCATTGTCTCTTTTCTGTTCCAACTTGTAGAATTTGGTCACCATGCCACCTGCCAGCCCCACATTCTTTATTTTTTTCATCTTAGCCATTCTGACTGCAGTTAGGTGGTATATCCTTGTGGCTTTGATTTGCATTTCCTTTATAATGAGAGATGTTGAACATGTTTTCATATGCTTTTTGGTTGTTCATATGTCTTCCTTGGAGAGTTATCTATTCAACTCATTTGTCCATCTTTTAATTGGACCAAATATTATTTTGGGGGGGATAAGTTGCTTGAGTTCTCTGTTTATTTTGGTTATCCGTCCCGTACCTGTGGGAGACTTTGCAAATATCCCATTCAAAGGATTATTGTTTTACTCCAATTATTGTTTCTTTTGCTGTGCAGAGCTGCTTTTTTTTTTCTTTTCTTTTTTATTTATTTTTTTGTAGAGGCTTTTCGCTATAGGGTGTGTGCACTCGCCAGACAGATAGAGAGAGACAGAAAGACAGAAAGCGAGAAATCACCCCCCCAGGGGAGATGGCCACGTCGCAGTCCCTTCTCCTCCATTCTCCTCTCGGGATCTTGGGCACGCATGCACATGCGCCCAGTATGAGTTTAAGCCACCAGGTCCAGGACTAGAACCGCGGTCGACTGTTTGGGAGTTCAGCGACATAGCCATTATGCTAACTGCTGGTCCCCAAAATAGTATTATTTATAATAAAAATCTGAGAATAAATTGTAGTATGAGTATAATGGACTAATACTCAGCAAAAATAGAAATTAATTACTGATATACACAATCTAGGTAAATCTCATAAATATCTTACCAAATAAATCAGAACCCTCCCTACACACACTCAAAAATTAAATATTGCTATGTTTCTATTTATGTGATTCTTTTTTCTAAATATATGATAGTTTTACTTATTTATTTGTTTATGTTTTTTAGAGAGATTTTTGCTATAGGGCATGTGTGTTCACCAGAGCGACAGAGAGAAATCACCCTGCAGTGGGATGGCCACACTGCAATCCCTTCTCTTCTGATCTCCTCTCAGAATTTTGGGCATGCACACACACACAGGCCCAGCATTAGTTTTAAACTCCCAGGTCCAGGACTCGAACAGCAGTCGATTATGTGGAAGTTCAGTGACATAACCATTACGCCATCCACTGGTCCTTTTTTGGCATCCTAAGAAAGGGGAAAATATAGCGATAGCAGATCTAAAGTTTTTCTGGGGTTGGGGATAAAGGGAAGTAGAAAGTGAGAGAGTTAACTGTAAAAGTAATTTTTAATGGCATTAGAAATGTCCAAATCTTGATTGTGGTGGTGGACAAATAACTATAAAATAACTATATTGCCAACATTGATCTAATTGTACTCTAAGAGGGGCGAATTTTAGTGAATGTGAATTACACCTCAATAAAGCTTTTTCTTTCTTTCTTTCTTTTTTTTTTTTTTTTTTGAATGAGAACTTATTTCTACCCTAAGATGATGTGATAATACTGATTATGAATATACCATACTACTGTTTTGTTAGCTGGAGAAGTTGTTTTAAAGAGGTAGAAATTAGGGCCAGCCCCATGGCCTGGTGTATAAGGGAATCAGATCCCACATGGCTGATTATGCAGTTCAGGTCCTAGCCCTGGAGGCTAAAAAAGCATTTTGGGTGCATGTGTGTGCATGTCCTAAATCCTGACAGGAAGGTGAAATGGAGGAGGAGGAATTGTGGTATGATCATGCCCCACAGAGGATTGTTTTCTCCCTTGCCTTCTCCCTCTGTCTTTCTTTGGTAAGCACACATATCCTCTAGCAAATTAAAACAAAAAAAAGGAGAAATTAAAAACCATACTAGGTACAGAGATAGATTCATTTCAAAACTCAATTCTAATAAAGCTGTTCTTGAGGATCAGTACTAATTATAGCCCAAAAGCAAATGGTGTGAGAGACATCATAGGTCATTTGCCTTCTGTGTTCTCCCTTCCAAAGTTCTTACTGCAAGTGGGTAAATGGATCCCTTATATTGTCTTTTTTTTTTTTTAACAGAATTTTAATGTGTTAATATGTTCTGAGTAAATCTAGTGCCCTTTCTGAATACTTTCATGTGGCCAGATGGGAAGGGAATAGAAAAATCTCCACTGGTCCAGGTTTTTCCTCTTCTTAAACATTAAAAAAAAAAAAAAATCTGATGCCCTTAAAATCCTTTTTTCTCATTTCTTTAAGAAAGGGGTTAACAAAGCCTGGTAACACTCTTAAAGCCCTCCTGCTGCTAAAGGGAGTGCAACAGAGACTGTCACCATGAGGATTGACTCCTGACTGAGAGCAGAGTCTTTCTCAAGAGAAATCTGACAATTAAGTGTAGAAGTTGTCCCTGGATTGCACCAAAGATTATCCCAGTAGGGGTTCTGAGAAGGACTCTGGCAGAATATGGCTAAGGGGAAACCTCTTTGCGGCACACATCTAAAACACCTAGCCTTTTGGGGCAGATCACAGTCAGTTAACTAGGAATGAATGCATTTTAGATTTATGAGCTTCAAAAGAGGTTCTCTAGAGTAAAGTATTTTAAAATTAATTTTGGAAAGAGACACATTATCAGTATTTCAAAGGACAAAACATTTTAGACTAAAATAAGCAATGAAAATACGAGTATAGATGTGCAGAAATCTTTACCTAAGTTTTTATTTAGTTTTGCTTTCCCTCCCTTGATAGTGTAGTACTGTTTCAAATCTCTAAGATTTTCTTGTTCAGTTTGTACCTTTCAAAAATAGCCTTGTTCTCCATATGGGGGAATTGTTCAGTGACAAGAGGGAGGTAGTTTGACATAGTGGTTGGAGGACAGAGTCCCTTAAATCTGTTTCAAATCCTAACTCTGGCATAAGATGAGCATGTTGTCTAGGGAAAATAATTTAATCTGTGTCTCTTTCTTTATGGAGGATAATAACAGTAATCTACAATAGAATTGTTACAGGGATTAAGTGAAATAATACATATTTAAAAACCTGATAACTGTTCCTAGCACATAGAAAACACTTGTATTAATCAGGATTAGGTTCAGCTGCGAGACAGATTGCACCATTGGTGTTTCCTTCTCATATGAACATAATGAAGGGAGGTATAGAGGCCTCATAATTAGTAGGGATTTAGTCTCTTATTCTGTTGTTCCATGTGCTTTGCTTTCCTTGGTCACATCCTTAGTTTATGCAGCCGGATGAGCATAGAATGGAAATGAAAGAATGAAGGGGTGAAGGACACAATCAAGCTGTCTCTTAAAGACTTGTCCCTAGGAAAGACCAGCAAATGGTATAATGGTTATGTCACTGAACTCCCACATAGTCAACCATGGTTCGAGTCCTGGACTCAGCAGCTTAAACGCAAGCATGTGAGTGTGTGCTCAAAATCCCAAGAGAAGTGGGACTAGCAGTTAACGTAATGGCTATGTCACTGGACTCCCATGTAATCAACCGCGGTTCGAGTCCCAAACCCAGTGGCTTAAACTGACTCTGGATGCGTGTGTGTGCGTGCCCAAGATCCCAAGAGGACAATGAAGAAGGGATTGCAGCGTGGCCATCCCCCCTGGGGGGGGGAGTGATTTCTCGCTTTCTAGCTCTCTGTCTCTCTCTCTGTCTTTCTGGTGAGCGCACGTGTCCTATAGCAAAAACCTCCGCCCCCCCCGCCAAAAAAAATATCCCAACAGAAGTAAATGTGGTGTGGCCATCCCCTCTGGGGGATGATTTCTTACTTGCTGTCTCTCTCTTTCCGGTGAGTGCATGCACCCTATGGTAAAATATCTTTAAAAAAAAAAAAAAAAAGGAGTGTCTCCCATGAGTACTTTTGAATACATCCCTGAACCAGAGCTTAGTAATAAGACTATCTAGATTTATGAAAGATTAGAAAAGGAAGTCTTCATGTCCAGCCCCAAACTGTAATTCTGTTCTCACAGAAGGAGGGGAATAGGTAATCAATAATCTTTGTCAGAGTGCTCCCTAAGTGTTTGTTATTACAGTCACTGTTACCTAAATGGTTCCTCAATCAGTCTCCAGACCTGACAGTTCTTTTTAGCTCATCTGATTTCTTTTTAATATTTAAGAATTATTTATTATTGTTTAAGTCTGCTGTAAGGCACATGCACTCACCAAAGAGAGAGTGAGTGAGTGACAGAGAGTGAGCGAAAGCAAGCCACTAGATCCAGAACTTGAACTGTGGTTGGCCCTGTGGAAGTCCAACCCCTTAAGTGCCATGCTGCCTACTGGCTTCCACATCTGATTTCTTTTGTAAGTGCCTTTCAACTTGAATCTACCACCAAAATTTGCATATTTATAAAACTGTGCTTGTTTTGGAGTCTCTTCCCTTTTTTAAAGTTCTTAAAATAAGTACAATACTTACTTTTATTATATTCATACCTATGTGCATAATGTTGGCATAATGGTAAAATGCGATGCTCAGTGAGGCAGTCCCACATGGGAAGGTTTCTGGTTCATGCCTTTCTTCTTCAACTGGTCTGGTATGGACTAAATTGTGCTCCCCTCCCCCAATCCATATGTTGAAGTTCTAACTTCAAGTACTTTGAATGTGAATGTATTTGGAGATAGAACCAAAGAAGTTAATTAAAATGAGGTCTTTAGGGTGAGTCCTAATCCAGTGACTGGATATAAGTAAAATGAAATTAAAACATAGACATGCACTATGGAAAGACTGAGTGAAGACCTAGACAGACATCTATTTACATGTGAGGAGGGAGGCCTCAGAATAAATACCAGTTTTGACACGTTGACTTCAATATACACTATGGAAAGACTTAGTGAAGACATAGATAGACATCTATGTACATGCCAGGAGGGAGACCTCAGAATAAACCAGCTCTGACACCTTGACCAAAGACTTTTTTTTTCTTTGCCAGAGGGTGGATTCATTAGTCAGAGAAGGGGAGACAGAAAGAGGGAGAAAGCACTACTTAATGGGGTATGATCATGCCAAACCTTCATTTCTCTATCTTGTTGGGATCTGGGCATACATGCACAATTGCCCTATCTCTCTCTCAATCCACGAGGTCCAGGATTTTGAACTGTGTTAGGCTATGTGGTAGCTGGTTTCCTTAACTACTAGGCTACTGGTTCAACATTCATTCATTCACTTACGGTTTATGCATTTATTTCTTGAGAAAGAGGGAGGGACCCCCAACAGGGTCCTCACACTGTGATCCATTCCCAGCCTCAGCCAGCCTGGATAACAGGCATGTACATGCGTGTCTGACAATATAGAGAGTGGCTCTGAGATGTAAACCTGGGGCGTTCTGATGTGTCATTTGTTACTGCTATGCAAAACCTAGGGCCAGACAGTGATTCTGGCCCTAGATTTTAGACTTCTACCATAACTGGGAGAAAAAAAACAGTTGTTTAAATTACCTAGTTTATAGTGCTTTCTTATGGCACCCCTAGTCTGTGAGCTTATTTGGTATTATCAAAGTCCCAGTAAGAAACAGATGACAAACTAGAAAGTGGCCAGTTCAATGAGTTTAAGTACAAAAGGCCTATTTAGTAAGATGTGGATATAGGGAAATGGAAAAAATGGTGTGTAACCTAGGGAGCTATTACTACTCCTAAGCCAAAATTTAAGGGCAAGAGTTTTTATCAGAATCTTTAGTCAAGAGATACAATTATATTGAAGTAACCTTGCAGGGTGGGAGACAGTAATAAACACCTTGATCTCACTCCTCCGTCTCTAATCTCCTGCCACCACTGCCCATTGATGGAAACCAACTAGCAGCCAGAAATCAATGATGTCGTCTATGGACATCAACATCTAGAAAGGAGGGAGAAGTAGAGAATCTGGGTAAATAATCTGGCACCAGAGAAACGGTGCCTTATGTTTTTTGTATATATTTTTTAAGAATTATTTATGTATATTTATTTATCTTAACTTGCCCAGAGAGAGAGAGACAGTGAAAGAGACAGAGGAAGTGAGAAAGCAAGCCAACAGGGCCAGGACTCAAACTACAGTCGACCCTGTGGGAGTCCAAGCACTCAAACCACACCACCTGCTGGCCCCTGTTTTTGTATCTTTTTGTCTTATTTCCAACCTCTGTGTGCCCATAACTAGCATTACACATACAAGCAAGTCCTCAGTAAATATTAGTGAATTATTTTTCATGCTCAGTAATTTTCAAGTATTGCCAATATTGCCTCCATCTTATTTTTTAGAATATGCCCTCTATTATTCCTAGGTATAGTCTTAACCCAAGTTGTAAATGTATCTTGCCTAGGAGTATTGTTTCCCTGTTTCTTTTCATTCATCTCCACAAATAACATCTTAGTTGATTATACTGATTACATTTTCTCTTTTTCTCACCTTTGTATTGATTCATTATAGTTGACATCAGATTAATATTATTTGTATGTATTAAAGCTCCTTTTCAAGAAGTGTTACAATCACCTTTTTCAAAAAACTATTTCTATGAGAAAGCACCCCAAATAGGATCCTGATACTACAAATCAATCCTAGCCTTCAGCTAATCCTGGATCTGGGCATGTACCTGGTATACTAAGGGAGGACTCCAGGCTTGACCCTGAAAGTTTCCCATGTGG
Organism: Tupaia belangeri chinensis; assembly: GCF_000334495.1. Taxonomy (NCBI): domain Eukaryota; kingdom Metazoa; phylum Chordata; class Mammalia; order Scandentia; family Tupaiidae; genus Tupaia; species Tupaia belangeri. The sequence goes on from NW_006159849.1 coordinate 2,430,346, forward strand.
GAATATCTTGCTGAGCAATGCATTTTAAGATTATGTCAAACAGGTGGCCTTTTCTTTACCTCTCTGACAGTTAAGCATTATATTTTTTTAAGTCTTCAATAAACTTTCAGAATTATATTTCTTTACCAAAGATGACTGCCAAATATATAGGTGCTAATAGGTTGTAATGTTTTGATTATACAACCAAGTTAACTTAAACATGTTCTTACGAAAATTATTTTTTTTACTGGTACTTCTTTAGGTGGCTGTCTGCAGTGAGACCACCACTAATTAAAGCTCTATTTCAGGGACCAGCAGTTAGCGTAATGGCTATGTCGCTGGACTCCCACATAGTCGACCGCAGTTCGCGTCTCGGACCTGGTGGCTTAAAACTCACGCTGGGCGCGTGTGCGCGCATGCCCAAGATCCCGAGAGGAGAATGGAGGAGAAGGAATTGCAGCGTGGCCATCCCCCCTGGGGGGGTGATTTCTCCCTTTCTGTCTCTCTGTCTCTGTCTGTCTGGCGAGCGCACGCTCCCTATAGCAAAAACCTCTCCAATAAAAGGAAAAAAAAAGCTCTATTTTAGATCTATGGATGTATCTATCACCTAGTTCTAATACCTCTGTAGCTGGCTCCTTAGAAGTTTACATAGTTACTGGCTTTTCTAGAAACATAGTGGCTTGTAATTCATTGTTGGGTCTCACTGAATCAATGCTGACTTACAAAACAAAACCAAAAACAGATATGAGTATTTCATGTAATATTTTTATCTTCTTGATTTGATTCACAAATAATTTAATCTTAAAATAACTTACTTTTTAAATAGGCATGTTTAACCCTATGAGAAATTGTCATACTGTTTTATGTATCTTTTTCTTATTAATCACATTAAAATGTGTCTTTTGTCAATCTTTAACACAATTAGTGTTCTTTAAGGGTTATCTTTTCTGGGTGAAGAATGATATCACATTTAACAAGACGCCTACAATTATTGTGTCACACCTTTGAAGCTACAAATATGGTAATCTTGTAAAGCAAATCAAACTATCTTTAACTTATTTTTTCATAATGTGTAACTTTATAATGAGGTAAAGGTTGTAGTGCCACATTAGGTCACTTGGAGTTCAAGTGTGCTTAAGTAATCATCTTAGAAAATAAATCCTTTTTATTGTTGTTTTGATTTTCGTGAAACTTAATATTCAGAGTTCACTATAATTACAACTTGGTGGATTTTCATATATTTTAATTAATATTCCTCCTATAGAAAAAGAAAAACAAACTAACAAATATATTGTTTTAAATTCAGTTTTCCCAATATCATTTTATCCATCAAGCATTATGGTTAGGACTTAAATGTTTTTCAAGGTACTTTGAAGATGTTGGGGACCTGGGGACCAGCAGTTGGCATAATGGCTATATCATTGGACTCCCATGTAGTTGACCACAGTTTGAGTCCCAGCCCCAGTGGCTTAAACTCATGCCAGGTGTGTGTGAGTGTGTGCCCAAGATTCCAAGAGGAGAATGGAGAAGGGATTACAGTATGGCCATCCTCCGGGGGGGGGGGTGATTTCTAGCTGTCTCTGTGTCTCTCTCTGTCCTTCTGGTGAGCACGTGTGCCCTATAGCAAAAGCCTCTGGGGCGGGGGGTGGGGGGACTGAAAAAAATCGACTTCAAAGTACAAGAAGCTGCAAATAAAACTTACTTAGATGTCTACAAAACTTTTTATTTCATTTGTAAACTCAGGTCCTAGTTACATATATTTTTGTGGCATAAGGGTTGCATCTCAATATATTTAATATTATTTGGGGCAGAATGTTTCCAAATCCAAATTCTAGTCGGTAATTTCACATTAAGCCAGACTCATGCAAATCTTAAAAAGAGCCTTAATCTTTTTTTATGAAACAGACTACTAGAAAAAGTTTCAAAGAGTGCTTGGAGGCAAGTATTTTAAACATCGCACTGTGAAAAATGTTTTTTGGAATCATGTCTCCAAAACAAAAATGTATGTTTAACATGCAAATAAATTCCTCTTTTCTAAACAATAAAAGGCATCAAAGAGAAAAATATTTATAATATGAACTAATGATCTTTATTTTTCATTAGTTGTTATAGTATGTTGGCAAAAACTATGAAGAAAATTCAGTCATGTGCTGTTATCAGTCGACATACACATTCAGAAACAATCTAAACGAAGGCTTGTGGGGAGAGGTGAGCTGTAAGACCTATTTCAATGGGAAGAGTCTATCAGTAACCTGTGATAGGAATAATAACCCAACATGAATATGGGAAATACATTTTTTCCAGGCTACATTACACTAAAAGAAAAAAAATGTAGGCAGAGAGACAGACAACTTAAGATGAATTTGGCAGTTAAAGAATTTGGATCAAAAAAAATTTTGAGTAAATAATTTATAATAATCGAGTAAAAATCAAATACTTTCAGCATGTTATATTGATTAAATTATAACAATTTCTAACACAGTTGAAGTTCATTATCTTGTAAAGTCTACTTGGGATTAAAAAAATCTTTTAAATTTTTAATAGAGACATTTTTGCGTGCATGTGCACAAAAGAGAGAGAGAGAGAGAGAGACTCAGAGAGAGAAAGAGAGCGAGCGAGAGCGAGCAAGAGTGAGCCCAAGTGAGAAATCACCCCCTGGGTGTGGGGATGGACATACTACAATCCCTTCTCCCCCATTCTTCTCTGGATTTTTGGCATGTATGCACACACATGCGCCTAGCCTGACTTTCAAGCCCCCGGGTCCAGGACTCGAACTGCAGTCAGCCATGCAGGAATCCAGCTCCTTAACCACTGCACACCTGCTGATGCCTCAAAAGGCTTAAGAAATGCTGGTAGAAATATTAACTTTAGGGACCAGCAGGTAGCATGGTGGTTTAGGCACTGGACACTCCCACATGGCTGACCAGGGTTTGAGTCCTGGACCTGGTGGCTTGCTTTCTCACTTCCCCTTTCTCTCTCTGTCAAATTAAAAATAAATGAATGAATAAATACAATTTAATAAATAATTAAAAGAAATATTAACTTTACAGTAAGTACTTCATCCCAAATTTTCCTAATTCTACAGAAGTATTACATAAACATATATACTTAGATTTTTTAGTTGATTCACCGGGTATTCCAACTCCTAAAATACACAAAAATTAGAATTTCAGAATTGAGTTCAGGTCTTTTATTTCTTGATTTACAAATTTTATTTTCTTCCACCTCCAAAAGCCTCGAGACTTACATATTATTTAGAGAACTTATTTGACTTTAAAACGTGCTAATTAGTTAGGTCCAAAATCTCAAATACTAGGCTAGTTAGCACCAACAATCTCCCAAATACTCCTTAGTGTTACCTAAGAAGGTTATATAATTTCCACCTATTTAAGATATTATGATTCCAACAGGGAAATAAGAATAATTTCTCTGTAATAATCTCAAGTTCACTTTAAGCCCTTAAAAGCAATTTCTTGTTCCTTGATATATTTAGAAATATAAAGTAACAGAATTCATTTCTTTGAGCAGCAAACCAGTATCTACTGTATGCTACACTTAGGTACTTGAAAATTTTCTAAGGATAATTTTATTATTTATCCTTCCTCTGGAGTGCTGAACTTTGTTATTCCATATTAAGGAAAAATGTGGTAATTAGTTAGGTAATTGAGTAACAATAAATTCTATTAATAATTTCTGGGATTTTGGGCCAGGAGCTATTGATATAATACATAATTTTGACAAATGTAAATACCTATTTCCATACTATCTAAAATAAGAATAGTTTCCAGCAGAATTCTTGAGATGATGAAAATGTCCTGTATTTGCACTGTATACTTTCATAGCAACTAGCATTTTTTTTTCTTTTTTTGAGAAGTTTTTGCTATAGAGTGTATGTGCTCACCAGATAGAATGAGACAGACAGAAATCAAGAAATCACTCCCAAGGGGGGATGGCCACACCACAGTCCCTTCTCCTCTTGGGATCTTGGGCACACATGCACATGCGCCCAGCTTGAGTTTAAGCCTCGGGGTCTGGGACTCAAACCGCGGTTGACTATTATGCTAACTGCTAGTCCCAGCAACTAGCATTTTAAAATGTAGCTAGTATGGAGGCCAGCAGGTGATGTAGTGGTTAAGACACTGGACTCCTACATGGCTGCGGTTTGAGTCCTGTACCTGAAGGCTTGAAAATCACGCTTAGCGCATGTACATATGTGCCCAAAGTCTCAAGAGAAGAGACTGCAGGGTGGCCATCCCCAGTTGGGTGGTTTCTCACTTTCCTTTTCTGACTCTCCAGTAAGCTCATGTGCACTATGCCAAAACCTTAAAACAATGACAAAAGTAGCTAGTGTGGCCATAGGAACTAAATTTAAAATGTTGTGATTGTTACAGTTAAAAAAATTTTCACTTTATTATTTCAATTTGCTATAAGGCATGTGTGCATACCAAAGACAGACAGACAGAAAGTGAGAAAGCTGCCAGGTCTGGGACATGAACTGCAGTTAGTCAGGTGGGAGCCCAGGGCCTTAACCTCTAGACACCTGCTGACCCACAATTAGATTTTTTTAATGGAGAGTTTTTGCTATAGGGTGTGTGTGCTCACTGGAGAGAGAGAGAAATGGAGAGAAATTACCCTTCCCAGGGTGATGGTGATGCCACAATCCCTTCTCCATTTTTCTCTTTGGATTTTAGGCACACATGCATACACGCCCTGGGTGAGTTTCAAGTTGCCAGGTTCAAGACGAACTGTAGTTGGCCATGTGGGAGTTCAACACTTTAACCACTATGCCTCTTGGTAGTCCCACAATTAGATAAAAAAAAAAATAAACACGTGACTAGTGACTACCAAGTGGGACAGTGTAGTACATTTCCATCATCCTATAAAGTTCCCTCTTTTCTAGCAAATCCCATCCCATTGTTCTTGCCATCATACCAAACAGATGAGTTATTTCACATTCTTGGATTTGATGAAAATGAATTCCTATTATGTACTCTTGTCTCTAACTTTTTTTTTTTTTTGAGAGGTTTTTGCTATAGGGTGCGTGTGCTCGCCAGACAGAGAGATAGAAAGAAAGAAGTCACCCCCCAGGGGGGATGGCCATGCCGCAATCCCTTCTCCTCCATTCTTCTCTCGGGATCTTGGGCACGCACGCACAAGCGCCCAGTGTGAGTTTTAAGCCACCGGGTGGGGGACTTGAAGCGTGGTCAACTACATGGGAGTTCAGTGACATAGCCATTCCATTAACTGCTGGTCCCTGTCTAACTTCTTTTGGTGAACATAGTTTTTTTGGTATTTATCCAGGCTCTATGTATCAGTGATCCTTTCCTTTTAACTGCTCAATAGTATTCCACTGCATACCACAGTTTGTTTTTCTGTGTCCCTAGTGATAGACATTTGGGTTATTTCCTATCATTTGGTTTTAATGCTGAAAATATTGTATTTAATGTTCTGAATTAATTGAAGGAGAATAGCTGCATGCATATATCAAAAGGTCATTTACTTTTGATCTTGAGCAAAGACAGTCAATTTATGATTCTATTATCATCCTTCTATGCAGGGGTAAAATTTTAATTCCAAGATCTATTCAAAGGTAGAGATACTTCAGGACTGACTGCTGAATAATCAACTGGTTTTGTATTAATGAAAGAAAACACAATTAGAAAGACAAACCTCCCAGAAAAAAAGAGATTGTACTGTTTTTGAAACCTAAATATACTCTGGGTGGTTACAAATGCAGTTGGGGGTATTGAAAGAACAGTGGCAGATTATGTACAGTTTCGAATTATCTTGGGTTCTATCACCCTCTGTTACTACTGATAATTATCACACATCCACAGAATTTCAGAGCTAGTAAAGTCAATTAGTAATCTAGTGGTTTAATTCTCCAGTGCTCTGCATTTAAGTGCTCAATGTGAGTAGAAATGAAACCATTCCTGGGACCAACAGTTAGCGTAATGGCTACGTTGGTAGACTCCCACGTAGTCGACCGCGGTTCGAGTCCTGGACCCGGTGGCTTAGACTCATGCCGGGCGTCTGTGCGTGCGTGCCCAAGATCCCGAGAGGAGAATGGAGGAGAAGGGACTGTGGCATGGCCATCCCCCGTGGGGGGTGATTTCTCGCTTTCTGTCTCTGTCTGGCGAGCGCACACGCCCTATAGCAAAAACCTCTCCAAAAAAAGAAAAAAAAAAACATTCCTTTCACATATGAGAATTAAGACTCTACACATCTCTATCAATTGAAGAAAATAAGATGTTATAATCAAATGAAAAATGTGAAAGTAGGTGTGATTTCTGGTTTATTAAAGGGTTGACCACAAATTTAACATTACAGAACAAGACATTATATAAAAATTTTTAGAAGCCTGTCACATATGAGTAATCTTTTCAAATGCATCTTATTTTTTTAAGATACATATTGTAATAACCTATTAGTCCTGCATATGCAGGGGGGTATCAACAGGAGGAAATATCCTTAGTAGATAATACTGAAAAGTTTTAGGCTTCACATTTTTCAAGTGGTTCAGATACAAATGTGTTAATCCATGTCTCTGCCAATCATTCCAATCTGAGAGCAAAAACCAAGTTCAGAGGATACAATATTTTAAACTCATAAATTAAATTTTAAAATTTTACAGACAGGAACTACTCATCAAATAATTTATTGCAATGACAGTTTATTGAATTTGTTAAGAAACGTAAGGTACTTTTTACACTTGTAATAGACCCATTTTCTCCTTTTTTAAAGAGATATTTGCTATAGGGTATGTATGCTCACTGGAGACAGACAAACGAGAAATTATACAACCCCAGAGGGGATGGACGCGCCACAATCCCTTCTCCTCCAGTCTCCTCTTGGGATTCTAGGCACACACCCACACGTACCCAGAGAGAGTTTAAAGCTGCTGGGTCTGGGACTCAAACCACAGACAACTACATGGGAGTTCAGTGCTATAACCATTACACCATCTGTTAGTCCCTCCATTTTCTTTTTCTTTTTTGCTATAGGGTGTGTGCGCTCGCCAGACAGACAGAGACAGAGAGACAGAAAGTGAGAAATCACCCCCCAAGGGGGATGGCCATGCCACAATCCCTTCTCCTCCATTCTCCTCTCGGGATCTTGGGCATGCACGCACATGCGCCTGTTGTGAGTTTCAAGCCACCGAGTCCGGGATGCAAACTGCGGTCGACTACATAGGAGTCCAATGACATAGCCATTGCACTAACTGCTGGTCCCTCCATTTTCTTTTTAAGTTCAGTGCATTGTGCAGTGTAATAGGTAATAACTGTTAAAATAGCCTAACATAGCTGAGCCTTTTCTGTGACTAAATTTTTTTCTGAAATAATACATACAACTTATACAAAGATGCAATTTTTTGGCTTAAAAAAAAAAGAAAAAAAAAGACCAAAAGAGATCCTATCAGAATTGAGTATAGGAGGGACCAGCAGGTGGAGTGGTTGTGAAGGAGCTGGACACACCCACATGGCTGACCATGGTTGGAGTTTCTCTCTCTCTGTCTTTCTCTGGTCAAATTAAATGAATGAATGAATAATTAAAGTAAAATAATTCTTAAAAAAATTGCTATAGGAAAAGGTATTTCTAGGTATTTTTATAACTAATTATAAACATGCATATATAAACCATTATGTTTTTTGAGTCTGTAGCTTGTTGGTACTTTAGTTGATTCAGTGAGGTAATAATACTGAAAATTTCAAATTATATTTATCTCATTATGGTTAGATGTCATATCATCAGTTTCCCAAAGTCAGATAAAAACATCTAAATCCTAATGTCTCAAAAATTCAGTTAGGGAAATTTATCTATTCCTAATTCAGGAAAAGGCCAACCTTGGTAGTAGTAAAAAAATGCCTCCAAGCAGCTCTCTCTGTCTTTCTCTGGTCAAATTAAATGAATGAATGAATAATTAAAGTAAAATAATTCTTAAAAAAATTGCTATAGGAAAAGGTATTTCTAGGTATTTTTATAACTAATTATAAACATGCATATATAAACCATTATGTTTTTTGAGTCTGTAGCTTGTTGGTACTTTAGTTGATTCAGTGAGGTAATAATACTGAAAATTTCAAATTATATTTATCTCATTATGGTTAGATGTCATATCATCAGTTTCCCAAAGTCAGATAAAAACATCTAAATCCTAATGTCTCAAAAATTCAGTTAGGGAAATTTATCTATTCCTAATTCAGGAAAAGGCCAACCTTGGTAGTAGTAAAAAAATGCCTCCAAGCAGCTTAAAAATTGATGTTACAATGTCCTAGCACAAAGGTCACACTTTTTCCAAAGAATAGTCCCTCAAAGTACCCATTTACACTCTTGAGACACAGTTTTGCATAAACTTCATTATGTGGTTTTCCTGCCTGCAGATTAAAAGTAAATTAAAAGTGAGAATAATAACAGAACTATGTTCACTGACATCAGAAAGAAGCAACAGCTGACAGTGAGGAGAAGACAGGCAAACTATAACACATTAGAACTAAGCTTTTCAGTCCTGTAATGAGCAAACAAACCCTATACATCAGTAACAGAAGACTTTATCTGTAAATCTAACAAAATGAATATTCATGGTTACCAGTTTTCATACAGCTGGAACGTAAACCTCATTCCCTCTGTGTACGTCAAAATTATAAATTTCCAGAGTTTAACTGATGTTGGTCGCCATTATCATTTGTCTTGACTAGAAGCTCCTTGTATCAGTGGGCCATGAAATCTTAGCTTTAGCACTGGGCTGACCAGTTTACCATTATAGACTACTATAAGAAACATTTACAACTCATTTTGAGATTATTGAAGGCACCAATATTTTAACTATTGTTGCAATAGTTAAGATGCCTTTATCTAGTATTTCATGGCACAGAGCCATAAAATTTTTAACTCTGTGCTTGTTTTTCCTAAAATGTCAGTATTACCTACCTAATAGAGGTGTTGTCAGGATTACTGAGATAATATATGTAAAACACTTAGCACAAGGTCCCAGGCAGAGTAAGTGCTCAGTATTATTTTAGCACTAGTGAACTCATGCCGGTCCAAATCCTTTATTTGCAGGTGCAAAAATTAAGCCTCAAGAGGAGAAATGACTTCCTAAGGCTCTACTTTTAATGTTATTGTCTTGGATAAGCAGCTTAGCTGAAAACGTAGGAGATTTGAGGTATTGAGAGAGCCCCGGGGCATGTGCCTGCTGGACTCCAGCCTGCAAACTGGACGAGTATGTTTGAACCATGAGGTATTAGGGCTGAGCGTTATCAACGGGGATGTTCGAGATAGCAGGTTGTATACTAACAACACTCATCACAGACGGAAGCCATTCGTCCACTTCAACATAGGAGGAAACAAGACCCTCGCTCTACAGAAGCCTGTCAAGTAACCGGGACTGAGAACGAAGCAACTCGGATCCGGGGTTGAGCTCCAATCCCAGTTCGGTCAACTTTAAAGAGGGCCAAGCACTTTATTTAAGGTCTGAAAAATAAAGCGGAACTAAAGAAACAGGACGGTATCTCACGCAGGTAAAAGTTACCCCACCCCTCGACGCCTTTCGTTGAGGGGGACCGCCATGAGTTTTCTCAGATTCCGCGGAGGGCAGTTTCTTGCTCCTTACTAGCACTTAGTCCCAGCCCTGTAGGTAGGGAGTGATGACCTCGCCTCTTCGCTCTGGAGTGTGGGCCGGAGGTGCTCGGACCTTCACCTCTCCGGACCGCGCCGCGGCGGGACCACAGGAGTCCCGCCGGCTGCCCACACGCGCCCCGGGTTCGCCTTCTCTAAGATGGCGGCGGAGGCAGCTTGCTCACGCCCCGCCGCCCGCGCTCCTTGGAGTCATGGCCTCGAGAGGGGGGAGCGGACCAGCGTGTGGAAAGCAGGAGGGCGAGGGCAGCTCGGACCTTCCAGTCCAGCTCCGGCGCCGGAGCCCTGAAGTGCCCGGGAAAGCGATAGGTGGACGCGACCAGGAACACTGCCGGCACCAGAAAACCGAAAAAAGCGGCGGCACATCCGGGCCCCTCCGCCTGCCCGCCCCGGAAATGACGCTACGGAGGAGGCGGAGGCCGCTCTTCAAAGTGAATTCTTCCCCCGCCATAGCTGGTCTTTTCACAAAGTGGCAGGGCTAGTCTTCGCCACCCCCTCCCTCGAGTTAGCTGTTACTCTCTGGTGGCTCTGAGGCTTCCCTGCTCGAAGCCGGCTGCTAGGGCAGGCGGCTCTCGTTTCACACAAAGTACCTCTCGCACCGTGACCCTACGCGCTCCCCGGCTTCCCAGCGCGTGCCGGAGCGCTCCTCGTAGAGACCTCCCGGTGACCTCATCCCCTGCCCAACCTAAGCGCACCTCTCCCGAGACCAGTCGGAATCCCGGCCTTGCGGCCCCCACCCCGTCCGGGCTCGGCGGCTGTCAGTCAGGGCGCTGAGCCCGCCCTTTCCGGCGGCTCTGTAGGGCCCGCCTCCTCCCCTCTTCCCTCCCCCACCCCTCCCCGTGCGAGTGTCTCCCTCTCCCTCTCGCTCCCTCTCTCTCTCCCTCTCTCTCTCTTTTGTGAGTTATAGCAACCGTTGCCTTGTGAATCAAGCGCCATAGTCACCGTAGTCCTGGCGACTGTTACCCATCAACAACAACTACTCCTCTCCTCCTCCTCCTCCTCTTCCTCCTCCTCCTCCCCACCACCACCATCTCCATCACCCACCAACAACACCACAATAATCCACAGCCAAGGTGAATATTCTTCGGTCTCTACATGTGTGTGGGAGCGTGTGGATGCGTGTGAACGCGTGTGTCCGTGCGTGTGTGTGTTCGTGTGTGCGAGCCGAGTGTGGCTGTGCGGGGGTCTCACTCCTGACACCCG
>NW_006159849.1:2441245-2484551 GCF_000334495.1 Tupaia belangeri chinensis
GAGGGAGCCGCAGTTTGGCGATGCGGATGCAGGATCTTTACCCTAGGTCTGGTCTGAGGAGGAGGGTCAGGTGAAGAGAGAAGGGTTTTTTTTGTCCGTTCTTTAATTTTCTTCTCTTTCAAAGCTGCTTGTTTCCTGCTTCTTTCAAAACCGAAATAGACAACAATGTGTAGGGGGGACCCAAGAGGTGGTGTTTTGTTGTTGTTGTTGTGCACTTGTGGGGCCTTGTTAGGGGTTTTGTTATTTTTATCCTCATACATCGGTGAACTTTTCCCACTGTCTATTCCCTTCGTTTTTGCCCCTCTTTGCCTGGTGCTACATGGGCTGCTCTTGTTTTACCATCATCAGCTTCACTGTTTTCTTTTTTCTTTTAAAACTGTATTTTCTTTGTGCTGCAAACAGTCTTAATATATATTCAGCATTAAAAAAAAATTCTCCCCCCACCCCCCCACCCCTTGCACACACATTGAAAGCTGGGGCCCCTTTGCTGGGTTCTTTGCTGTACTGAGGAAGAGAATTTTTTTTTTTTAAAGTCTTTCTCCCTCTACCCTCTCTTTTTGGTATGTGTGTGTGCTTGTTATTTCAACCGGATGCAGGGCATCTGCGATACTTGGGTTAGTAGTTATTGACAGTGCTTTATCCTTCAATTGGAGATGGGAGGGGTGGTAGTGAGGATCCGTTTCACTTTGATGAACCTCCCTCCCCATGGTAGAGTGTTAACAGTTTTCATTGTGGCTATGAGACTTTGTGTGTGATGAACAGGGAAAGGACACAAGGAAGCTTTGTAAGAACTCAGTTTACAGTGTTATTTGTGACAGTTATGGTACTTTTAAGAGTTTTCTTTTTTTCATCTCCATTTTCTTTTGAGAGTTGAAATCGAAGTCAAGTTGTTCATAAAGAATGTATGAAGCTTCTCAACTTGAAACGTGTGTATATTTCACTTTGTGGCTGTTAAGATTAGGCATGTGTGTTCTTAACATATTTTAAAAATTTACTTTCTGGTTTTATTTGGACAGTGACTTAAATCTGCTCAGGAGAGAACTTTTTCCTTTTTAAGTCTTCTAAAAAACTATTTTTCTCTGTAGCTTTGATTACGTATCAGTCTTCAAGTTGTAGAGTTCTTGGTTAGAGTTTACCCAATTTTACAGATCCCCTAAATTTGTTTATTTTCAGCCTAACTTTTAATTAATAGATGATTAGTGAAGAGTCTTTGTAATGAATGTGTGCCAGAACAAACATAATGCACTATTATAGTTGCACACATTGAAGTTTCCAATTTAGAATTTTAAAATACATGTTTAAATATTCTTTCCAACAGCAAACATATATTGATTTAACTGTGATTTAACTGACTAAGCAGCCTGGAATAATGTGATGGTATTAATTATTCTTGAGGTTGTCAATGAGAAGGTTGGATAATTACAGTGCTTTCAAGGATAGTATTTTGTAAAATAAGAATTGGGGGTTAAAAAAACTTTACCTCTTTAAATTCATTTCCATGTTGCTTCTATATTAAATGAAGATGACAGTTTGTTCTGAAAGAAATCACTCTAAGAGCGGTCAGATTTCTTTATAAGTATTCATCTCTTCCCCAACCTGGGTTCCAAGCAAATCTCTTAATATTCACCTTTTAATTCTTTTTGGTCAAATTTTCTGTTCAGATGAGTGTCAAATGTCTAAATACTTTTGGATGGTGAAGCTCCTGGGTGCTATAAACTCTCTCTGAAGTTAATAGGAGTTTTGCTGTCTTGGGACAGTTTCAGATGTTAGGTCATTTACATAATAGGTTTATAGCCTAGTAGGTTATGTGTTATAATGTTAGGGTTTAATATTTTTATTTGCAGTGTGCAGAAGTCTTTTGAGGCATTTCGCTCATTACGTATAACTCAGGGTTTTTATAATTTATATTCTCAATCACAAGTTGATTTGAGGGCAGAACTTGAATTCTGCTATCCATCTTTTAAAACACATACGTGGTATAGAGTTGCTTTGGGTCAAAGTAAGTTGACATTATTCTTCTCCCCCCACCCCCCCACCCCTTGCACACACATTGAAAGCTGGGGCCCCTTTGCTGGGTTCTTTGCTGTACTGAGGAAGAGAATTTTTTTTTTTTAAAGTCTTTCTCCCTCTACCCTCTCTTTTTGGTATGTGTGTGTGCTTGTTATTTCAACCGGATGCAGGGCATCTGCGATACTTGGGTTAGTAGTTATTGACAGTGCTTTATCCTTCAATTGGAGATGGGAGGGGTGGTAGTGAGGATCCGTTTCACTTTGATGAACCTCCCTCCCCATGGTAGAGTGTTAACAGTTTTCATTGTGGCTATGAGACTTTGTGTGTGATGAACAGGGAAAGGACACAAGGAAGCTTTGTAAGAACTCAGTTTACAGTGTTATTTGTGACAGTTATGGTACTTTTAAGAGTTTTCTTTTTTTCATCTCCATTTTCTTTTGAGAGTTGAAATCGAAGTCAAGTTGTTCATAAAGAATGTATGAAGCTTCTCAACTTGAAACGTGTGTATATTTCACTTTGTGGCTGTTAAGATTAGGCATGTGTGTTCTTAACATATTTTAAAAATTTACTTTCTGGTTTTATTTGGACAGTGACTTAAATCTGCTCAGGAGAGAACTTTTTCCTTTTTAAGTCTTCTAAAAAACTATTTTTCTCTGTAGCTTTGATTACGTATCAGTCTTCAAGTTGTAGAGTTCTTGGTTAGAGTTTACCCAATTTTACAGATCCCCTAAATTTGTTTATTTTCAGCCTAACTTTTAATTAATAGATGATTAGTGAAGAGTCTTTGTAATGAATGTGTGCCAGAACAAACATAATGCACTATTATAGTTGCACACATTGAAGTTTCCAATTTAGAATTTTAAAATACATGTTTAAATATTCTTTCCAACAGCAAACATATATTGATTTAACTGTGATTTAACTGACTAAGCAGCCTGGAATAATGTGATGGTATTAATTATTCTTGAGGTTGTCAATGAGAAGGTTGGATAATTACAGTGCTTTCAAGGATAGTATTTTGTAAAATAAGAATTGGGGGTTAAAAAAACTTTACCTCTTTAAATTCATTTCCATGTTGCTTCTATATTAAATGAAGATGACAGTTTGTTCTGAAAGAAATCACTCTAAGAGCGGTCAGATTTCTTTATAAGTATTCATCTCTTCCCCAACCTGGGTTCCAAGCAAATCTCTTAATATTCACCTTTTAATTCTTTTTGGTCAAATTTTCTGTTCAGATGAGTGTCAAATGTCTAAATACTTTTGGATGGTGAAGCTCCTGGGTGCTATAAACTCTCTCTGAAGTTAATAGGAGTTTTGCTGTCTTGGGACAGTTTCAGATGTTAGGTCATTTACATAATAGGTTTATAGCCTAGTAGGTTATGTGTTATAATGTTAGGGTTTAATATTTTTATTTGCAGTGTGCAGAAGTCTTTTGAGGCATTTCGCTCATTACGTATAACTCAGGGTTTTTATAATTTATATTCTCAATCACAAGTTGATTTGAGGGCAGAACTTGAATTCTGCTATCCATCTTTTAAAACACATACGTGGTATAGAGTTGCTTTGGGTCAAAGTAAGTTGACATTATTCATATTGATTGATTAAATAATAATGAGAAATTCTAACAAATGATAAATTTTAAAATTAAACACAGGGTAAATACCATTTAGTTTTTTTTCTTCCATAATATTTTTCCTAGGAGAGACTATTATATTGCTGTTATCCTATGTTTTCAGTTTTTAGACTAATAGGGATGTGAATGTGATCATGTTTTGATAGTAAAAATATTAAATAAGAGTCATTTGTAACTTATTTTCAATAGTAATTATAGTTCAATATATGTCTTAATGCCTGTCTCCTTTCGGATTGTTTTATCTGTGAAGTATATTAAATGGTATGGATATAAAATGTTTACATATGTATGGTAAATTTATACATTCCTAGAAGTTTTGCACCATTTCATAGTTTTTCCATTATTTGGTAGTTAACGCTTAATTTAAAAATACTGTATTTTCTCCAGTATTCAAATAGACTTCTACTCAGAGATTGGAGTAAAAGTTTGTAGTTTGGCTTATACGTTTAATATGTTTTAATCCTGAACAATATTTTTATCCCAATTTATTGTAGTAAATTATTTTACTATTAAAAAGAGCAATTAAAAAAATGAACAAATCTTAAGATAGATTTCGTGCATTGTTTAATTGGTGATATATGTTACTTTTCGGTAACATTTTTCATTATTCTTCAGAAAGTTTGTATTTTGTGTGTATTCTGCAAACTTCTAAGGGAAGAAATCAGTAGGTGGAGTATAATGATTTTGCTTTTAAAATTCAAAAGAGAGATGAGTGCGTATTTTAAAGAGTGTATATAGAATCACATGTGTGGGAAGAGTTAAAAGAAAAAAACTTCTCTGAGCAGTCTGATAGGAAAATTACTCTGTGGTATCCATACTGAGAGTATGTTACAAGAAGTGAGAGTAGTAAAGAAGTAAAGTTTCAAATTATGACACGTTTACTAGTTATTTTGCTTTTATGCTGAGCATTTGGCTGAAATCTTCTTTGCTCAGTTACTTTAAAAGTAGTTTTCCTAAATGAATTCTTTGCCTTTTAACTATTAGATATATATTCTCGGTGGCCATTGAAAATGGATTTTAAATTCCTCTGTTCACAGGTGCATAGTGTTCCCATATTTTGGAAATCCAAGATTAAGTGGGTTTGACTAAATCTCGCTTGTTAGGACAGATGGCTGCTTTAAACAGGTGCCACTTTCATTTTTTTACTGCATTGTTGGGACTTCCAGAGGTTCACAAAAGGGCTGTCTAAAGCAGGTGGCATCCTTTGTTTTTGTTGTTAGTAAAATCATCCTTTAAAGTTAATTATTTTCCTAGGAAAGGTTTTATTTTTTAGGTTTTTTTTTTAAAAAGTAAAAGTTTTGAACTACTCAAAATTTATAATTTAATTAGCATGACTTTTATTTTTGAACTGCATTCTGTTGTCAAGCTGTAAACTTGCATATCCTTTCAGAAAACAGTTATTAATTCTTACAAATAATGGTAAACTCTTTCAAGGCAGAAAAGGTATACAGAAGCACTTTAAACATTAAATGAATCAAATTTATCTGAAGGAAAAAAAACAGTGCATATTTGAATAAAGTGAAATTTGGGTGGCATGACAAGTTAAATTTTGCCATCTCATACTTAAGGACTTTTTGACAGCATTAAATTTTTATGCTTTAATTTGAATGATATATTTTGAAAATGTGTATTGCTTTTGCTGGTTTAATATTTTAAATGTTTTCAAGCTCAAACATATTCCTGACCTACTTCAGCTATGAAGTTTATAGTGATCTTTCAAAATGAAAATTGTTTTTTAAGCATTAATGTTTAAAAATATGTGTTGGAGAAAATATAAGAATAAATTAGCCTATTGATTTCTAAGGTTCGTATTTACTCTATTATCTCGTCCTTTTTTTTTTGTGGGAATTTTATATATCTTATAATAGATGCACCAGAGGGTGCTGTTTGTGACATGAAATTATCATCACTAAGAATGTGAACTGATTAAACTTTTATTTAAAGAAAAAGATTTAATTGTCCATATATTCATTCAAACATATACTAGCCTTATTTCTATGGACTGTAAAACTTAATGTACTATCTAAAATCGGCAGTTTGATATCAAAGCTTATCTCTGTGTGCTGATATATTAGGTCATCGAGAAAGTTATAGTGTGTTTTTCTATGCAAAAATGTGTCACTACTTTCACAACAACCTACTATATTAGCATAACATATAAAAATGTCAAGGTTGATATCTTTGGCATTGTCTGAATGTTAGCATTAGTCACATAGGTATATACATTGACCATCATATATAATTATTTTAACCTCTGTCTCAAAAATATAGCTTGACCTGGGAATCATACTCTTTGGCTATATGGCTTTCTACCCTGTGAACTTGACATTATTGGCACTTACTGTTATAGTGACCATTCTTGTAACACATATGGCATAATTCACAATATATATTTTTTAATGGTACAGTCTTTTAAAAAACTGCGTCTGAAAAGTGTAACTAGTTACAGTAGTTATCATGTTAATTAACCAACAATAAAATATTATTAAACTTACCTAGATAATCCCTATTTCATGTTACTGTTGTAGTTTTCTTTGGTTTTGTAATTTGGCTTAGTGTCTGAAAGAGTTTAGGTTCTCTAATGTACTACTTACTTCTAATGTATTAGTAACCTAATCTGAATGTTTGTTCAGTGAGAGATTTTTAGGGGAACTGTTGAATCTCATCTTTAGAACTGCTGCTTTTATTGTTGACTCTTTTCACAGCGGTATATGCTCTAAAAGACTGAGACTGAGAGGGTGAGCTTGCTCAGATAAGCTCAGAAAGATATAGTTATTACATATAAACATTTATCTTGGTAATGAGTTTATCTGTGCCATTGTCTCACATTTAACTACAGTTTGCCAATTGTGATTTTTAAAAAACTAAGTACTGGGTTGTCGGGAAAGTCATGATGCATTTTTGCCTAGAAAACCACGTCGTGACTTTCCTGGCAACCTAATATTATTGTCATCATTTTTGCTATAGGGCATGTGTGCTTGCTGGAGACAGACAGACGGAAAAAGAAAGCACCTACCCCCCCCCCACCCACGGGGGGCGCGCACACCAACTCCTATTTCATGTTACTGTTGTAGTTTTCTTTGGTTTTGTAATTTGGCTTAGTGTCTGAAAGAGTTTAGGTTCTCTAATGTACTACTTACTTCTAATGTATTAGTAACCTAATCTGAATGTTTGTTCAGTGAGAGATTTTTAGGGGAACTGTTGAATCTCATCTTTAGAACTGCTGCTTTTATTGTTGACTCTTTTCACAGCGGTATATGCTCTAAAAGACTGAGACTGAGGGTGAGCTTGCTCAGATAAGCTCAGAAAGATATAGTTATTACATATAAACATTTATCTTGGTAATGAGTTTATCTGTGCCATTGTCTCACATTTAACTACAGTTTGCCAATTGTGATTTTTAAAAAACTAAGTACTGGGTTGTCGGGAAAGTCATGATGCATTTTTGCCTAGAAAACCACGTCGTGACTTTCCTGGCAACCTAATATTATTGTCATCATTTTTGCTATAGGGCATGTGTGCTTGCTGGAGACAGACAGATGGAAAAAAAAAGCACCCCCCCCCCCCCCCCCCGGGGGGGATGCCCACTCCACAGTTCCTTCTCCTTTATCCTCATATAGGAATTCCAGGTACACAATCACATGTGCCTGGTGTGGTTTTCAAGTCCATGGGTCTGGTACTTGAACTATGTGGTTTCCCATGTGGGATTCAGTCGCCTTGATCACCACACCATCAGCTGGTCTGCTAATTGTCATATTTTTAAAAAGTAAGTGGGAACCAGCAGTTAGCGTAATGGCTATGTCGCGGGGCTCCCACGTAGTCGACCGCGGTTCGCATCCCGGACCCGGTGGCTTAAAACTCACACTGGGCGCATGTGCGTGTACGCTCAAGATCCTGAGAGGAGAATGGAGGAGAAGGGATTGTGGCGTGGCCATCCTCCCTGGAGGGTGATTTCTCGCTTTCTGCCTCTCTGTCTCTCTCTGTCTGTCTGGTGAGCGCACACGCCCTATAGTGAAAATCTCTCCAAAAAAAAAAAGAAACAGTAAGTTTATAAGGCATGGTACATTCTATATTAGAATGC
The DNA here is from genome assembly GCF_000334495.1 of Tupaia belangeri chinensis. NCBI lineage: Eukaryota > Metazoa > Chordata > Mammalia > Scandentia > Tupaiidae > Tupaia > Tupaia belangeri. The sequence continues at coordinate 2,448,970 of NW_006159849.1, forward strand.
CTTAAAGCATTTTTAAAAAAGAATTATTTAATTTTATTTATTTATTCATTTAACTTTTAAATTTGACCCGAGAGAGACACAGAGAGATAGAGAAAGTGAGAAAGCAAGTCACCAGGTCTGGGGCTTGAATCATGGTCAGCCATGTGGGAGTGTCCAGTGCCCTAACCATGACGCCACTTGCTGGTTCCCAGCCTTAAAGAATCTTAAAGATCAGTAGAAAGTAATAGTATTTTTTAATACTAGTCTAGCTAAAATAGGTTAGGCATTTTTCTTGAAAAATACAGTCCTACAGTTTATAGTTACTTTATGCCACTAAGATTTAGAAAATATATGACAAGTTGTATTGTTAAAAAAAATCTTTATATTTGAAGTTTTACATTTAATATCAAAGTACAAGATGTACTCAGTAAAAGTGTGTTGGTTAAAAGTTTGAATTGTATTTAGGATATCAATAAATATGTCTATGGTTCTTTCAGTAGATGGACAGAACAAGTATATTGGTTAAGAATACAGATTTTGGAGTCAGACTTAAGATAATCTTACTTGCTTTGTGAGTTTAGACAAGTTATTTTACCTAAGTTAGCCTCCGTTTTCTCAGGTGAAAAATTTTTTCAAGATCAAATTTACCTGCCTTATGAGGTTTCGTGAATATTAAAAGAGTTAATATATGTAATGTGCTTTTGACATGGAATACATGCTTAATACTTGATAGCTATTAGTATTAGGAAATGCTGAGAAGATACCTAGTCTAGTCTTTTTGCTACCTAAGAATACATCTTTTTTTTTTTTAAAAAAAAAACAACAACAATTAATTGCACGTGAGTTTTGCCAGAGAAAGAGAGAGTGAGAGAGGGAGAGTGAGAAAGCAAGCCTCCAGGTCTGGAACACAAACTGCGGTAGCCCATGTGGGAATTCCAGTGCCTTCACCACCATGCCACTTGCTGGCCCCAGAATACATTTTTTTTTTTTTCTTTTTGAGAGGTTTTTGCTACAGGGCGCTTGCGCTCGCCAGAGAGACAGAGACAGAAAGAGAGAGAGAGAGAGAGAGAGAAAGCGAGAAATCACCCCCTGCCAGGGGGTATGGCCACGCCCCAATCCCTTCTCCTCCATTCCCTTGGGATCTTGGGCACGCACACACATGTGCCTGGCGTGAGTTTAAGGCACCAGGTTCGGGACTCGAACCGCAGTTGAATACATGGGAGTTCAGCGACATAGCCATTACGCTAACTGCTGGTCCCCAGAATACTTCTTATATGTTCCATGGATCATCTGGTTTTAGTATGCCCAGAGTTTGAAAACATTTATTTGCTCACTAATCTCTCATTAAGTAGTGTTCCCTTTCCCTCACTTTGAAAAATAGATATCAACCTGTCAATTGTAGGTTTGGATTACCACTTGATAACCAGTCTTGTTATCACACTGGCTTAATAGAATGCTAGATTAGAATTACTAGTTCTCTGTCCTTATTATGATGGTCTTTTACTATGTTTGTGTAATTCTCCTGGTCCAGGGATTTCAGATTAAGAACTAGTGATGTAATATTTCGTTATCTCTTCTACCTCCCATTGTCCATTTCATTGTCCCATTTTATATGTTCCTTTTCATGTTAATACATGAACTCATTTGAAAGCGTTTTGAGCCTTATTTGTAAACTAAACACAGTCATTAATATATAATAATACAGAATCTAGTCAGTTATATAAAGATGAGTTCATCAAGGAATTATTCTATCATTTCATAATACATTGCTTAAATTTGTTATTTTACTAAATGTAGAGAAATACATGAGGCCACCACTTCTGTACCTGAAGTAGTAAGTTGTTTTGGGATAATTCGCCAGTTCTAATCTTGAACTATAAAGTAACTTTGGAACACTCTGCAGTATTAACATATAATATGAAATTATAGAGGAAAAACCGTATCTTTGGCTTCCTTTCTTTGGATGTTAAAGATATTTAAAGTAACATTTTAAAGTTGTCTGCTATATTTAAAGTTGCTATTCATTTATTTGCTACATTTCTATCTTTTGCTGAACATTTTGATTAAAAATGAAATGTTTTTCTCATTTTAGAGTGATCCAAATATCCTAATCTTTCTCAAACTGGAAATGTGATTTCTTGATTTCTGTATTTCAGTTGAAAGCTTAGCTGATACTATTGGGTTGTCAAAAAAGTCATGACATGTTTTTGCATAAAAAAGTACTTCATGACTTTTTTGATGGCCCAATATATGTCATAATTTTTGCAGAATCATTATATATTGTACAGTTTGCTTGTCTCCCTCATTTTACGCACTCCCATCGTCTCCAGACTTAAAATGTTTAATTAATTACTTAAGGCCCTTTGGGGGACCAGCAATTGGTGTAAATGGCTATGTCATTGGACCCCAGCAGTTGACAACGGTTCGAGTCCCGGACCTGGTGGCTTAAACTAACTCTGGGCATGTATGTGTGTGTGCCGAGGATCCGAGAGGAGAATAGAGGAGAAGGGATTGCAGTGTGGCCATCCCCCCTGGGGGGTGATTTCTCTCTTTCTGTTTCTCTGTCTCTCTCTGTCTTTCTGGAGAGTGCACACGCCGTATAGCAAAAACCTCTCCAGAAAAAAAAAAATTACTTAAGGCCCCTTAACATTATTTTTATAGATAATTAGCTTTAGCATATAAAATTAGACTGACTCTTAGCCTTCTTCTCTGCTTCCTTTCACCAAGGAATTTTTTTTTTACTTTTTTTTTTTTTTGGAGAGGTTTTTTTTTTTTTTTTGCTATAGGGTGTGTGCGCTCGCCAGACAGACAGACAGACAGAAAGCGAGAAATCACCCCCCACGGGGGATGGCTATGCTGCAATCCCTTCTCTTCCTTTCTCCTCTTGGGATCTTGGGCATGCATGCACACGTACCTGGCATGAGTTTTAAGCCACTGGGTCCGGGACGTGAACCGCGGTCGAGTACATGAGAGTCCAGTGACATAGCCATTACGCTAACTGCTGGTCCCTCACCTAGGAATTTGACACACTTTTTTTTTAAAAAAAATTACTTTTCAAAATTTAATTTTATTTATTCATTCATTTATTTTAATATGACCAGAGAGGGGCACATGCGTGCACACACACACGGGGGGCGGGGGTGTGGGAGAGAGGGAAAGTGAGAAAGTGAGAAAGTAAGCCACTAGATCTGGGACAGGAACCATGGTTGACCATGTGGGCGTATCTAGCACGCCATCTGCTGGTCTCCACGTTTATAAAGTAACATTTGGAAGAAGGCTAGGAAATGTGACTTAGTAAGACTCTATCTACTTCACCTTCTCCTTCTCCTTCCCTCCCCTCCCCTCCCCATCCCTTTTCTTTTCTTCAGAGGACATGTCTGCTTACTGGAGAGAGAGAGAGTTAGAAAGCACCTCCATGGGGAATGTCACAATCCCTTCTCCTCCATTTCTCCCTCCTTTTGGGATTTTGAGCAAGCATACACCAAGCCTGGCGTGTTTCTTCAGGCTACCAGGTTGTATTTGAACAATGCAGTTGGCCACATAGGACCCAGCCACTTTAACAACCATGCCATTTGGCTGGCCAAGATTACTTTTCTTTTGGAGAGGTTTTTGCTATAGGGTGCGTGCACTCTGCCAGCCAGCCAGCCAGCCAGCCAGAAAGCCAGAAATCACCCCCAATCGGGGGATGGCCATGCCGCAATTCCTTCTCCTCCATTCTCCTCTCTGGATCTTGGGCTTACATGCACATGCACCTGGTGTGAGTTGAAACTGCTCGGTCCGGGACTTGAACCGTAGTCAACTGCATAGGAGTACAGCGACATAGCCATTATGCCAAGTGCTGGTCTCACCATTTTAATCATCTACTGTTTTCTTACAAATTTCTATCAATTTGCTCTTTTAACAAATCCGTAACCAATCTTGTTTCACTAATGATACTACCTGTGTGTGGTTTTGATTCAGAAGACTTACTTTCTGGTACATGGCTGTGTCGTAACCTCTGGCTAATAACTTTAGGAGTAAAGCTCTAGGCTAGTCCAAAAATTTTGTGTTTGCCTATTTGCATATGACTGTTGTTGACTCTTTAACTCCTGGATTCTCTTTCTCTAACTAGAAGCAGTAATTCCTAGTCAATACTGATTGTCTTTGCTTTATAAAGTCTGGTCAAGATTCCTAGAGGTTCAGATGCCTCCTGTTGAGGCAGAAATGGGCATGGGATAAGAGGACCTGGGCCCAGGAAGACAAAGTGAAGAAGCTAGCCTGAAAAGTGCATTTGTTAGTTGTTGTGAAGAGGCACATGAGAGAGAGTGACAAGGCTGAGAAATGAAGGAGCTTGAAAGTGCCAACCAAAGAAGAGGAGAAAACAAAGGTACTCAATCGGCCACTCACTGGAAAACTTTAGTCTAGTTCCTTGAACCCTGTAGGTCTTAGCTTCTGCATCTGTATATTGCAACAAAAGGGTGTGAAAAAGCCCTTTCCAGCAATGAGTCTGATTCCATAGCAAGCCTAGGAAAGCAAAGTATACCAGTAACACAGAACCAGGAATCATATTTCTGTAACTGACTGTCTCAAAGGCTAACATGTTGCTTGGCTATTGTTTCTTCTGATAAGAAGGGAAGAAAACCCAGAGCCTGAGTCTTGCATAATGGCCATACCCATGGCAAAGTCTCAGAAGGTTCCACCGTTTCAGTGGCTTCTGTAGAGAGCAGTGGCCAAGTGCCCTGATTTTCTCACCCACATAGGGATTAGCTGAGTCTCACAGCTTGAGCTCCTGCTGGAGCCAGCTTCTTTATGTATGTGTGCCAGACAAGTGTCTGACAGTTGGGGCTCCTGCCTGTTGCTCACCAATGAGATATTTAAAACAGGACATAATTTTCCAAGTGTATGGATAGGCAATTTGACAAAGAGAGAAGTTCTTTCTTTCTCATCAAAAAGAGTAAAAGTTAATTTAGGCTTCTGCTGACCTCATTTTTTTCTTTTTTAAACATTTCTTACCCATTATTGAGGCCTTTACTTTATCCTTTTCTTCATGCTATTCAACCGATTTATGAAAACCTTGTTAAGATCTGGGCAAGTTGTGAGGGCCTTTGGGTTGTTGTGGGACCCTGGTTTGAGAATCGGTGCTGTTATCCACACTAGTATTCTTTTATGATTTTTCCATTGGTAATAATAATTGCTTTTTTTTTCTCCTGAATATTGTTCATAGTTGGATAAACATTTCTTTTAATTCAGGTTTGGTTGTATAAAAATTCTTTTTGATCTAAAAGTACGTATTTTTTAAAAATTTTACTTTAAATATTAACTTGGTAAGTTGCCTTATAAGATTTTAGAGTATGCAGACTAAGACATAAAGCATTTTTACATTAGTTCAAGGTAAGTCATATAATCTGCCATAGCTCATCCAGCCTAATGGGAAAGTGTGTGAAAGATTAATAGGTTATAATTACTGTTGCTTCTAAAAATTATTTTCGAATGCTCTTTTTATTAATACAAACATCTGTGTTTCTGAGCTACGTGCAGGTTAGCATGCTTAAAAATATTTATGTATTTCGATGTAATTATCATCCTTAAAATGTTTCTGGCCCTTGAAGTCTCAGCATAGTTTACCTTAATGCACAAAACCATTTTATAGACTTTGCTTCTTAGTTAAGTTTCTTCCATGTTTCAGTTGTGGAGGAATAGGGGAGATTGCTGGGGAAGGGCAGGGAAAAACAGATACCTTTTGAAATAGTATCCTGTTTCTGTTGTTAGAATGGCAATAAAAGGGGATGGCATATTTTCTCCAGTTCCTATTCCTAGGCTTTGAAATTTTGGTGGGGATGTGGGTTTAAGTAGGGACTGGGGGCATAGGGAGGTGGGAGATAGGAGTGATTCAGGTGATGCATTCAGCAGTATTTCTTCCAGATCTCCTTTTCTGTTGTAGTATTGTGCAGAGTACATACACGATTGTGAGGATAGGCATTTTATTACTAATTTTTGTCAGTGATTCTTTTTCTCCTGAAGACTGAGTTTATCTCTATCCCTTAATGTATTAGTGGATGTAAAATAATATCCTTCTCTTTTAAGGAAGAGATGCCCAGATTTAGAGAGGCCAGAATGAAAAGGAATAGTGAAAAAATCTAGTTCATGCACGAGATAATACAAGTGATGCCTTAAATCTACCTCTTTATCTTTTGCTTTGAATAGATGGTTTTGCAGATATATTTTTGCAATAGGTTTTTCTCCTGCTCCTATTTATACTGACATTTTAAAGAACTAAAGAGTATACTCTGTCATATCAGGCTTAACTGATTATATCTGATGACAGTCTCAGGTGAGTTTTGGTGAAGTGTCAGTTTTAAGGATCATTAATAAGGAGTATATGAAAAGCTATTATGATAGTAATCTGAAAATCACCTTTATAACTTTAGGTGAACAGTATATATTTTGATGTGCCATGATGAAAACCAAACATGAAAAAATTAATACACAAAACAAGATGAACTTAGATTCTTTGCTTTACAACATGATCATACTGCATAAAAATGTCCCTAAAAGGCATTTTTAAAAAGTCTCTTTTGGGAGTGAAGGGGGCAAACTTGACAGGGTCTCTTCATACTTCAGTCCCCCTCCCCCTGCCCCGCCAATCTTCGAGCTAGCCAGGATCCTAGACATGCTTGCAGGTGGGCCTAGGACATGATCAGGTTGACCCTAAGTCCAAACTCATCACCTCCTGTAGGGTTCCAGCATTGCCTTACTGCTTATGCCACTGTGCCTGGGCCTAAAGTTTGTTTAAATAGTTGGTTTAAAAATTTACTTTATGGGACTGGCATGTGGCTTGGTGGTTAAGGTACTGGACTCCACATGGCCGACCGTGGTTTGAGTCCTGGACCTGGTGACTTACTTTCTCTCACTCTGGTCAAATTAACAACAACAGCAATAATAGTAAATAAAAATAAATAATTATTTTAAAAAGTTACATTTTTAGGGTGTACTTATATTAAGAAAAATGGAATTTAGCTTAGATGTTGTGTTTTGTTTGTATTTGTGTTTTCATGTGTGTGTGTGTGTGTGTGTATGTGTAGGCCTTTAGAAAGTCATTTAAATGTGCATTTTGGTTGGTGTTGTAGGACTTCTGTCAATAGTTTCTTGTTCACTTTTTTCATTATACAGTACATGTCTTGGAATGGTTTTAGGAACATTTAGCATTTCTGCCTTATTGCTCTTGTTTTCAGGCAAGGAAAGTTAGGGGAAATGTCTGATTAAGTTCTTAGAAATGACCTTTGTGTGATTTGAGGAACAATTTTTAATAATGCCTTGCACTATGAAATGATTTTTAGAAGCTACTAGTTAATAAGGGCCGTGAATGCTGAAGCTGAAATAAAGACAAAAAATGTAATTCATCCCAATTATAGTAGGTTAAGATATTGTGCTGCTGCATCAACACTTGATCTGCTCCTTTATTTTTAGAAGTCTGCCGAGTTTTGAAATTTAAAACCTTTTAAATTATATTGAATGAGTAGAGTTGTATAATAGATGTGGATTTATATTTCAGTAAAGGTTTGAGAGCCATACAGCTTGGAAGTCAGGTGGAATTCTTTGTTATGTGAACTTAGAGAGAGATGCATTTTGTTTTTTTGATTAGGTTTGGTTTGCTTGAGCATTTTTGTGGGGGGGGTGCTGATAGAAATGTGAGTTACCAGAAACTGGAGGTATACATCAGAATAATTTTAAGAGCAGGTCATGGTAATGGTCATGATATTCTGCTCTTTTCTGATCCTTCTGCTGGTAATAAACTTGAAATAATGGCTTTTTTCCTTGGGTGATATAATCCTCTCTATTGAATTGTGTTTCTTAATTTTTATTGCTTGTTTGGAGTTTCCCAAATATGCATTGATTGTGAACTTTGGAAGGTCCTGTTCACATTGTAGTTTACAAATCTTAGAAAGAATACCAATAGATGGCACCCCATGCCCAGGACAACACCTTATTTGGAAGAAATGGAGTAGAAAATAAGGGTAAATCAAAGGAGGAAAAATTAGAGTATCTCCCGTGACTTGTACAATGTAAAGGAAAAGATGGGTTATTTCAGGGCTATATGTGAATCCGTTTGCCATTTGCAGCATACCTAATAATGTTGTTACTACTATTAATGACATCATTTTTAACGTTTGATTTAAAAACATTCTCGGAGAGACCTAAGAGGTAACTGGGTATATTACTTTCTAAGCATTTAGCTTTATATCATTGTTCTTTAGTTTTCATTTTGAAAAGGAATGAAAGGATTTATATCAATGTATATTTAATGCCAATACTATTTTGGTTAATTTAGAAATACTGAATTGGCTTAGGTTTTAACCATTTTTTAAATAAGAATTCTTTCATTTAACTTTATTTATTTATTCATATTTGACCAAAGTGGGACAGAGCAAGAGAGCTGAGAGTGAGAGAGAGAGAGAGAGGGAAAGTTAGAAAGCAAGCCACCAGATCCCAGACTTGAACCACAGTTGACCATGTGGGAGTTCTACGCCCTTAACCACCACTCCACCTGTTGGCCCCTTTAACTATTTTTTTTTTAGTTGGCTCCTTTAACTATTTTTTTTTTTTTTAAGTATTTATTGGGACCAGTGGATGGCGTAGTAGTTTCATTACTGGACTCCCACATGGCCAAACTTGGTTTGAATCCTGTACTCTGCAGCTTGAAACTCATGCCAGGAACATGTGCATTCAAAATCCCAAGAGGAGAATGGAGGAGAAGGGATTGTGTCATGGCCATAAACCTTAAAAACAAAACAAAACAAAACAAAACAAAAAGGTTAGGGTAGTAGATACTAAAAATTGAAGTTGGCAGAAATTAGTACAGAATTTAGAAATAAAAATAAGGTATGATAGATGCATCAGGGTAGGAATGGTGAAAACAATTTCTCAAATGAGCAATAATTTTTTTTTATCTTTCTGTGGTTTTTACTAATGGGAGAAGCTGAGGAAAAGATTGTACTTAGTTTCTTTATGGGTGTCATATTTATTTTTCTGGTTTTTGCAAATTTTTTTCTGGTTTTTTTTTTTTTTTTTTTTTTACTTTGCTGCTGTGGGAGTGTACTTGCTGGAGAAAGACAGACAGATAGAGTGGGCAAGTGAAAAACTATCTCCCCAGGGAAGGGAGCTTGATGGCCACACAAGATTTTGAACATGCATACACACCTACCTGGTGAGGTTTCCAAGCCCCTGGGTCTGGACTTAAACCAAGCATTTGGCAATATGGGTTCCAGCTGACTTGACAACCACACCATAGGCTGACCCCAGAAATATTTATAGTAAGGTTTGGGACCTATGACTGATAACATGGAATTTTGACTATTTCTAAATTACATACATAGAAAAGCATTAAGTTAAAATATAATTTTATTGCAAACTAATACAATATTATACAAAATAGACTAACATATTCAGTTGGGATATTTTGTTAGCTTTTCTGATATCTAAAGCAGTCTACATTTGGGAAGCCAGTATTTGGTAGAAAACTGTGTACTGTAAATTTATGTATTCTTAAAACACTTTATATTTCAGAACATTTAAACATTTTCTGAATCAGAAAATACTAACACTGCTTTGAATAAATCACAGTATATGCTTGGGATAGAACACAAAGGAGGCATCTAAGAGCTACAAACATTGAGATTGAAGTTGAGAAATCAGTGTACTGAACCCAACATGTGCCCATTTTACAGATTTAATATTAGTATCTTGTTTTATTCTTAAAGCCATATAATTTAAATATTTGTTTATTGAAATACAGTTGATCCTTCTTTTTTAAAAAGAATTATTTATTTCATTTTATTTATTCATTCACTTATTTTTTAATTTGATCAGAGAGAAACAGAGAGAGAGTTTTTAGAAGAGAGAAACAGAGAGAGAGAGAGAGAGAGAGAGAGAGAGCACGCGAACGAGAGTGAGAAAGAGAAAGCAAGCCACTAGGTCTGGTACTCAAATTGAGGCTGGCCATGTGGGAATGTCCAATGTCTCAATCACCACACCACCCGCTGGTCCTAAGTTCAACCTTCTTTACCCTAAGTTGCTTTGAAAAAATTTTAAAAATCATATGTTAAGGGAACCAGCACTTAGTGTAATGGCTATGTCGCTGGACTCCCATGTAGTCGACCGCGGTTCGTGTCCCGGACCTGGTGACTTAAAACTCATGCCGGGTGCGTGTGCGTGCGTGCCAAAGATCCCGAGAGGAGAATGGAGGAGAAGGGATTGTGGCGTGGGTGATTTCTCACTTTCTGTCTCTATGTCTCTCTCTGTCTGTCTGGCGAGCGCACGCACCCTTTAGTGAAAATCTCTCAAAAAACAAAACCAAACAAAACAAAAAATCATATATTAAGAATAGACTCAGGTCAGTCAGTGGTGTGGTGGTTAAGGTGGCTGGGTCTCATATGGCCCAGTACATGGTTGGAGTCCTGGACCCCGAAGCTGGAAATGTGTGTGCAGAGCCCAGAATTTTGAGAAGAGCATGGAGAAAGGTTTGCTTTGTGGCCATTCCCCTTGGAGGGTGCTTTCTTACTTTCTCTCTGGTGAGCACACTTGCTCTGTAGCAAATTAAAACAAAAACAAAAACAGACTCAATGCGCGAAACTCCGAAACAATGCTTATACTATGTTAAAGTATTTAAGTGATTGATCTCCATGTTGTTTCTTCTCAGTACAGCATTTGTAAATTAGGAAATTTGTTCTCAAGTGCTGGTCTTTTGTTAGTCCCCTCTATTTGAAATCTGATCTATCATTAAAAAGGGAGCAAGCTCTAATATAGCATCTCCTGTTTGCAGGACAGACACAGAAAAAAAACCAAAAACCTGTCATGACATGTATACTTTTCAGAGGTGAAATGGGGTTAATCTTTTGTCACTTTTTAAACTTGTTTGTGAGTAAATTTGGGTAAACAGTAAGAGTCCCTTGGTGAATTAATGATGGAAGAGAACCGACTGTCCTCTGGACTGTTTCCTTCAAAGTTAGCTGCTGAGTTCCTGGGAACATGCCATAGATTGTTTGGGATAGAACACAAAGGAGGCAACCAAGCTAATGTGCTGTGATTTATGATATCATTCAAAGTAGTGTTAATATTTTCTGATTCAGTATCTTTAGGGAATGAGGGTTTCCTTTAGTTTCTTTATTTGACTGCAACTATTCTGTAATGAACAGACTAACATGTATAACAAATAGTGATTAATGGCATTTTAATAAATAACACAAAACACAGAACCTAAATCTCTTTATTTGGAAGCCAATGTTTTCTTGTTTGAATCTAATTAAATGATTAAGACATTAGAAATAAATGCATACATTACATTAAATACTGCATCTTTTTGTTTATGTAATAACTTTAATTACTAAACTACTCTCTAATCCTAAAGGTTCAGTGGAAATGTATATGACTTACAAAAAATATTTTGTGGCACTCTTTGAAAATATTTTAATTACAGGCTTCCAGTTAGACTCAGTAGTAAAATCATATAACCAAAGCAATGCACTAATTAAATGATCTTATCCCATAACTAAACTACCATTTCTTTTCTCAAACTGTTATATTTAATTCTTTCTGCCATTAGGAAACATCTGTGTTAAGTGACTATGCATATTAAATTTTCATGCTTTCCAAAAGTAGACAGAAGATGTAATATATGAAGAAAACATCATTATAAATACTACAAAGTTTAATGAGCCAAACTATGTTTGGAACACATAAATGAAACCCAGCAAAACAATGGAATATATATGTTAATTTTAATAATATTTAATGGAAAATTTTATTATGAATTTAATGCAGTATCAATTTAAACATTATAGTAACTTTTTCTGTGCTTTTAGATACTTTATAAAGTATCATTTTATTTGGCTTTTTATTATTTTACATTCCATATAATACCAGTAAGCATACATGTAGTTTTATTCTATTCTTGTTTAAAAGTTTCTTTAAAATTTTAGTGCTATTGCATTTAAAAATGTTATGTGATATATATAATTAAAAACCATTTCCATTGTGAGAATACGTATTGTTCTATCGATTCTATATTGGAATAATTTCCCCAAAGCAAACAGTTTAACATTCTCTTCATGTGTAAAGTATAGCTTTATCCAAGAATTGACCTGTATTTTAAAACTGGCCCATTTATATACCTGCTAAGCTTTTGGTTCTGGAACCTCAAACCTCCTGTGATGAGTGTCTTCCTTCCTCAAGGGCTCAACTTTGGCTCTTTCTTCCTATCTCTGCTTAACTGTTCTGCTGTCCTATGTCTTTTCCTTACTGTGTCTGGTCCAGCACAGCAAACCAAAGAGGCAGCCTGGAGGCCACAGTTAGAGATTAGAGGGATGAAAAGGTCTCTTGCTAGAATTAAACTTGCTTCCAAATGGCACAAATATATATAGGATTCCAGTAGAGACATAATTAGGATGTTTTATTTTAGAGTCAGAATTTTAAAGTTGGAATAGACTTTGGAGGTTATCTAGTTGAACCTCCTTTCCCACCTCTTACTTATTTTAAGATAAGAAAACAGGTTAAATGACTTGCACAATGACAGATAACATTTATTAGAACTGGGACTGTTGAAACTCAGGTTCTTCACTGCTGGACAAATGTTCTTGTCCATAGGTAGTACAAAGCTTTTCTTAAAGACAAGCACCTCAAGTATGCTGCCTTTTGTGTCCAGAATTCTTGTTTGAGGGAGAGGGAGAGGGAGAGGGAGAGGGAGAGGGAGAGGGAGAAATCACTCTCCAGGGAGAATGGCCTTGCTGCAGTCCTTTCTCTTCCTGTCTGTTTCGGGCACGCGAGCACACACACCTGGTGTGATTTTTAAAGCTACTAGGTCTGGGACTCAAACCATGCATGGGGGATCCAGAACTTTAACCTCCTTGTCACTTGCTGACCCAGAATACCTTAATTTTAAAAGCGATCTCCAACTATAACTGTTTAAATGGTTTTATTTCAGAATGACATGGGAATAAAATTTAAAAATATATTTCAGAGCCATAAGTAGTCTGTATACCAAGGAGAAATACCACACTTAAAGAAAAAAAAAATTCCGTCATTTGTATTTCCTTTGTTGGTTAATGATGTATGTTATAATCAGTGTATTAGAGTAAAGAACTCTCAGGCCCAACATGTACCTTTTTCCTTTTTTGATGAGATTAAAGGCAATTCTAATCATTCTAAATTGTTGTAAAAATCTATTTATTAATTAAAGAAAATAGAAACATTTGTTCCAGTAGGTCATTCTCTTGTGGAACAAAAGTAAAATACTGGCAGCTGGTATCAGTGGTACAAGCTGAGACTTGCCCAGCTGGGCTTTAAAGGTGTTGTAGCAGCCCTAAGTAAGAGTGAACCAACAGAATGAATATGTGAACTGACTGCCCCTTATTCCATAGCAACCAGAAACAATAGCAGCAGCCATGCTATCGTATGACTTCTTATTTTCCTAATCTGAGTTTTTGGAAGGAATGTTGTTTACTGATTAGTAGTCTGAGACTGTGGCAGGAATAAGTAATTACCGAGATTTTTGTCTTACTGTTTTCTGTGTGTGTGTTACAGAATTAGAAGTAAATTACTGAGTTTAGGCTTGACCTCAGCTTTGGTGTCACTTTTACGATAAAGATGAACAATTGGAATGTTAGTATTATTAATTTTATTTTTAACAATCCATCAAAGAGATACGGAAAAAAAATGACAACTGAACTTTTAGCGTAACTTGATGCTTTCTACAGTCTCATTTGTGGTACCAAATCTAAAAGGATACATTTCTATAAAACAGGAGTAGAGCTCCTGTGGGGGAAAACCACTTGTCATTTGCTCTTAACAAGGCAAATTCCCCACAGACAACCGTTCTTGTAAAAACTATTCCCTTTGGATTTATCCTCACCTTCAATAAAAAAGGAGATATGGTAAACAAAAGTATGATGAAATATTAGTTAGCTCTTGCATTTTTGTCTAGAAGTTCCTCATTTTTATTCTTTATAACTTTATTTTTTAATTTAATGCTGCTGTTCCATCTGTTCCATTGAATTATGAGAGACTATGAGTAATAATGCATTACATTGAAGTTGCTTTCTGTTAATGAAGATTTTTTTTTGTGGGAGATGAGGGGTACTTTTCGATTTAACTGTATTTCTGATCTGCTATATATACTGGCCTGTAAAAGATGGAAAATACAAATCCTATAAGCATAATTTCAGATGAACAGAGAATGCTAAATTTGTGAAAGTCTTCACTTGAGATTTTAATGTAAAGATTGAGACACCAGAGTAACCTAGTACTAAACAGCTATATTTGTTGGATATGAAGAGGAAAAAAACCTTAATTATGGAATGTAGTCTTAATATTCTATGAATTTATAATTTAGATATATTTTTACTTAAGTTTCAAAACCTCTCCTGAGAGGTTTTTGCTATAGGGCGCATGCCCTCTCTGGACAGAGAGATAGAGAGACAAAAAGCGAGAAATCACCCCCGGGTGGGGGATGGCCATGCCACAATCCCTTCTCCTCCATTCTCCTCTCGGGATCTTGGGCTTGCATGCACACGTGCCCAGCGTGAGTTTAAGCCCCTGGTTCTGGTTCTTGAACCGTGGTCAAATACGTGGGAGTTCAGCGACATAACCATTACGCTAACTGCTAGTCCCAATAAAATTCACTAAAAAAGATTTTTGGATTTTTAAATATACCTCATTACCTATTATAAATATTTATTGAGTACTACAATATGCTACAAGACTACCATAAGCTTTGCTATTGGAAAGATTATAGTTTTATGACCATTTTCCAACTTAGATTTCACCACTCTGCTATAGCTCCTCCTTTCTGGCCAGTCTGGCTTATGTATTCAAAATTGGTTAGGAGCACGAATTGATAAGGTGCTGGACTCCCACATGGCTGACCATGGTTCTAGTTTGGGTCTGGCAGCTTGAAAATCACACCAGGCATGTGTGCATGCGTGCCCAAAATTTCAACAGGAGAATGGAAGCATGGACATTCCCTGGTGAGGGGGGGTTGAGTGATTTCTCACTTTCCCTCTTACTGTCTGTCTCTCTTTCTCTCTCTGGAAAGTACATGCACCCTATGGCAAAAACCTTTTAAAAAAATGAAAAAAAGGTTTGTTTTTATAATTATGTTATGTGACAGGCAAAACAGTAGTGTACCTGACATATAAGTGCTTTTAGCTAATGGCAATTTCTGTAACTATCCCAAGTGTTCTGAATTCTGCCATGTCATTTCTTTTCCCTAAAACATGAATGTCATCTTTATTCTACTTAGAATGTGTTTCCTACCCTACTTAAATGTATCTCTTTGAAAAATGAGTGATCCCTGAATTCATAGCTTTACTTCTAATGATTTTCTTACTATCTTTGCTGCTGATTGGGAATTATGATTTTGCTCATTTCACTTTTTTAAGAATTGTTTCTTTAATTTTTATTTATGGTTATTTAAATTTGTTATAGGACACATATGCTCACCAGAGTGGGAATGACAGAGAGAGGGGAAATTAGAAGGAAGCCTCCAAGTCCACTTGAACTGTGGTCGGCCATGTGGAAGTCCAGAGCTTTCACCACCATGCTACCTGCTGGGCCCTGTTTGCTCATTCTCAATGTGTAATTTTTCCAGATTGTTTGTAAGCTTCCTGAAGGCAGAAGACTAGAGCCCTTTTGAACTTGGCATAAGACCCAATGTCCTTTCCTGGTGGAAGCAATTAATAATGTTAACTCTCAGTTTACGTTATCTCTAATAAAATTATATAAAATATTTAATTGCTTTATAATTTTGTCTAGCCTTGATTTTATAATACCCATACAGCAATGCAGTTTTAATATTTCCAGTGGATTTATTTACTTCTTTTTCTTCAAAATGGATTTAATGACATAAATTTTAGATTATTTCTTCAAGTAGATATTTCTGTAAACTTACCAGAATTTTTAGCTGGCAGTAGATCTGAGCTGACTTTAATCAAGGGCTCATTTCCTCTTAACTTTTTCAGATATTACCTTCTATAAAATGTTACCTCATTCTAAATGTATGCATGATTTTGATATGTATGTATGTGTGTGTATGAAATTACAGACTTGTTTGGGATTTCCTTAGTGTCTGACAAGACTAATATCTTAGTTTCTGACGTTGGATGAATGCCTTTTAGGATCCAGTATTCTAGTTTCTTTCTTCTATTTCAGTGTTAGAACTCCACAATTCAGCTTAATATGGGAGAGACTTGTGCATTTTGGGAACTTTGTTTTTTGTGTGACTGCTTTGTATACTCCAGATCTCTGGAATTTCTCCTTTTTCTGCCTAATTAAACTGTATTTACTAGGACATCAAAAGTGTAGGATTGGGGCCTGGTAGGTAGCTAAGGCCTCGTAGTTAAGGCACGGGACTCCCACGTGATTGACTGGTTCGAGTCACAGACCTGTAGCTTGCTTTCTCGTTTTACTTCTCACTCTCTCTCTGTCTGGTATGTGCACATGCCCTGTAGTAAATAAAAAAAATTAATAAATAAAATTTTACCTGCATGGTGGTTAAGGTGCTGGGCATTCCCACATGGCTGACCACAGTTTGAGTCCCAGGACTGGTGGCTTGCTTTCCAACTCTCCCTCTCTCTTTGTCTTTGGTTAAATTAAAATAAAAGAATGAATAAATAAAATTAAATAAATAATTCCTTAAGAAATAAATTAAATAATCCTTTAAAAAAAGTACAGGATTAGGACTTGAATTCCAGTGCTACACCAGGGTAGCAGGTGAAATCAGAATGGAAATACTATACTAGACAAAGATGTGGTTGCATTTGGGAAATTTCAGTTAGGATTGAACTATAGAAAGGAAGGGTAATCTGTTTGATGTCTACTATAGTAGCTTTACTCAAAAAAAAAAAAAAATGCCCCCAAAACAAAGCTTTTTTCTTTTCTTTCTTTCTTTTTTTTTGGGAGAGGTTTTTGCTACCTGGCACGTGTGCTTGCCAGAAAGACAGAGAGAGACAGAGAGATAGAAAGCGAGAAATCATCCCCCAGGGGGATGGCCACACCACAGTCCCTTCTCCTCCATTCTCCTCTCTGGATCTTGGGCATGCACACACACATGCCCGGCGTGAGTTTAAAGTTGCTGGGTCCGGGACTCGAACCGCGGTTGACTACGTGGGAGTCTAGTGACATAGCCATTAGGCTAACTGCTGGTTCCAGCTTTTGTTCTTTTTGACACAGAGCTGTCATTTGTAAATACATCCAACTTTCTTTTTTATTCAAGATATTTTCTTTAAAAAGCCTTTTTTTTTTTTTTTTCATTTTTGGGCCAGCAGATGACAGCATGGAGGTTGGGGCTCCTGGATTTACATGACCAACTGCACGGTTTGAGTCTTGGACTAGGAGATTTAAAAATCAAGCCTGGCTGTGTGTGTGCATGCCCAAAATCCCAAGAGGAGGGGCTGGTAGGTAGCGTGGTGGTTAAGGTGACTGGCTCACACATGGCTGACCATGGTTTGAGTCCTGGACCTGACAGCTTGTTTTCTCATTTTTCCTTCTCTCTCTCTGGTCAACTTCAATGAAGTAATGACAATGAATAAAATTAAATAAGATATTTCTTTTTTTAAAAAAAAGGCAAAACCAAGGGGAGGGTAGAGGAGGAAGGGATTGCAGTGTAGCCATTCCCCCTGAGGGAGTGATTTCTCTCTTTCCTTCTGCCTTTCTCTGGTGAGTGCACATGCCCTACACCTTAAACTAACAAAACTAACAACATTTTTTTTTGTACTTTTTAAAAATAATAGCTAACTTATTTACATTTAATTTGTACATTTTTGTAGAATACACTATGGAGTTTCAAACCATGTGTACAGTATGAGATAATCAAATAAAAGATATTACCATATTCATTGTTTTCAACAAAGAACACCTCATTTTGATGTGTACCTTCAGTTTTTTCTCAAGTTTTTTTTTTGAGATGTATATATGTACTTATAGTATATAATTATAAATATGTTTACGTAATATGTTAATGTGTGTATGTATGTATATATGATTGGCAGTGTCCATTTTTACTCTGTCGCGGTATGCCATTCTGCAACCCATTAGCCTTGTCTATGTGCATTCCTGTGTCAATTTTTTTTTTAGTGAGAGATTTTTGCTATAGGGCATGTGTGCTCACCAGTGAGACAGAGACAGACAGAGAGACAGAGAGAAATCACCCTCTGAGGGGAGAATGGCCACACTTGTATCCCTTCTTTATTCTCCTCTTGGGATTTTGAGCACACATGCACACGTGCCCCACATGAGTTTTAAGCCACCAGTTCTGGGACTTTAACTGCAGTTGACTACGTGGGAGTCCAGCAACATACCCATTACACCATCTGCTGATCCCGTCATTTATGTGTCTATTAAATGCTTTTCTCCTGAGCTCCTCCCACCCACACCCTACTTTCTACCCAACTCATGAAGACTGTTATCTACAGTGTTTTTTTTTTTTTAAGAATTACTTTGTCTTATTATTGTTCAGAGAATAAGAGAGAGGAAGAATGAGAAAGCAAGCCGCCATGTCCAGGACTCTAACTGTGGTTGGCCGTATGGGAGTCCAGCTTCTTGACCACCACACTACCCCTACAGTTGTCTTTTCTACTTCAGCATCTCTAAATCTTTAAATTTATGCCACAGACTGTAGAGATTCAATATATAGCAGGGACAGGCTATTTTCCTTCTGTACCATCTCTTGAGGTGATGAGTTTTCTAAATTTACTACCAGTTAAAAGTAATCCTGAAGGAGGGGGACCAGCAGTGTAATGGCTATGTCGCTGGACTCCCACGTATTCGACTGCGGTTCGTGTCCCGGACCCGGTGGCTTGGAACTCACGCTGGGCGCATGTGCTTGCATGCCCAAGATCCCAAGGGGAGAACAGAGGAGAAGGGATTGCAGTGTTGCCATCCCCCCTGGGGGGTGATTTCTCGCTTTCTGTCTCTCTGTCTGTCTCTCTCTCTGTCTGGCGCGTGCACGTGCCCTATAGCAAATAAACCTCTCAAAAAAAAAAAAAAAAGAAATCCTGAAGGAGGTACGTTTTGGATATTTCTCCAAATGTAGATTTGTGTATAATATTGGTGTTTTGAGTGATAACTAGTTTTCCTTCTTTAAGTCCTAGTTTTTTATATCTGTCCTCACACAATATTTTCTGCTTTTCTCTGTCTTCTTTTATCAGTTACATGTAACTGTCCCTGACTATGCAAACTTTTTATTTGTGTTTGTATTTACATTTGTGTTTGTATTTAGTATATTTTTTGAGATATATTGAGTAAAACTATAGTTTTCTTTAAGGAAACAAGCAGATTTGACACCCTTTCAAAATTAAAGTCTACCCGGGGCTGGCAAGTGGCGTGGAGGTACTGGACTCCCACATGGCCAACCATGGTTCTAATCCCAGACCTGGTGGCTTGCTTTCTTACTTTCTCTCTCTCTCTTCCCCTCGTTCTGTGCCTCTCTGATCAAATTGAAAGAAAGAAAGAAAGTTAAAATTATTCATTAAAAACAAAAACAAAAACAAAGTCTACCAAATAGGAAGACCTTTTCAGACATCTGTAACTATTACTAAAATATATCCTAATAAAGTTGAACAGAATTTATATATGAAATATAAATAAGAAAATTAATAGGCACATAGCAGTTTGAAATTAGCCAAGCTTCTAATTAGGGTGGCAATACCCTTCGTTTGCTTATGGCTAATTTAAACTGGAGAAAAAGATCCTCACATATGATGACTTCTATGGCAAAAATGCTCTTTAGAGTCTTAGAAGATGTGAGACAGAATGTCATTGTTTATGTAGCATAGATATCTACCCTCTAGTCATCTTTAATCATCTTTTGTGAGTTGAGTTTACTTGTGAAACTTTGTATGTGCAAAAAGACATAAACGAGAGGTTAATTAGATAAATAAGTTGCTAATGGAGGCAAATTTGTTGAATTCTATTATTTTGACAAATAGTTTGTGATGCTGATATTTTTAGGATGAGATTTCAGTGTATTAATGTCAAAATCATATTTTCCATTTCATTTTAAGTGTCAGATAGTCAGCATTATGTGTCATCCATTATGAAATGTACAGTTTCACAGTATTTGAGGCTAATGTACAGTATTGGAATACTTCAAAATGGTGCAAGATATAATAAATCTAATATTACTATATGTTTTTTAAGCATATTTAATTAAGCCAAGGAAATAGAAACTTCTGAGGAACCTTAAACAAAGCAAGATAAGACAAAAATCTACTTTTCCCTATTTGAACTTATGTTATTGTATACAATATTTGAGAGATTTCTGCTTTCAGGGTGCATGTACTCGCTGGAGAGACAGAAAGTGAGAAATCACCCCCTAGGGGGTGGACAGGCTGAATCCCTTCTCCTCTTAGGCTTGTGTGCGTGCATGCACATGGGCCAGGTGTGAGTTTCAAGCTACTGGGTCTGGGACTTGAACCTCAGTTGGCCATGTGGGAGTCTAGTGCTTTAATTGCTATGCCATTTGCTGGTGCCTATACAAATATTTATTTTAAAAATCTGTTTTCCATTGATAAAGGCTACTTAAATTATTTCTATGTGAAACGATTATACTTGCAAATACATCCAGGCATTTGTGTCTGAAGTGAGCCTGCTGAGCACATATTTTAGCAACCTTGGGGCCAGAGACTATTAAACATGGGTACCTGGTTATGACATTAAAAATGTACTAAGAGGGACCAGCAGATGGTGTGTTGGTTAAGGTGCTAGACACTTCCACGTGGCTGACCACGATTTGAGACCTGGACCTGGTGGCTTGCTTTCTCACTTTGTATTTTACTCTCTCTGTGTCTCTTTCTGGTCAAATTAAAAATGAATGGTAAAATATTTACTTATCTTAATTTGACCAGAGAGGGACAGATTGAGAGAGAAAATGAGAAAGGAAGCTGCCAGGCCTGGGACTCAAACCATGGTTGACCATGTGGGAGTCCAGTGCCCTTAACCATCCTACTGGATCCCGCTTTTCTTTTTCTTTTTCTTTCTTTTTTTTTTTTTTGAGAGATTTTTGCTAGAGGACCTGTACACTCGCCAGAGAGACAGACAGACAGGAAGTAAGAAATCTCCCTCTGGGGGATGACCACACCACAATCCCCTCTCCTCCATTCTCCTTTTGGGATTTTGGGCACACATGCACCCACACCTACTATGAGTTTCAAGCCTCCAGGTCTGGGACTCAAACCGTGGTTATCCATATGGGAGTCCATTGACATAACTTTTATTCTATCTTCTTGTTTCAGGGTTGTCCGAAAAGTCATGGCCTGTTTTTCTATGCAAAAATGCATCATGACTTTTCGGACAACCCAATATGTAAACATAGCACAAAAATAGAGCAATATGATAAAATAACCTAAGGAACTCCCTTGTATCTACCACTCTACTGTTAACAGTTTGTGGTTAATTTTGTTTGAGCAGTGCTCTTTTACTCACTCCCTATCTATTATTCACTTAGCTTTTTACCTTCAGAAAGTGAACAACACAGCCTACTTTGGGGTAGCACTCAGATTTTCTATCCATTGTTTTGCTTTACTCCCCTGTGGATGGAAAGATGACTTGAAAAAAGTCAGGAAAATAAAAGTTAGTTTCTAGCCAAGTATCATTTAATATTTTGAAGTATGGAAGTTTTATATTTCTAGTCTCAGATTTTGAGGGTTTTTTTTGAGAGGTTTTTTGCTATAGGGCGCGTGCGCTTGCCAGACAGACAGAGAGAGACAGAGAGACAGAAAGTGACAAGTCACCCACCAGGGCGGATGGTCACGCCGCAAGCCCTTCACCTCCAGTCTCCTCTCGGGATCTTGGGCACGCTCGCACACACACCCGGCGTGATTTTGAGTGTATATTAAATATTATATAGTTCTCCCCCCACCCGTTAATGTGTGTATGTAGAGAGAAATGATAGGTTAGATTTTTTTGTCGGGATCTCATGCTTGCGGTTCTCTGCCCTAGTTTCCCAATTAGAAAGGAATATATAGTGAGTGCTGCCTACTGTTTTAAGTGGTCCAGGACCTGAACTCTGGCCTCTGATGAGGCCCTAGACTCCAGCAGGTGCCCAGTTACTTGTGCCACCATGACTAAGCCTAAATATAATCTTTCATCTTTAATGTGGACTTTATATTTACTAGCATTGTGTGAGAAAACAGCATTTTAGTTCTTTAATAAGACTTCTTTTTTTGTTTCCTAAAGATTTTCTATGTATTTTTTTCTTACAAAAAACTATTAAATACATGTGTGCTTTTTTAGCATTAATAATGTGATATACTGGGGCCAGCAGGTGGCATGGTGGTTAAGATGCTGGACTCCCACATGGCTGACTGCAATTTGAGTCCCAGATCTGGCAGCTTGCTTTCTCACTTTTCCTTCTGATACTAAATAAAATTAAATATTTTTTAATAAAAAATAATGTGATATAACTGAGATTAGCCCTCAGAATTGTTGAATGTTCTTAAAGGTACCTTCTTAGTATCCTCAATTATGAATTAAAAACAAACAAAGAAAAAACAACAGAAAACCACAATTGATCCAATACTTCTTCTTGATTTTTTTAAAAAAATTATTTTATTGAACTTTATATTATTTATTTATTTTAATTTGACCAGATTGGGATAGAGAGACAGACAGAGAGGGAAAGTGAGAAAGCAGGCCGCCAGGTCTGGGACTCGAAGCGCAGTTGGCTATGTGGGAATCCAGAGCTCTTAATCACCATGCCACCTGCCGGCCCAAGTCTTCTTTTTTTATTTTTTTAATTTGCCAGAGAGCCTCTGCACTCATTGGGAAGAAAGAGAAAGAACAAAGCGAGGGAAATAGAAAAAGTACTCCTCACAAGGGATGGTCATGTGATCTCTTCCCCATTTCTTTCTCCTTTTGAGGTTTTGGGGACACACATAAAAACTCCTGACTGACTTCTCAGGCCAGTGAGTCTAGGACTAGAACCTCTCAATTGGCCATAGGAGATCCATATTAGCTGACCTGAGTTTTTAAATGTCTAAAAATGAATAGTAGTTAAAAAGTGAAAGTTGTTTTTAATGTAAGAAGTTTTAAAATATGTTTAAAATATGTTTTAAACTGGTATTGCTTTTCTAATCAGTTGTTAGTGATACATTCCTTTTATAAAGTTTAATATTAAAAAGACTCTTTGTACATCAATATCCCCTCCCTCCTTTTTTTTTTTTTTTGGAGAGATTTTCACTGTAGGGCGCGTGCGCTCGCCAGACAGACAGAGAGAGACATTGAGACAGAAAGCGAGAAATCACCCCCCAGGGGGGATGGTCATGCCGCAATCCCTTCTCCTCCATTCTCCTCTCGGGATCTTGGGCACGCATGCACACGCGCCCGGCGTGAGTTTTAAGCCACCGGGTCCGGGACACGAACCGCGGTCGACTACGTGGGAGTCCACCGACATAGCCATTACGCTAACTGCTGGTTCCCCCCTCCCTCCTTTTTAAAAAAAGTTTTGCTATAGAGTTCCTGTGCTTGCCAGAGGGAAAAAGACAGAGAGGGAGGGAGTGGGAAAGTGAGATATCACCCTCCTCAAGTGGAGTTGGCCACTGTGTAGCCCCTTCTCTTTCATTCTCCTCTAGGGATTTTGGACATGTATATACACATGCCTGGCTTTGTTTTTAAGCCACTGGGTCTAAGACTCAGACTATAAAGTCAGCCATGTACAATCCAGTTGCCTTAACCTCCACAGCTTCTAGGGTACATGCACTTGGCGTGGAGGGAGGGAGAGAGAAAGAGGAAATGAAAAGCACTCCATGGAGGATGGTCACACTGCAATCCCTTCTCTTCCCATTCCTCCTTTATTTCGGGATTTGGGGCATGTACGCACAGGTGCCTGGCGTTTGTCAAGCTGTAGATCTAGGATTGGAACTGTGCAACTAGCCATATGAGAGCCAGCTGCTTTAAGTACCGTGCTGCTGGTTGGCCCTCAACATCCCTTGTTACCTTGGCTAAACAAATTATCAAAATAATTTGAAGAAACAAAATAAGGACATACTCTGTCAGAAAAAAGGGAAAGAATGCATTTATGGTCCTCCTAATGATTTTTTTCTTTTTATAGTTGCTAAGATATGATGAGTTCTGGGGCCAGCCTGTGGTGCTGTGGTTACGGTGGTTGGATCCCACGTGGCTGACTATGGTTCATGCACCTGGTATGCTTATACCAGGCACCTGTGCATGCGAGCCCAAAATCCCGAAAGGCGAGAAAGATGGAGGAAAAGGGATTGTGGTGTGACTATGCCCCACGGGAGATGCCTCCCCTCACATACCTCCCTGGTGAGTGCATGCAGCCTCTGGCAAAATTAAAAACAAACAAGAAGAAAATATTCTAAAGGCAATACTAGCTTATGAATCATTAGTTGGCAGTACAATTATGTGGCATATCAAAAAACCTGTTATTGTTGATGACAATTTTGTGAATTTAAAAAGAAAACAATATTCACTTCTATTCAGCAACATTTATTGAGGATTTTTTTTTTTTTTTTTTTAAGAGAATGGGATTTTTGCTATAGGAGGGATGGCCACACTGCAATCCCTTCTCCATTCTCCTCTTGGGGTTTTAGGCATGCACGTACACACGCCCGACGTGAGTTTTAAGCTGCTGGGTTTGGGACTCAAACTGTGGTTGACTATATGCTAGTCCAGTGATGTGACCATTACGCCATCTCCTGGTCCCATATTGAGGATCTTTGGGTTAAAAATATTAGGGTTGTGGGAACCAGCAGTTAGCGTAATGGCTATGTCGCTGGATTCCCACGTAGTCGACCGCGGTTCACATCCCGGACCCGATGGCTTAAAACTCATGCTGGGCGTGTGTGCGTGCGCGTGCGTGCCCAAGATCCCGAGAGGAGAATGGAGGAGAAGCGATTGTGGCGTGACCATCCCCCCTGGGGGGTGATTTCTCGCTTTCTGTCTCTCTGTCTCTCTCTGTCTGTCTGGTGAGCGCACGCGCCCTATAGTGAAAATCTCTAAAAAAAAAAATATTAGGGTTGTTAGAAAAGTCATGTTGTATTTTACTGTTTTTCTGTGCAAAAATGTTTCATGACTTTTCCAACAACTCGGTAATTTTTTTAGGAAGGTGAATATGTGGAGAGGAATTAAATATGATAGCACATTGCAAATCTGAAGCAGTTAAGATTTGCAAGAAAGAGGCTTAATTGTATTGCTAAAAAGTTATTCTCAATAGCCAAGTAGTCTGGTTGTTCCCAGGGATGCTACACTTCATAATTGTATTGCTGCTTTGTAGCTTTGAAACAAGGGCCGAATGAATACCTGAGGGTACTTCCAATTGGGATATCCTTCCCCACTGGTTTTATTTTAGAGTCATTGCCATATAGGAAGCAGTATCTGACAGGATTCTAAGTATTTAGAACTTGGCTTCTTTTAGATCTGTTACTCTGAAAATTATTTAATCTATTTAACTAATAACTGACTAACTGCTTTAGAAGTTCATAGGTTTGGGAA
The DNA here is from genome assembly GCF_000334495.1 of Tupaia belangeri chinensis. Lineage (NCBI taxonomy): Eukaryota > Metazoa > Chordata > Mammalia > Scandentia > Tupaiidae > Tupaia > Tupaia belangeri. The sequence goes on from NW_006159849.1 coordinate 2,474,428, forward strand.
CCAGCAGTTAGCGTAATAGCTATGTCGCTGGACTCCCACGTAGTTGACCGCGGTTCGCGTCCCAGACCTGGTGGCTTAGAACTCACACCGGGCGTGTGTGCGTGCGTGCCCAAGATCCCGAGAGGAGATGGAGGAGAAGGGATTGCGGCGTGACCATCCCCCCTGGGGGGTGATTTCTCACTTTCTGTCTCTCTGTCTCTGACTGGCGAGCACACGTGCCCTATAGAGAAAAAACCTCTCCAAAAAAAAAAAGTTCATAGGTTTGCCTCACACATGCTCTGTGAACAGTGTACTGCTAAACAGAATCTGATGTTAGTAATTGTTGATTTGCGTATGTGTGTATGTAAAGTGTATGTTCTAATGTTTTGTTCTTATTTTGGGGTAAAGCCCAATTCATTTATTTTTAATGACTACCTTAGCCCTATAGCTGTAGAATTACGTTAAATTTTTCTTGTCTCATTTGAGGATTAGGAACTATTTAAATGATTTCTTTTTAAGATCAAGTGGAATCTGTAATTTACGTACCACTTGGTTTTTACATTGTAGGTATGTACGGGCATCACTGAACCTTTTAAGAATATTTTCTGGGGCTGGCAGGTGGCATGGTGGTTAAGGGCGCTGGATTCTCACATGGCCAGCTGTGGTTCGAGTCCTGGACCTACCTGGTGGCTTGTTTTTTGCTCCTACCCCCCTCATGCCCTGTTTCTCCCTGGTCAAAATAAAGTAATAATAATAATGTTAAATGAAAAAAATTATTGGGTGGGAAACCACTCCCCCAAGTCATTGCATGCTTTCTTAAGAAGTAAGAAATAGAGCAAGGCATATAAAATTACTGAACATAAATTTTCATATTTGTTTTTTCTTTTTCCCTTTTAACTGCAAAATGAATCATCAGTTTCTTCAAATTCTCTTTCAGTTCTTTTCCTTCTAACATGTTCATGTCTCTATCGTTGTTGTTTTTTCCTTTTTTTTGCCTCCTGTTTCCCATTTGCTCCGTTGTGCCTGACTTGACTTCACTGACACCGTTTCGGTTCTAAACCTTCTTTGCCAGTCCATTACTTGTTGCCTCAGCCTCAGTTCTTTGGTCAAATGTTGCCTTTACACCCTCTCTTCCTGTTTCAGCTCTCCTTTATTATTGAATTCTTTGTCTTTTTGGGTTAGTTGTTCGACATTCTTCTATTTGTGGCTCCTGGGTACTTTTAGAGAAATAATTTCCTCTTCTCTGCTTCCTTTGGTGTGTAATGAGGAGAAATAAAAGCAACCCTTGAAAAACAGATGACCATGGCTCTTAAAAAAAAATAGGGTGGTACAGTTGACAGATTATTTACGTTATTCCCTGCTCAGACAGTTAGGTTAAAGGACCAAATGTTCCTATGACTATAGAGAAGATGTCTGAGTTTTAAGAAGTTTATTTATAACTTTACAAAATTGCGAGTAATATTAATATAGCTAAAGTATCCTCAGAAAGTTATGAATAGATTTTAATAGTTAAGGCAATTATTTTTGAAATCATGTAATTCTATATTTTTGCATGCCTTTTTCATGGTAAAAGAGCTTCATTTTTGTCTTCAAATAATTTATGAAAAAGATCTGTTGCTTATTTGTAAAATAAGAGTCAATACAGTTTCTTCTTTGAAAGGAATTCGCAGTCTTTCCTTAAACTCTGTCCACTTTTCAAATGTTTCATGTAATTTGATTAGCAGTATTTTATTGATAAACTCTACTGTCTTCTCATTTATATTTAAGTAGTGAATTGTGAGTTTATGTGAATGATTTATTAAGTATAAATCTTTAAAGTTATAGACCATGTATATGGTAGCTAGAATATATTTTAGGATTAATACATAGTCATTGCTCACCAGAAGGAATAAAAACAAACAGCTGTTGTTATAATAAAGTAAAATTTAGAATTTTTTCACCTTTTTAGTAATTATTGGAGGAACTTTTTATTATTACTAACTTTACCTTGGTTCCTAGGTTTAACGTATTTTTCTGTTATTATAGTTTATGTAAGTTCAGTAGTTTTTTTCAAAATCAAAGTTGAAGGTACTTAGTATAACTATTTTCCCCTCTGAAACTCGCTCAGTTCATTTATATCCATTGGAACCTTTTAGGCGATTGTATGGAAATAAAAAGTTGGAGATGGTAGGTGGTATAATTGAAATGTAGATCATAATCTGTTCTTTGTTTGTTTTACCAAATTAGTTAGGGATTCTGAGGCTACATTTTGAATTTTTGTGTATGTTTAGCATTTTGTCCTTTTGTTAGAAATCTCTCAGTGTGACTTGTTTTTAATAGGATGTGTCTTGAATTGTGGGCCGATCACTCTTGAAAAGTATTAAGCCCTTTAAACACACTGGTCAGACTCATAGAGGGAAGCCTACAGGTTTATTAGCACTCCTTAGCCTGAAAGCACAGCATACCCTTTTAGGTTGCACAGCAACAGACTCCTAGCAACCATAATAGATTGAATTTCTAAGAGTGACCAGGCCGGATGTAATAATAAAGCAAGAGGTACAAACAGTTGTCATGGTTTTCTTTTCACAGTAAGTTAGTTTGATTTGAGGAAGCTTAGCCTTTCAAAAATGAGCAAACTTATAAAACTACTATTGTTTGTACCTAAGACTTTGTGCTATTAAAATAGCAGTAGCAGTACCAAATTAAAAAATAATTGTTGACAATAGTATGCTGAAAATGAAACAATACGGAAAGTTAGAAGGATTATGCCATAAAGAAATCTTAAGGCCAGTATTTTGTTTTAAAGAGCTTACCATAAACTTAAAATTGAACTATAGTAAAATAATCACAATTATGAAAAGCAAAAAAAAAAAAAAATCAGTATTTGTGTTTTTTTCTCTCCTTTTGAGATCCCCTATTTTAGTTTTGCAGAACTCCTTATTTTATGTTCGTGATTTAAGTGGACGTTTATATAAACTGATGATTAATAATAAACTTTAAAAATTTATGTAAAAATTTTTTTGAGAGACTTTTGCTATTGGGTGCATGGGCTCGCCAGAAAGACAGAGAGAGACAGAGAGTTAGAAAGTGAGAAATCACCCCCTCCCTACCCCAGGGGTGATGGCCACGCTACAATCCCTTCTCCTCCATTCTCCTCTCGGGATCTTGGGCACGCACGCACACACGCACATGCACCTTGCGTGAGTTTGAGCCCCCGGGTCCGGGACTTGAACCCTGGTGGACTACGTGAGAGTCCAGCGACATAGCCATTACGCCAACTGCTGGTCCCTGTAAAAAAGAAAAAAATGACCAGTATAAAAACAATGATTTTTGAAATTATGAACTAACAACTAATGGAACAGAGAATTTATTAAAGAAGTATAACATAGTAAAATATACAGTCCTTCACAGGGACAGTAAAAGAATCTCTGGTATTCCTAAAGGTGTGATATTGTAGCTTTGTCAACACATCTCTTTTGTAGCCTTTAGTATGTGTTTGTTAATGTAAACATGAAGAGGAGATTAATCCGGTTGCATTTATAACCTGAAACAGGATGCCTCCATCAAAAGAAACAGATCCTCATATGGCTGCTGAAGTTGAGAGTAGAACTACAGCCTTTGACAGCAATAAGCTGTAAATATACACACATGCTAAATACCCTTGATTTGTTCATCTTTTGTGCCAGCATTTGAAAAAGATTGTTAAAGTGGCAGTTATAGTAAAGACTGGCAATTATAGTAAAGAGCAGAAATTAGGTATTTGTGACCTATTATATTTCATTAAAAGACTTCCTTATTAAAATGGCACTGCTTACTCTGATTACTTGACAGCTGCCCTAAACAGATTAGAAAATACATAGCTTCAGCTAAAGGTAAAATGAACCTCTTAAGCATGCTTCTGGCATAGGACAAGTAAATGGTATAGTATAAGCCATTTTTTTTTTTAAAAAAAACAATAAATTTGCTTTAGGTAGAGATGTTTATCAATAATTTAGTGCTGTGCTCTTTTGTATTCCTATAATGATAGCTTATCTACAGTGGCATTTTACCAATGAGATACTTTAATATTCCCATCTAATATACTAGCTCCCTACCATAGGATCTTTTTTTAATAAACATTTTATTTTTCTGTCACTATTATTTTTTAATTTGACCAGATGGTGTGTGTGTGTGTGTGTGTGTGTGTGTGTATGTGAGAGAGAGAGAGAGAGAGAGAGAGAGGGAGGGAGAGAAAGAGAGAGAGAAAACAAGTCCCCAGGCCTGGAACTCAAAATAATTGTTGACAATAGTATGCTGAAAATGAAACAATACGGAAAGTTAGAAGGATTATGCCATAAAGAAATCTTAAGGCCAGTATTTTGTTTTAAAGAGCTTACCATAAACTTAAAATTGAACTATAGTAAAATAATCACAATTATGAAAAGCAAAAAAAAAAAAAAATCAGTATTTGTGTTTTTTTCTCTCCTTTTGAGATCCCCTATTTTAGTTTTGCAGAACTCCTTATTTTATGTTCGTGATTTAAGTGGACGTTTATATAAACTGATGATTAATAATAAACTTTAAAAATTTATGTAAAAATTTTTTTGAGAGACTTTTGCTATTGGGTGCATGGGCTCGCCAGAAAGACAGAGAGAGACAGAGAGTTAGAAAGTGAGAAATCACCCCCTCCCTACCCCAGGGGTGATGGCCACGCTACAATCCCTTCTCCTCCATTCTCCTCTCGGGATCTTGGGCACGCACGCACACACGCACATGCACCTTGCGTGAGTTTGAGCCCCCGGGTCCGGGACTTGAACCCTGGTGGACTACGTGAGAGTCCAGCGACATAGCCATTACGCCAACTGCTGGTCCCTGTAAAAAAGAAAAAAATGACCAGTATAAAAACAATGATTTTTGAAATTATGAACTAACAACTAATGGAACAGAGAATTTATTAAAGAAGTATAACATAGTAAAATATACAGTCCTTCACAGGGACAGTAAAAGAATCTCTGGTATTCCTAAAGGTGTGATATTGTAGCTTTGTCAACACATCTCTTTTGTAGCCTTTAGTATGTGTTTGTTAATGTAAACATGAAGAGGAGATTAATCCGGTTGCATTTATAACCTGAAACAGGATGCCTCCATCAAAAGAAACAGATCCTCATATGGCTGCTGAAGTTGAGAGTAGAACTACAGCCTTTGACAGCAATAAGCTGTAAATATACACACATGCTAAATACCCTTGATTTGTTCATCTTTTGTGCCAGCATTTGAAAAAGATTGTTAAAGTGGCAGTTATAGTAAAGACTGGCAATTATAGTAAAGAGCAGAAATTAGGTATTTGTGACCTATTATATTTCATTAAAAGACTTCCTTATTAAAATGGCACTGCTTACTCTGATTACTTGACAGCTGCCCTAAACAGATTAGAAAATACATAGCTTCAGCTAAAGGTAAAATGAACCTCTTAAGCATGCTTCTGGCATAGGACAAGTAAATGGTATAGTATAAGCCATTTTTTTTTTTAAAAAAAACAATAAATTTGCTTTAGGTAGAGATGTTTATCAATAATTTAGTGCTGTGCTCTTTTGTATTCCTATAATGATAGCTTATCTACAGTGGCATTTTACCAATGAGATACTTTAATATTCCCATCTAATATACTAGCTCCCTACCATAGGATCTTTTTTTAATAAACATTTTATTTTTCTGTCACTATTATTTTTTAATTTGACCAGATGGTGTGTGTGTGTGTGTGTGTGTGTGTGTGAGAGAGAGAGAGAGAGAGAGAGAGAGGGAGGGAGAGAAAGAGAGAGAGAAAACAAGTCCCCAGGCCTGGAACTCAAACCATAGTTAGTCATGTGGGAGTTCAGCACCCTAACCAGAACACCACCTGCCGGCCACAGCCTACCAGAGGATCTTTTGAGGCATCACAGATCTAGGGATCAGTGAGTGTGGCTTCACTAAGTAAGTTTTTTCCTGCTAAATGAATTATTGCTCCAATTCAATTTAAATATCTACCAGGCATAACTCAAACTTTTGGAAGTTTCACACTTGTGTTACCAATTTCTGAAATATCTTTAATGTTCTTTATCCCTTATAGTCAGTATAGCCACAGGTAGTTTAATACTTGAATTTAGGTGTTGTTTTTATAGTATTGAATTGTCTGCTTTTCTAGAGAAAAATTTATGTATCTCAGTTACCTTCAGTGATATTAGTTTATTTTGTTACATAGTGGCTCATATAGTGATCATACTAGCACTTTATAGTCCTACCTGTCAGTTACTATTACTGTTTTAGGTTAGGAATAAAGTAGCCTGACCTAGTATATTTTGTAGCAATTCATGATTTAGTCCCTGTCTAGTGAAGAGTGGTAACTGTTCTGTAGACCGATCTGTGAGTATCAAATCACAGCTCACTCTTGAAGAAACAAACACAGGTTCAGTATTTGTGGGAAGATTACCTCTTGAACTGATCTGGAATGTAGACTTTTGTCAGAACTGTCGCAATATTAATATTGGGTCATTGGGAAAAGTCACGATACATGAAAAGTCATGATACATCTTTGCATAGAAAAACAGAAAAATACATCATGATTTTTCTTATGGCCCAATAGAAGGTTGTTGTTGTACTTGTATGGAACTGTAAACTTTCCATAAAGATCTAAACTCTGTTATGTGAGACAGTCATATGCTAATTCATATATATATTTCATATATATATGAAAGTATGTATATATATGTGTATGTACATATATACACATAATATGCATAATATATGCACACACATACATATATAAATATGCATGTTGAAGTGTGGTCTGAATTTGTCATCTGATAGTTAATCATCCTTAAATAAATTCCATAACTACTTTGATCTCATATTTTTTATGTGAAAATGGGAATATTGACTATTGATTGACTAGCTATAAAATTAAAGATAAAATGAAATATCAAAGAGGTAAATATAAATATGGAGTTTAGTGTGGCAGTTAGAATGAGCAGTTAAGCAGTAGCTAGTACTGTCATTTTTATCTTTCTGGTTTAGTCTTTATGGTTTAAGATATGAGGTGAATTTTTCAGGCGAGAGTAGCATCAAAACTAAGGTGATACAGAACTTGACTTAATCAGAAACAGTGAAAATTGTTTTCAAAGATGTTAATACACTGTACATTTTAAAAATTATTATTATGTTTTAGATATTTGCTATAGAATGTATGTTCTCACCAGAGAGACAGAAAACTAGAAGTCACCCTCTAGGGGAGATGGCAATGCCACAATCCCTTCTCCTCCATTCTCCCCTCAGGATTTTGGGAATGCATGCATGCATGTCTGGTGTGAGTTTCAAGCCTTTGGGTCTAGGACTCCAACCTGGGTCAGCCATGTGGAATCCAATGATGTGACCATTATGCCATGGGCTGGTCCCCACTATATATTAAGTCACTTTCAGTAGTCATCAATGATTAGGAATTCTTTGTAGAGTAAATATAAAGTGATTCCTCTTGTTCATAGATTCAAAACTTGGAGCAGAATTTTTAAAGATTACAAGGGTAATAATTGATAGAAAAAATAGAGGGAATACTACCTTGCACAAAGGGTGGAATTGAAAGAATACAGCAAATTTGAAGTCATGTGGTATCACAGTGGTTATCGAGCCATATACATATGAGAAAGGTCTCGGCTTTGTGTCCAGGACACTGGTCACTCTGGGTGTGCACTTGCATGCCCATGATTTGGGCTGGGTGAGACTGGGGCAGAATGTAGTGTGAGGACCCTGTTAGGAGTTGTTGTCACAGTCTCTTTATCCCCTTCTCTCATGGAATAAATAAATAAACTTACCTAAATTTGCTCTATTCTTTTGTTTGTTTAATATGTACAATGATGTTTGTATTGTTAACATTTATTCTCTCGTCAAAATTTTCTTTCATGTGAAAAAACGATGAGAAGTGGACTAAACTACCTAGGATTGTGTTAACGCTTTCTATTTTTAACAGAAGAGAACTAAAAATGGGTCCAGCTCTGTGACCTGTTGGCTTAGGTAGTTGGATCCTATAAGGCTGACTGAACAGTTTGAATCCCAGCCCTGGTGGCTCGAAGTATATGTGAGGTGTGTGCATGTGTGTGCCCCTGGCAGGATGGAAAAGCGAAGGAGAAGGGATTGTGGAATGATCATGCCTCATTGGGGAGATGATGTTTTTCCCTCTCTCTCCATCTCTGGTGACTACATGCACTGTCTGGCAAATATAAATAAATAAATAAATAAAGTTAAATAAAATAATTCTTCAAAGAAAATTACGTATATAAAAAAAAAAAACCCAAAAAACAAAAACCAAAAAACCCTGAAAACGAATATAGCTTCTGCTAAGGCAGTAAGTCACATCATGATTTGGTTACCTTTGTCACTTTTTGGCCTATTCTGTAAAAGATGTTGAACATGTTCATCATTGATTTACAAAATATAGTTTAAATTTTAATGTATTTGTTTTCTGCTTATGTGATCATAAAGGTACTTAATTCAGTGGGAAATTAAAATTTACAAAAGCATAAGAGAGGTTTGAAGTAGCAAGTGGGATTAAACTGGTCTAGGCGATGGCTATCCTGTTTCATTCCTTTGAGGAAGATAATTGTAGCCCAAACTTAAGGAAAGGAAGAGGTACAGAATGTGCTTAACATTGCTTTGATATTTGAACGCTGACAAGAATAGGAGGCTAAAGCCATACTTTTGGAGTCAGGGGAAACAAGACTTAATGTTATGCAGATTACCTTTCAGATAAAACAAGTTATTACCTGCAGTTCTGCAATTTTTTTTTTTTTAAGAGAGTGTTTTTGCCATAGCGCATGTTCACTTGCCAGAGAGACAGAGACAGAAAGCAAGAAATCACCCCCCTCCCCCTGGGATGGCTATGCCACAGTCCCTTCTCATCCATTTTCTTGGGATCTTGGGCACGCATGCACACGTGCCCGGCGTGAGTTTTAAGCAACCGGGTCCGGTACTCGAACCATTGTTGACTGAGTGGGAGTCCAGTGATGTAACCATTATGTCATCTGCTGCTTCCATTTTTTGAGATTATTGCTGTAGGGTGCATTGCTTGCTGGAGAGACAGAGAGACGGAAAGTAAGAAATCTCCCCCTCCACACACACAGCATGGGGGTGGCTACCCAGTTAGTCCCTTCTCCTCCATTCTTCTCTCAGGATTTTGGGCATGCATGCACATATGCCATGGATTTCAAGCCGCCAGGTCCAGGACTTCAACTGTGGTCGACCACATGAGAGTCCAGCGCCTTAACCACTATGCTACCTGCTGACCCCAGTTCTGCAGATTTTTAGTAATATTTTTCTTGAGCACAACTTACGTACTTACAGTGTTAAACTGTTTAATGACATCAGTTTTAAGAATTATGTATTGGAATGTGGCATTAATATTCAGAAAATTTAAATATCCAGGTTGAAATATGATTCTGTTCTGATTGCATCCATTTTTTCACATCAGTGAATATGTAACTTTGACTTATCATCTTGTACATTTGGTTCAGTTGTCCACTTGTAAAAAATGTAGAACATAATTGTACTTTTTATACTTAATTGAATATTATGTTCAGCTCAGTGAAGATTTATACATTAGCTACATAAATTTTCTCACTGCATAGAATTTTTTTCTCCTAAAAGTGAAGAAGTTTTTACTTTGTAGTTATTTTTCTGTCCTTTATATACTTAGCACTTTGTGTGATTGAATTGGTGTAAAATATATGTATACATATACATTCATATACAATATTTATAAATATGTATGCACATGAAATAGCATGGACTTTCTTTTTATTGCAGTCTAAAATTAGAATTCTTCATATTGAGATAATTAGCTAACTGGGAAAAAAACTAAACTACCAAATTAATCTAAATTCTTACTATTAATAAGGTCTTTTCACACCAAAGACTTTTATGCAAAATGTATACTGTAAATTAAACATTTTGACCCCTTGGGTCACCAGCACCAAGAGTTTTTATTTTATTTTATTCCAACTCCATGTCTCATTGAGGTTATATTTTCTTCATATATTTCAACTAGAACTGCAGATTGACTGTAGAAGTAGATGTGAGAATCCAGAAGTCTTCTATTAAGTGAAACATTAAGGAAGTTTATGAGATGATTCCAACTGTTCTCCATAAATCTTTTTGTGTAGGGA
>NW_006159849.1:2484582-2500577 GCF_000334495.1 Tupaia belangeri chinensis
TACATATATTTTGTACATTTTTAAAATGCTAATATGGAATGAGTGTCATTTAAAAATATGTATTACATGTCTCCATTTTTAATTTATTTTGATTTATTTATTTTTAAGGTTCTTATTATAGGGTATGTGTGCTTGCCAGAGAGAGAGAGAGAGACAATGAGAAAGAAAGAGAGAAATCATTCCCTGCTCAGATGGCCCTACCTCAATCCCTTCACCTTCATTCTCTTGGAATTTTGGGCACACACACCTGCCATGATTTTCAGGCCTCCAGGTCCAGGACTCGAACTGCAGTTAGCTGTGTCGGAGTCCACGCCTTAGCCACTATGCCAATTGCAGGCCCCTAATTATAGAGTGTTTGTGTATGTGAGAGAGAGGAAGTGATGTGTGTGAATGTGAGAGAGAGGAAGCAGGTATCCTTCACTGGGGCCTGCTCACAGTGTGATCTTTTCCCTCCTGTGTTTGATCCTGTCAGGATACTGAGGATACATGTGCATGCCTGAATGTTTTTCAGGACACGTGGTCTGAGGCTCACACTTTAGTTGGCCTTGTGGGATCTAGCTTCCTCTGTGTAGGGCTCAACTGTTGCACTATGAGGCTGTTTTATTTTCTAATATGATGAATATTGATAGATCTCATTAATGACATACCTAAGCCTATACCAGCTCAAGAGAGCCTATGTTACTGATCCCTCATCTCTGCACTCAGGATGTCACATTGCCAGCATGCAACTTGCCATAGTAGAAGTATTTACATCATGAAAATAAACAGGAACTACAAGTATGGTTATTTGGGGGAAGATGAAAAAGTTGATCATTAAATATTTACCAGTACACAACTGGATATAACACACATGAAGGAAAGTTTCTTGGAATTCTCAGAAAAGGTAAAATCTAAATAGGTTCAAGATCACAACCCTGCTTATCATAAAAGAACTGCTGCTTATTACTATATTATGCAAACTTAACAGCAAAGTCTATGCAAATATATGATGGAGACAGGATTTTCAGGCAGGTATTCTGTCTCTGGAAACACTTTACTAGTCTCCTGTAGTGCTTTCCAGTTCAACTAACTCCATAAAGTGATTTGAAACCAAAATGTTTATGTTATCTTTTGTCATTCTCACCATGCTTAAGTACATAGCTTAATTGCTTATTGACTTACTAGAAACTATCAGTATTATGAGGATTTAGGAAAATGGAGAAAATTATTCTGGGCTTCAGTAGTTAGGGAGACCTTCAGGGAGGAGGTAAGGCATAAGATGGATCTTAAAGGGTGTTTCGATGGTGTATTGGCTGTGTGAAAAGTGTTAGACCTGTATGGAGAGGGGAAGTATGATTTGGGTGTAAAGAGTTTGAAGAGATGGTTGGTAAAATAGACAAGTGTAAAATAAAAAACCTAGAATTTGGAACTTAACTGGACAGTGCAGAACCAGCTAGTGTGTATTTTATTTTTTGAGAGATTTTTGCTGTAGTGCATGTGTGCTCACCAGAAAGACAGATAGAAAGTGAGAATCCCTCTGGGGGGGCGGGGGATGGCCACACCGCAATCCCTTCTCCTCCATTCTCCTCCTCTTGGGATCCTGGGTACACACGCACATGTGCCCAGTGTTAATTTAAGCCACTGGGTCCGGGACTCAAGTCGCCGTCGACTACATCGGAGGTCAGCGACATAGCCATTACTCCAACTGCTGGTTCTGCTAGTGTGTATTTTAAAAAGTGGGTCAAATGTGAAGACAAAAGTTGTGTTTCAGGAGATTAATCCAGCAGATCTGCGTAGGATAAATGAGCAGGGAACAGGCCTGATGTCAAGTAAACCTTTCAGTCATCTGAAAGGAAGTATAGGGTGATGACTGTAATGGTAGGATCAGTACAAGTGGTGATAGTAAATGTTATGTTGAGAGCACTTACACTGAAGGCGCTAGCCTAATGCCAGGCATCTAATCCATTCCAGGCTCTCTTGCATTCTTTTTTAGAATCCCACTGCTACCATTACAGTCATCTTCATTTAGTGAATTATAATGAAGATTGGGACTGGGGAACCAAACACCAACAGGAATAGGAATAGTAGTACCAATTGAACATTACTGATTGTATTTCTGTATACTTAAATATAGAAAATAAGCTGAGAAACTGTTAAGATATACTCTAACCTGCTAACCTGACCAATATAACTTTATAATGAGATGGATGACCATTTAGAATACTCAGTTTTAGGAGTTCTGGTCTGGAACACAGTGGCAGGACGAGAAATGGCTTCTCTCTCTACTCCTGTCCTGCAGTCTACCTTTTACCCATGTGTTAGGCTCGTCTTCCAGCACATTGCTAAGCACATAGTAGTGACTCAGTAAATGTGGAAGGGTAAGATAAAGATATATATATATATATTTTTTTTTTGAGAGGTTTTCGCTATAGGGCGTGTGCGCTCGCCAGACAGACAGAGAGAGACATAGAGACAGAAAGCGAGAAATCACCCCCCAGAGGGGATAGTCATGCCACAATCCCTTCTCCTCCATTCTCCTCTCGGGATCTTGGGCATGCATGCACACGCGCCCGGTGTGAGTTTTAAGCCACCGGGTCCGGGACACGAACTGTGGTCGACTACGTGGGAGTCCAGCGACATAGCCATTATGCTAACTGCTGGTTCCCAAGATATTTTGAATAGTTGTGCCAGAGATGAAGAGAAAGTTACTGTAGGATATAGAAAGAAACAAGGAAGGTAAATTCTTGTGGGGCCAATGTATGTAGCACTTTGGATAATTGGGAGGAGGCATCTTTGTCACCTTGCTATGATTGGCATGGTAAGCTGTGTGTGAGCTGCTTGTGGGTGGGGACTGTGTATATTTAATTTGTGTGTGTGTGACACCCAGAATTGCTAATCTGTCTTAAATAACTGAGTAATATTATAGAAGAATTGGTTTTTAAGAAATGAATTGTTATGGTTCAAATGATAAGTGGCAAAGTTGAATTTGTATCATCAGTGAACAGGTTGCGGTATGAGAAACTTGCGGTAATTTAAGAAATGAAGAGACTCTGAGCCAGTGTGGTACAGCTGATGTCCAGAATGAGGTAGGAATAGTTAAAGATGTGATTGTTGGGAGAGAAGTAAAGGACACAGACAATTGTAGATTACTCTGAATTTTCTAACCTGATATTCACAAGGTAGATTGTAAAGGAAGGTAGTTAGGGAAAAGGATTAGAATGAAAAGATTAAATAGGAATATCTTACAAATATTTAATTGCAGGTATTTAAAATTCACAGTCATATTGTTTGAAATTGTTATGAAGTATCCCTTAGTCACTTAGTTTGTAATAATAAATGTATACAACACTATGTCAGAAAATATACTATATTTTTGTAATGACAAAATTACAGGAATATCTGCTAATAAGGTTAAAACTGCCAAGTTATTTTTGAGACCTGGGGTGTGTTAATTAGAGTAGATTATAGCATTTTGACTGTGTCTGACTTGTAGTCGCCTAAATGCACTGCAAACAGCTGTGATTATTTTAGTGATCCTAGTCTTGTCTTGTTCGAGTAACCTCAAATATGTGTATTTAGACTGTTGCCTGTTCATATATACTCAGCTGTGTCTGTTTACTTTGATATTTTTCTAAGTTTAATGGACCAATATAAAAATTTATGGCAACTATCATTAATGCCATCTTCCCTTTAAAGAAAAAAAGAAGACAAACAGAACTCAATCATGCCAGGGAACTATGATGCTGTTTATCATTGAGTCAATTAGCAGATACATATTATTTTGTACCTCATTGCTCTCAGGTGATACCATCAGCTGAATTTAGGGAAAAAAAAGTATGGAATATATATTAATAAATAGTTATTAATATATATTTGTATATCCTTACTATCCTAACTTTATTTAATTAACCAATAAAGATTAGTTGTTTAAATATAACTTTGCTTGTTCTCCCCTGAACCATAGTCTCTTTTAAATATTTTCAGAAAACTGAATGATCATGTGATCTTATTAATCTCCTCAGCTTTGTGACCTGTTCATGTATTTTTTAGTTTATTTTTAAGAAACAAATCGTATTTAATAATTTTAAAGAAATGAACAAATATATGTCAGCTGTTAATCCATCCTTATTTTTGCTTCTTTTCTAAATATAAAAAATTAACAGGTTGGAGCCAGCAGGTGGTATGTAGGTTGAGGTGCTGGATTCTATATGGTCAGCTGTGTGGTTTGAGTTCTGAATCCAGCAGGTTGAAAATCATGCTGGGCATGTATGCATGCATGCCCCAAATCCTGAGAAGAGACTGTAGAACGGATTGCAGTGTGGCTTCTGCCTGGGGGATGAGTTCTCACTTTCCCTCTTTTTCTCTCTATATACCCTATAACAAAAAAATAAAGAAAAAAGAAAAAGTTAACAGGCTGATTTCCAGAATTGTTGACTCTTTCACGCTTACAATTTAAAAGTGCATATTTTAAAGAAACCTTTTATTCATTATTTTCTCTCACTTTTTCCTGATTGTTATAATAGTATGTTTATTCTTTGAATTCTAATTCTTTGAAAAATAAACATCTCTCTCTGTAAAATCAAAACCAGAATCTTATTTTTTTTATTATTATTTTTTTAGGTTTTTGCTATAGGGCGCGTGCACTCACCAGAAAGACAGAGAGAGACATAGAGACAGTGAGAAATCACCCCCCAGGAGAGGCGGCCACGCAGCAATCCCTTCTCCTCCATTCTCCTCTCGGGATCTTGGGCACGCATGCACACACGCCTGGCGTGAGTTCTAAGCCACCGGATCCAGGACGCGAACCGTGGTTGACTGCATGGGAGTCCAGCGACATAGCCATTACGCTAACTGCTGGTTCCCAAAACCAGAATCTTTTTAGTCTAAATAAGAAACATTGAAAATATAAATATAGGGCCAACTGGTGGTATTGTAGTTAGCATGGATGGATCCCACTTGGCCAACTGCAAGATTTGTGTCCTGGACCTGGTGGCTTGAAAAACATACTGAACGTGTATATGTATGCGTGCCCAGAATCCCAGGTGAGGATGGAGGAGAAAGGACCTTGGTGTAGACATGCCCCTTAGGGGTGCTTTCTAACTTTCCCTTTCTCTGTCTTTCTCCATTGAGTGCATGCATCTTATAGCAAATTAAAAAAGAAAAATTGCTTTTCAAATAATTCAGTTATATGCCAGTATTTATCCAGAAATTCAGCAACAAAATAATTATATAGTTTCTAGATAGTAAATAATTCATTTTTATTATCTATATATACATATATATGCATATATGCATTTTTTTTTTAATGGCCAGAGGGCACATATGCTAGTTAGAGACAGAGCGAGAAAAGAAGTCGTCCCTTCTCTTCCATTTCCTATCATGTTGGGCGTTTGGACACGCACATCGATGTGCCCAATGTGTTCCCAGCAGCCGGAGCAGTGATTTGAAACATGGTTGGCTCTGTGGAATCTGGTTCTCTTTAATTACTAAGCTACAGGGCCATACTAATTCACTTGGAATATTAATCTAATTGTTCTTGCTTTTAATGTTTTAGGCCTCTTGGTCATTCTTCCATTTTATGGTAGAGAACACATTGAGTTTGACTTGTAAGAAGAATATGAGATAATTACAGAGACCATGTGAGATAATTCTCTGTAAATCATGAACTGTACGTACACAAAACAGAGTATTTTATTTTGTTCAAATTGGAATCTCAAGTGAATTTTTTCAGTAATTATGGTATTTTTTTAATGTGTGAAATTTTGAGATTTTTCTTTTCTTAATGATTGGCAGTAGTTAATATGATGAGGAACTTTTTTTTTCACTATTGTGTGTATTTCAGAGAAAAACAGTGTTAGACTGTTCTTTATGTTACGATGAGATTATAGTTCATTTTTAATTCTTCAGATCGCCTACCTTTCTGTGGTGCTACAGAAACCTCAAGAGAACTGCTTCTTTCTGACTACCACCCACCAACTCTCCTCGAACCGCCTTAAGTAGGTTTAAATGCATCCTGTATCTAAACGTAATAGTACACAGAGTTTATAGGAGAACAGTGAGACAGACAAGAGAAGATCCTATGATGTAAAAAGTTCAGGCACTGCTTAAGGGTGATTTAATGAGAGAACAAATATGAGACTTTATACTTACTCTTCCTGTTCTTTTGGTGTCCAGGTATTAACCTGCATAATGTCTGGCTTTGACATTCTGCCAGGGTAGTCCAATGAATATATGCCACATATATTTCTACAGTAGTTTTAAGGATTACCAAATATCATGAGTTTACCTAAGTAAATTTCAAGTAAAGATAGAAAAATAACTGTTAGCTTTGTGAAATTCAACTCAAACACCTAACATTCAGATTAGTGTATATTAACTATTGGGGTAGAGCAATTGGTTAACATACTGCTGATGTCATAATTCCCCTACTCAATAATGGATTGTTTTTGTAGGAAGATGGAGCAGTTTGGTTGTATGAACTTCTTCTTCCACTGCAAACCATACTTTAAAGAGGGGCCTTCCATTGGCATTCAGAAAGGTGAAAAGAGTAGAGTGGAGAGTGTGATGGTCTTGGGGAATTGTGGGTGAGAGAATCATGGAGGGGGTAAGGCATAATGTTTGTGAATACATGTCTGTTATTCATCATTTGTTTCTGAGATGATGTTTGCACCTACACTACTTCTTTATCTTTCCAAGTAGTTTATGTGCAATTATAAACCTATCGAGATGATAAAATGATGTCCATATGATTAAAATTGCTACTATTTTAAGATAATCATCTTTTTTTAAAAAATAGGAGCATATAACCTGGTAATTTTTTAAAAGTGTTTCAAAGGAAAAATAATGTTTTCATTTGTGTAAGAACTATAAGAGTAGCAAACTATACTTCTCTTTTGTTCTTGCATTTGATAGTGATGCCAAGGTTATATGTGTCTTTTCCTCCTGGTATGTTTAGTGCATTTAGTTAGCACTCTCAACTAAGAAGAACTCAAGGAACTGAGCTTGAGAAAAATAGTCACTGTAACTTTTTGGTACTGAACTCCAGAGTCATATTTATTTATTTTTAAAATAATTATTTAATTTTATTTATAATTATTGTTTTTAAATTTGACGAGAAAGAGGGAAAGTGAGAAAGCAAGCTTTCAGATCTGGGACTTGAACAAGAGTCCACATGGGAGTCCACTGCCCCAGCTACCATGCCACCTGTCAGCTTTTATACTTCTTTGTAAAGCACAAAACTGATAAAATAGATTTGATTTGCAGAATGCTATGATTTAAGTCTAAACTATTATGCTTATTTAGTATTTGTGTGGCTAGTTCACTTCTGTCTCATATCGCATTTTGTGATTTTTGTTGAATTTTTTCCAGAAGACAAGTGTGCGCTCCAGAGACAGAGAAACAGAAAGGGAAAGGGAGAAGGCAACCTTCATAAGGCAGGGTCATGTACTGTAATCCCTTCACCATCTCTCCATCTTGTTATGATCTGGGGCTGGCACATTTGCATGCACACATGCCTGACATGTTTCTTAAGTTGGCAGGTCCAGGACTCAAACCACACAGTCAGCCATGTGGGATTTGGCTGCCTTAACCATTAGACCATGACCTGGCCTCAAATTTTGTGATTTGATGGGCCACTAAAAGGATTCACTTTCTATATCCAGATAAGTAGAGACTGTTAAAATACAGTAAGGTTTCAGTGCACTTTTGGGTAAATAAAAAGATATCGTGGAATTTTTTATTATCAAAGATTCTAGAATTCCATGTATGAAGAAGGAATTACTCCGAGACATTATTACCATTACTCATAATGCTACCATACACAATTTTCAAAGCTCTGGACATTATATTCTACACAGTTTACTTAGGTGATAGGCCAATTGGAGAGGCACTGAAAAGGGCAGCAAAAATGGGTATTGACAGGAGTAAGCCAAGATGCAAACCATGGAAACTACTTTTTCAATGTAGGAAAAAAAAAGGGAGACGGGAAAGACCTTGCAGTCTTATTTTCAAATTTATTTGTATTTCTTCCTATTTTTTTTTAAATAAACATTCAGATAAAATCAGTAAAGTAGCATAATGACAGATAAGTTAAACAAAACCTTAAGTTATCTACTTGAGACTAGACCTAAATAGGATGAGCTTAAATTATAGAAAGGGTGATTTTGACTCGTCATAAAGAAGACCCCTAAAAGGTCATTAAATTCTGGAATAGGCTGTAGAGGGTATATTAGGTAGATCATACCCCATTAAAATTTTTAAGAATATAATGTTGGCTACTCAACTAAACTTATGTATTTTAAAAGTCTCCACCAGGCTTAAAGTTCTTTGATTATAAATGTGCTGTTTGCTAATTGCTTAGAAATGTAATACTGTATGTATACCAATATGCTCATATAACTAAAGATAATCATATAATTTATGGAGATCTTAAAATTGCTTTTTTCTGGGATATATTAAGATAAAAATTGTAAGTACATTTTAAATTCGGAATTATAGAAGGAACTTGGATTTCTTTATTCTGAGAGGTAATATAAATTCCATCTTATATGTACTTTAAAAGTACTTGATAAAAAAATACAAAGGAAATAAAAAACTAGTTAAGAATGTGAGAATGAAGCTGTAATCTTTGGCAGGTTGGTCTAGTGCAAGTAGTCAGTCCCGTTTGAATCCTGGTCCACGCACTCATTAATTCAGTTCCCTTATGTAATATGAGGACCGTAACTGTTGCCTTGCAGATCTGTGAAACTTAATATATGTGAAGTGCATAATCCAGTACCTGCTGCAGAATAGTGTTTAAGAAGTGGTTTCTTGTATTTTCTGTATGCATCTTAAAGTTTCATGGGAGTTTGGATTAGGAAAATCAGTAAACAGTTGGGGGGATGTAGGGATACATTTAACTACGGTCATTTCCAGAAGTAGTGTTTAGTATGTCTTTTACATTTGCTGTTTAACTTCCCCATTTTTGCTGTATCTTATGAACAAAAACCCAATTGTTTTATTTTTTAAATTTTTTTTATTTTTTGGAGAGGTCGTTACTATAAGGTGCATGCGCTCGCCAGAAAGACAGAGAGCGACAGAGCGATAGAAAGCCAGAAATTACCCCCCAGGGAGGATGGCCACGCCGCAACCCCTTCTCCTCCATTCTCCTCTTGGAATCTTGGGCATGCACACGCGCCCAGCGTGAGTTTAAGCCACCGGCTCTGGGACTTGAACCATGGTCAGCTACATGGGAGTTCAGCCACATAATCATTACATTAACTGCTGGTCCCACTCAGTTGTTTTATTATGTTAGGGAGAAACCAGTTTTGGTTCTACGTTGATCAAAAAATGTCAAAAGCTTGATTCACTTTTAGAAAGAATATTATGTAGAGTTAAAAGTAGGATACTACCTGTGAAGCAGAAAATGTTAAATGTTTTAAGATAGTAACTTATGGAGAAACTCCCTGTCATCAAAATTAAGTCAGGCTAAAGTGGTCAGTGTGACAGGTGCATTATTTTCTTGCAATTACTTTATAGTCAGTCAACTCCCATTTTGTTGTATTTTGATTAGCATAATTGTCTTAGGTTTCCATCTGACCATCACTCAACCCTCCTCCCTCCTGCCTATGAGTACTATAAGTCAGCTGACTCCTTTAGCTGTCTTGCTTATTAGTCTTGTATTTCATATCGCAACTAGCTAACATTTCATAACAGTATTTATTAAGTTCTGACTGTGTACAGGGCGTTGTAGCAATTACCATACATAAACTAATTTAGTCCTCACATTAACCATGCGAGGAAGGTAGGTATTATAGATCCATGATCTCTTATATTCACTTCTAAATTCAGAAGACTCTGAAAATGACCAGTTTCCTTAAGTTTGTGGGAAACTAATTTAGCTGTAAAACCTGACACAATAAGATGAGGCTACTTAAAGTCTTTATCCCATACTTGGAACATTCATTTGGCTGCAGTAATATTAATGTGTGTGATCATGGGTTGCCGCCCTGATCTGCCTGGGATGTTGCATGTATGTGGTATTGTTTTCTAAAATTTTAAGTGGTATGACATATGTAGCCCAGAGGTTTCGAACAGGGGATTGTAAACCTGTTTCATTATCTCATTTTATAGATGAGAAGACTGATGCGGGAAGATGTTAGATAAATTGCAAAGCTTACAAGTAGTATGTTAATAGAATAAATAATTTACTTGTGTAATCGTGGTAAGGTAAATTCAAATCCAACAGTCTTCCTCTAGAGCTCAAATGGCCACAAACATTTCCTAAAGTCCCCTGGGATAATCGTATATCTGGGTGGTATTCAGATTCAGTCTTGAGAGTAGTAGTTGTCCACTTACCTGCCCATCCACTGTTGAAGTCACATAATTGATTTTAAGCATTTCTTTCACAGGAATCCTGACTTTATGGAAAATAAACAGCTGAGAGATCTAAAAGCAAATAACTAAACTGCTTACATTTTGCTTATAATGACTAAACTCAAGAGCAAGAGTGGTTGTGGATAATCTACCCAGGGCTAATTGAGAATTCCCCTTATACTATGTAAATAGCAAGCATAAGTTAATAAGATCCTAAATTAACAAACCAAGTTATGTTCTAGGTCTCTAGGACCTTACATATGCAAACTATTTCTCAAAGACATAATTAGAATCAAAGTCTCTAGGACTTGACATCCGCAAGGTATTTTTCAAAGACATACAGTGTTTTTATATCACATGTATTCTGTAACAATTAAATGTTTCTGCTTTAGGCCAGCAGATGGCATAGTGGTTAAGGTGCTGGACTCCCACATGACTGACAGCGGTTCAAGTCCTGGACTTGGTGGCTTGCTTTCTCACTTCCCTTTTTTATCTTTCTCTGGTGAGTGCATATGTCCTATAGCAAAGCTAATAAATAAATAAATAAATAAAATTCTGCTTCACTTTAACGTGAAGAAATGACAAATTTTAAAGAAATGACAAATTCTAACATGTACTTAATTGATTTTTTTATTTTTTAAAGAATCTATTTATTATTATTTTTTTTTGAGAGATTTTTTTGTTATAGGGCGCGTGTGCTCGCCAGACAGACAGGCATAGAGACAGAAAGCGAGAAATCACCCCCCAGGGGGGATGGTCACGCCACAATCCCTTCTCCTCCATTCTCCTCTCGGGATCTTGGGCACGCACACACACGCGCCTGGTGTGAGTTTTAAGCCACCGGGTCCGGGACGCAAACCGCGGTCGACTATGTGGGAGTCCAGCGACATAGCCATTATGCTAACTGCTGGTTCTCTATTTATTATTATTTTAAAAATTTGCTATAGGTCACATGTACTTACGAGAGAGAAAGTGAGAAAGCGAGCCACCAGGTCCAGGATTTGAACCATGGTCAGCCATGTGGAGTCTAGTGCCTTAACCCCCATGCCATCTGCCAGCCCTTCTAATGTGATTTAAAACAAGTATCAAGGTTTTCTGATTTTGAATTTGCTGCTTGAAAGAAGAATAAAATATATATTTTCATTCAGTATCCATATCAACAGCTATTTAGGTAGCATTTTATATTAAAATAATAACATTTGGAAGTTCACACAACTTATACAATTATTTTAAATGAAAATAATTTATTGTATAACAATTACAAAAATTATATATTGCTTATGTGAAGCATTCAGAAAGTACAAAGAAGAAAGTTAAAAAATTCTTATGCTCACAGATTACTACACAGTTGTTCACAGGATTACTGTCACATCTTCTCAGGATTTCTCTCCATCAGTGCATGTACACTCACCCTGATCCCCCTTGGGTGTGCTCTGTCCACGTGTGCACATGCTTTAATTTTTCTTTCAAACATAATGAGATTTACACCTACGTTTAGAAATCAGATTTATACCATTTGTTTTTAAACTTTGATATCCTGAACATCTTTTCATGTTAACATGTAACATTTTCTATCTTTTTAATCAACATGATATGGATATATCATAATTATTTAGGTAGACATTTAGGTAAGATCCTCTATTTTGGAGTTATGACTTATTTTAATATATACATTTTTGGGCAACTGTCCAATTCTTTCTGATAAAATTTTCCTTTTTCTTTTCTTTCTTTCTTTTTTTTTTTTTTTTTAGAGAGGTTTTTGCTATAGGGTGCATAAACTGGCCAGAGAGACAGAAGTGAGAAATCACTCCCTCCTTTCCCACGGGCATGCCCATGCCCCAATCCCTCCTTCTCTTTCCTTTCCCAGGGGCATGCCCATGCCCCAATCCCTCCTTCTCTATTCTCTTTTCTGGATTTTGGGCACAGACTCACGCACACATATGCACTCAGTGTGAGTTTTAAGCTGCAGGGTCTGGGTCTCGAACCCCAGTTGACTATGTAGGAGTCCAGCATTGTAACCATTATGTCATCTGTTGGTTCCTATATGAATTCCTAACAATGTAATGACTGAGTAAAAGACTGGGTACATTTCAAAAGTTTTTATCAATTGCTATATTGCTCTCTAGAAAGGTTGTACCATTTTGTAACTCTAAACAATAGTTTAATGTTTTTCTTTCTTTGCTGACACTGGGTCCGATCAGTCTTTTTTTTTTTTTTTTCTCATTGTTTTTTGGTGATGGGATAATTGGGGAAAAAATTTTGTGTGGATTTGTATCTCTCTGCATTTCCTTTGGATAATGACAAAAAAAAATCAAAATGTATTTATTCGCCAGTCATATATCTTGTTGAATTTTCATTTATATAGTACCCTGCTTCTGTTAAGCATTGTCTTCTCCCTCTCCTAAATTATAAAATCTTTTCACAATGAAAAGATATGAATTTTATTATTCATACTGCAGATATTTTTACCATTTAAAAAATATTTACTATGGGGACCAGCAGTTGGGGTAATGGTTATATTGCTGGACTCACATGTGGTCGACCGCGATTCGAGTCCCTGCCCGGTGGCTTAAACTCATACTGGGCGCGTGTGGGTGCATGCCCTAGGTCCTGAGAGGAGAATGGAGGAGAAGGGATTGCTGCGTGGCAAAAATTTATCAAATGTCTATTATATACTAGACATTATTGGTCTGAGAAGTATTTCACATTGGGTAAATTCTTTATACCAGCCAAATGATATATAGTCATTGAACGTTTAAAAAAAAATAAAGAGAATAAATAATAATAATCTGAAAAAAATGATGAAAAGCTATTTGATGATGATGACGTGCATAGTAATATCTTTGTCTTGACTGAAATGCATGGTAATCATGCTGGAAAAAGAAATGTAATACACTGTAAAGATATATGTGATTCAATAAAATATAAAAATATTATGACAATAATAAATTAAATTAAATTAAAAAAGACATTTCTAATGTAATTTCCACTTGCTAGTTGTGTCACCATGGGCAATTTATTTGAAGTAGCCAAGTCTCAGTTTTCTTATTTGTAAAAAAGGGCTAATACCTACTGTGGTGAGTTACTATAAGGGGGTAGCTATAGTTATCTACTAGTACCTGACATAATTTGACAATAATAAATTATACTTAATGTCGTTATCCCTCAAAGTAAGAAAACAATGTAATTTCAGTCCATTATTGTGTATAATATCTTTGCTTTTATAGTAATTTAACATATGAGACAATTAATGATGTTGATTTTTTTTTTTTTGAGAGGTTTTTGCCATAGGGCACATGTGCTCGCCAGACAGACAGAAAGAGACAGTGAGACAGAAAGCGAGAAATCACCCCCCAGGGGGGATGGCCATGCCGCAGTCCCTTCTCCATTCTCTCGGGATCTTGGGCATGCACGCACATGCACCCGGTGTGAGTTTAAGCCACCAGGTCCGGGACTCGAACCATGGTTGACTATATGGGAGTCCAGCCACATAGCCATTACGCTAACTGCTAGTCCCAATTATTTTATTAATAGAATGGAACCTAGCTGAGTTGAATATACTTAAGATAGTGTCAGGTAAATAATACCTCCCTATATTGTATAGCAGTTTATGGATTTCGAAGCTCTTTCTTGTCTTGTCTACAGAGCATTTTTTGTTTGTTTGTTTGCTTGTTTGAGAGGTTTTTGCTATAGAGTACGTGCACTCGCCAGAAAGATAGAGACAGAGAGACAGCAAAATGAGAAATGACCCCCCACCCCCCAGGTGGTATGGCCACGCCACAATCTCTTCTCCATTCTCCTCTCGGGATCTTGGGCACGCATGCACATGCACCCGGCATGAGTTTAAGCCACCAGGTCTGGGATTCCAACCGTGGTTGACTACGTGGAAGTCAAGCGACATAGCCATACGCCAACTGCTGGTCCCTGCAGAGCATTTCTATAAGACAGGCTCAGCACATATAAATTTCCCTTTATAGTTGAGCTGAAACTTTGAGAGCTTAATTGGTCTGATCAAGGTTCATATGGCTTCTAAGTGAATCATCAGGTTCTACCTATAGTTAAGATTCTCACTGAGCCTAGATTGACCCTCATCATGGTTAGAAAGAGAGAGAACAGAATATGACTAATTGCGGCATCCTCATTTAGCTTTAGCCATGTTACAGTTTCTTGTGGTTGCTTCCATTCCAATCATCTGAACATTGACCTAATGTATTAGTAGCCTTGTTATATGAATGACATTCATGTCCTTCTAAAATTCCTTTCCTTTCTGTTCATGTGACACTTGTGTTATAGTTTCCTTTAACAAACAGAACGCAACAGAGTTAGAGCCATTCCGGATCTGGATATAAGCTGTCAAAAGACTCGACAGCTTATGCTTTTATGATTTTAAGAGATTGACTCATAAGAAATTTGACTACTTACTTAGAGACCGAGTAGAAACAAGCCACATGAAGAGGGCGAGGCTCAGAAGTCCAGCTATTCTACCATATATACTAGTTGAGCCCATTTCCCACTTGCCAACTGAGAGCAGTCATAGGAATGACTTTTAACCACTAGCAAGATGAGCAGAAGAAATTCCTGAGCCCTGCCAGATTATACAATAATGAATAAATGTGTATTATTTTGAGCTAGTAAATTTTGGGGTGATTTGTTATACAGCAGTAGAAAAGCAATGAAGGACATTAATTTTCCTAAAAGGAAAAACTTTTCTTAGCTTACTCTGATAGTTTTGGTCTTCCTTATTTGCCAATATTGACTAACATACAAGATAGATAACAGTAATGAATAACGTTTCTCTCCCAGAGGTTCATTTTACTGTCTTTTTTTTTCTCTTTAAATTTATTTATTTGTTACATTAAATCACTATACATCATTACACATACAAATGAATTTTCCATCCAAAATACACTGTGTATTGGCTCAATCAAGCACATCAACATACATGTTATCAGCAAATAATTTTCCAATTCTTATGTCTTGTATACTTTGCTTTTTATTTTGCCATCCTTGATTCCCTATCCCTCACCCTCTGCCATGTCCCACCCTCCTCCCACATTGTCTCTGCTATCCATGGTTGCTTTCTATGCCTTCCCCCCCCCATTTAATTGATTTTCTAATGAACTTAATAAGTCTAAATATATCCAATAGCTATCACAGCTGATATTTATTGTCTTTTTTTAAAAATAATTATTTAATTCCATTTGTTGTTATTACTATTTTTTAAAATTTTGACTAGACAGAGAGAAACAAGAAAACAAGTCTGCAGGTCCGAGACTCAAACCATGGCTGGCCATGTGGGAATCCATCATCTTTAACCACCATGCCACCTGCTGGCCCCATTTTATTCTATCTTACTTTGAGCGAATTTGAGGTAACCCCAGTCTCTATGCAGAGTCTCTAAAGAGATATCCAAAGAAAGACAGAAAGAAAGGAAGAAAGAAAGAAAAGAGAAAGAAAGAGAAAGAAAGATATGGAAGCTGTTTAAACAGCGGCAATGGTGTCCCCAGTCTCCGCTTCCCTGCCCTTCTCCATCTCCATGCCTACCTACTACCTTTCCTTTACTTAAAAATGGATGTAAAGTGGGGGACCAGCAGTTAGCGTAATGGCTACGTCACTGGACTCCCATGTAGTCGACCGTGGTTCGCGTCCCGGACCCAGTGGCT
>NW_006159849.1:2500670-2529793 GCF_000334495.1 Tupaia belangeri chinensis
ATTTCCTGCTTTCTGTCTCTCTGTCTCTCTCTGTCTGGTGAGCACACATGCCCTATAGCAAAAACAAAACAAAACAAAACAAAAAAACCTCTAAAAAAACGGACGTAAAGTGGATGGGGCCGGCAGCAGGGCATGGTGGAGAAAAAAAGAAAGAAAGAGAAAAAGTACTGCATTTGGAGTTAGATCTGTATTCAGGTCTTGACTGTGCCGTGTGTTGACTCACTTACCTTTATTTATGATTCTTAGCGTCTGCGAGTCACCAGTCTTATATACAGAAATAGTGGAGAGTTGGAAATAGTGATATGTACATAACCTTTTAACAGTTATTTTAAAAGCTTCATTGATACTGTGAGCTTGTGGTCTTAGAAAGCATTATAACCAAGGAGTGGGAACCAGCAGTTAGTGTAATGGCTATGTCGCTGGACTCCCACATAGTCGACCGCGGTTCGCGTCCCGGACCCGGTGGCTTAGAACTCACGCCGGGCGTGTGTGTGTGCGTGCCCAAGATCCCGAGAAGAGAATGGAGGAGAAGGGATTGCGGTGTGGCCATCCCCCCTGAGGGGGTGATTTCTTGCTTTCTGTCTCTATGTCTCTCTGTGTCTGTCTGGTGAGCACATGCACCCTACAGCGAAAACCTCTCCAAAAAAACAAATAAAAAAGAGAAAACATTATAACCAAGGAGGCAATCACATTAGAGTTTGTTCCTTGTAATTGGCGAAGATGTGGAGAGACTTAAAAGTTCAGTGGTGTTTTTATGGTCTGTACTTGACGGGACTGTTCTGACGAGATTGGTTTTCATCATTAGCCTTTAATAGAAACAGTTAAAACAGGTGATTAAAAATAGTGCATATATCTCACCAATAAATTGACTTTTAAAGCATATAAATAGGGAGCCAGCAGGTGGCATGAAGGTTAAGACTTTGGACTCTCACATGGCTGACTGTGTTTTGAGTCCTGGACCTGGTGGCTTACTTTCTCATTTGCCCTCTCTCTCTTTCTCTGGTGAGCACATGTACCCTATAGCAAATTAAAAAAATTAATAATACAATAAATAATTTTATTAAAAAGCATATAAATGGACTGTTTTTGGATTAGAACTGATGATCTTTCTATATTATGTAGTTTTGCTTATGGTTACTTCAAATCTTGCATAAATCTCTATAACAAATCATATATAGCTTACATTTTGTTTTTGAATATGGATTAAAAAGTTTAGACAGTTGCAGAGCAGTAGTTTTCAAAGCATGGTTCCCACATCAGCAGAATTGATATCATATAGAGATTACTTTTTTTTTTGAGAGAGAGATTTTTGCTGTAGGGTGTGTGTGCTCGCTGGAGAGACAAAGAGACAGAGAGAAATCCCCCAAGCCAGGGAGAATGGCCATGCCACAGTCCCTACTCATTCATTCTCATCTTGGGATCTTGGGCATGCACACACACACACACCCAATGTGAGTTTTAAGCCACCAGGTCTCAGTCTCAAACTTCAGTGTATGGGAGTCCAGTGACGTAACTTATACTATCTGTTGGTCCCTCATATAGAGATTTCTTAGCACACACATTATTTTACCTAGTCCTACTGAATCGGAAATTATAGGGCTTGGAGCTCAGCACTCTGTTTTCACAAAGTCACCATTCTGAAGTTTGAGAACCACTACTCTGTGTTTTATGATTTTCTCCCAGTTTTTAAATATTTCTATGAGTATTTTGATGCAATTTTTGTAATGACTGATTCATCAAGTTTCTTGAAAGCATTAGACTTAGTTTTTTAAAGATACAAATTCTTGTATCTTTGCTTTCATGGTCGATCTAATATTTAATTAATTTAGCTAATTACAGTAACATTAAAACTCCCCTAATGAGGTTTTGGAGTAAATATTACTGTTCTCTTTCTGTACAGATTTGTAAATTTCTATGATTCCTTTATCTTTCCAAGTCCTTAGTCAGAATGCATGTTTAGAACTTCATTAATCTTTTTGGTTAGATTGTGGAGTGCGAAATTTGTCCTTGGTACTTCTTCGGTTTCTCAAGCTGGCATTGTGGAGAAAGCAGAGAATTTAGCAGTGTATTTGGAAAATGAGTGCCTGTTATTCTTCTGACAACAAGCAGGAAACTCCAAAACTTCTAATACTTGAAGTAGAAAACAGAAATATTTTTTCCTAGCCCAAGACTGGGCTTTTTAAAAGTACAGCAGGCATATTTCCTTAACTAAAATGCCGGCGAATTATTTGCCTACCATTGAGATTTTTAAGGGATTATGTAAGTCTATCTGGACTCTGCCTTGCTAAATAGGGTTATTGATTGAGTCGTTTTTTAAAGTATGTTTTAATTTGTATATTTTTAACCACATTGCTAATCTCACAGAGGGAGAGGGTCTAAATAGCTTGTCTGTCTACATCAACTCTAGATCATGTGTCAGTGTAATTGTTGGGTCATAGTACTGGTGTGCAACAGTAATAGAAAGCTACATAATTGGAAGAAAATAACTATTGGATAACTCCATCAAGATACTACAACAGTTGTCTAGTAAAACAGCAGTGCTTGTCCCACTGAAGTTGTTCAAATATGGATTTCATATTGTCTTGTATTTATTCTTTAGTAACACAGCAGCCCAATCATTCCACTGACAAAATAAGAGCTGCAATACATTTGACTAAAAAAAAGAAATGAATGTTGCTTGAAAGCTTTAGACTGAAGTTTTTGTTAGGAATAGTCTCTAAATCCATTATTTGGTATGCGTAGCAAATATTGTGATTGTGTATCTGAATTTCACGTTGCTATCTGGAAAAGCATTGATAAAAGTAATGAAAATTTTAGTTTTGTGTAAAAATGAAGAAAGATTAGAACAGAAATTTCACTGAAAGTAATTATTTACTAAATTTTGGATGGTAACTATGAGCTAGTTATAGATATACTTATATCATTTTATGATTATAATATTAACACTAAGGTGTCATTATCTAGATTTCATAGAAGGGATCATTTGATTAGGAAAGTTGTTAACTTGCCCAAGGTCATTTAAGTACTAGGTGGTGGACTGGGATTTGAACTGTGGCTTGTTGAACACTAAAGCCCAAGCTTTTAAATAGTACTTTACACCTTAATATCCGGTGCTTTAATATTCCTGGCCTGTTTTCAAAAACTTCACTCTGCCTGTCAATTCCAGAGATAATATTCAATAACTTGACAACAGTGACCTTTCTAGATAAATATAGAGTGTTACAGAACCAGATGGCTGAAGATTATATTTTATTTTTCTGGCGCAAAATAAATTGCCTGCTCTAAGACTGATAAAGTCCAAAAAAAAAGACCCTTCTGTGTCTCAGGACCTCAGCAGGCCACATGGCCAGCCAATGCCCTTTATCATGAGCTAGTCATAAGAACAGAGCTGTATCTCTTTATACTATAATTTAGATTAGAGCCTAATGAAAGAGCAAGAAACTGGTTTAACTAACTGAGAGTGTTCTAGTCCTCGGTAAAGGCAGTGAGTTTGGTAGAAGGTTCTGCGAAATTGAAGGCAGAAGAGCAGTACTACTGTTGATCCTAAGTAGAGTAAACAAGGAGAAGGCCGATTTATAATTTAACCAACTTCCATGTTAGGCACCTTTTTTTTTTTTTCGTGGTGCTGGGATTTGAGCGGGACTTTTCTAATAATTAGCAACTTTTTTCTTTTTTTTAAAAGAGAGATTTTTTTGCTATAGGGCGCATGCGTCTGCCAAAGAGACAGACTGAAAGCAAGAAATCACTCCCCAGGAAGGATGGCCATACTGCAGTCCCTCCACCTCCAGTCTCCTCTTAGGATTTTGGGTACCCATGCACACTCGTCTGGCGTGAGTTTTAAGCTGTAGGATCCGACAGCAGAACCATGGTCCCGTACGTGGGAGTCCTGTGACATAACCATTATGCCATCTACTGGTCCCTGCAACTTCTTGGTCAAAATACAGGGTGATGTGGTGGTGTAATTTTATTGACAGTTTTAGACAGATATATTTTGAAAATAATTTTATTGAAAATGTAAGTTATGCGTAACATGTTTATGCACATATGCATAAACACAATGATTCCATGAGCACAGTTATACTTAATGAATTTCAAATGTGGAAAACCAGGTTACATAGGATAGACACCAAAATGTTTAAAAATGTGTTGATGCCAAACTTATCATTGATGCTAAATTACAGTAACAATAGAAACACTGAAATTGGAGTTAGGAGGCCTGTGTTTGAGATCTGACTTTGCCTTTAATCTGTAAGGGTCCTTGAGCAAGTGGTTTAAATTTTGATTCTCAGTTTTGTCATTCGTAAAATGAGGCCAGGATAATATTACTTGCTTTGTTCTGCTGTATGTTTTTTCTGACAACCAAATGAGGAGACATGTGACACAGCTACAGTGGTGTACAGATAGTTGGTGTTATTATAGTGGCATCTAATTTATTTAATTTTTTTAAGATTTATTTTTATTTAACTTCCTTTATTTATTTTATTTTATTTTGACCAGAGAGGAACAGAGCAAGAGAGAGTGAGCGAAAGTGAGAAAGCAAGCTGCCAGGTCCAGGACTTGAACCTCAGTTGGCCATGTGGGAGTCCAGCGCTTTAACCACTATGCCACCCGCAGGGCCCATGACATATAATTTGTAAGGGGAAGTGTCTGGAGCTGTGAATAGGACAGGGTTTCATTTAGAATTATTCTGCTCTTTTGCAGATAAGTGATAAGCCACATCATCACAGTCTTTTTGAGCTTTAGTACTTCCATCTCTATAAAATAATAACTCCACAGAGTTGTGAGAATTATAGTAGTATAGATGCTCTTTTAAATATATTATAAAATAGTGATGGAGTAGAATTATTATATTGAACAGAGTTTAGGAACTTAGAAATATCCACAGGTGGTTGCTACTGATTCTTTTTTTTTTTTTTTCTTTTTTTTTTTTTTTTTTTTTTTTTACCACAGGATGCATGTGCTTGCCTGAGAAAGACAGAGTGAGTGAGAAAGTGACAAATCACTCCCACCCCTGGGGGCATGGGGGATGGCCACACTGAAATTCCTTCTCTTCTCTGGATTTAGGGCATGCGTGCACATGCACCCAGCTTGTTTCAGGATGCTGGTCCAGGATTTGATCCTTGGGAGTCAATGATGTGGGATCTAGTCCCATAACCACCACATCACCTGTTGGTCCCCTAGAGTTTCTTTTTCTCAAATATCAAAGCACGATCAGTAAGCTATAAAATATTAGAATGTTAGTGCTAGAAGTACTCTCGAAGATCATCTATCTTATCCTCTTTAAGACAAGAGTTGCTTCCTAATCATATTTATGTCATTTCTGCCATGTTTACATGCCTAGAGTGTAATACTTCACCAGCATCAACGATTGTAAAGAGTAGCACTGTCTCTCAAACTTGATAACAGATTTCTAAAAGTGTAAAGCCATGACAGAAAAACTCTGACAGTAGTCAGACTATGAAAAGAACACTGAGTTTGTTGTCAAAAGTTGAGATAGAATCTTTTTTGTTAAGAGAGAGATTTTTACTCTAGGGCACATGCATTCGCCACAGAGACAGTGAGAGACAGAAAACGATAAATTACCCCCCAGGGGAGATGGCCATACCTCAATCCCTTCTCCTCCATTCTCCTCTCAGGATTTTGGGCACACACACACACACACACACACACACACACACAGCATGAGTTTTAAGCCATCGGGTCTGGGACTCGAACTGCAGTTGACTGTCTGGGAGTCCAGCAATGTAACCATTACACCATCTGCTGGTCCCGAGATAGAATCTTCATCTTGTCAATTACTAGTTTGGGGCATTGGGAAATTTACTTAGTCTTAGGTGCATTTTGTTCCCTTACCTGAGGGGACTTCTTAAAGTTTGGTGGAAAAATTGAATTAAAGTATGAGTCTATTTTAGCACAGAGTATTTTGAAATCTTTACATAAGTTTTTTCATGATATGCAGTTTCTAGCTTTTTTTGTAATACTCATTTTCATGACCCTTTTGAAGATTCTCCCCTATACTATTTCTTTACCTACCACATAGTGCAACTCCATTTCTATACCTTATCATGACCAGGTCTTCAATTTTGTATATGATTCTTTTGATACAAGATTTTTTTTTTTAATGTTGCTTATACTAATGATTCTTGACCTTTTCTTTCTTGTGTCTAACAAATTTGAGGCTGAAGAATAAAATAGTGGTTCCTCATGATTGAGGAGGGCTTGTGACAAATCAGAATCTGGGATTTGTGGGTCAGGTTAGTTTGAAAAGGCTATCCTTACAGGCTCGTTTGGAGACTTAAACATAAAGCTATAATTTTTTTAGAACTCTAATTCTGTAAGGTCTTATGTCACATTTTCTTCTTACATTGATTTTGCAAATTTTAATTTATTCATGTTGGTTTCATTATATTAGGGGTTACATGTATTTAAAAAAATGTGAAAAAGCCAACCGAAAAGTGTTTTAGTATGAAATTTAAAAATAATGTTTATTCTCATGAGAACATCAGCTCTTTGAAAAAAAATAAAAGGAGAATAATGTTCTACTACTAAAACCTCAGAACAAGTGCAAAGAATGTTAATGTTCATAATTAAGAATAAGGACCTTTGAATATTTTTTACAACATAATGTGAGAAATTCTATAATTTATCTATTGACTTTTTCTTTGACTTATTAAAAATACTTCATTATTTGAAGTAATGGAAATATATATGTCAGTCCTTACATTTAAAAAAAGAAAATTCAAAACTGGTTATTGAATTCTAGATTCTAATAGGAATAGTTAGAAAATGAAATATTGGCAGATAAAGAAAATTATATACAAACATAGAAGCCCATGATTCATTACGAATTTCTGTCATTTTGAGCATTTCAACTTTGGAATGTATTTTCTTTTCTCTCTCTTTTTGTTAAATAAATGAACATAATTTCTCCCTTGATCATTTGTAACATATTTTCATTGTAACCAGTATTCTCTGCTTTCACTTGAATGTTTTTTACATGTGGAGAAGATTTGCATCTGTCTAAATTTTGGCTGCATTAATTAGAGAATGGATATTACAAAAAATTGGCAGGGAGTTTTTTTGGAAATATTAAATGAATTGGGTATGAAAAAGGGCTACAGTGTATAGTTGTACATTTTTCAATTTGTTTTACATTGTCCTTTAGAATGTTTAACATTTTGTATTGAAATTGTGTTTATTTTCTGTTTTTCTTTTTTCTTTTTTTTTTTTTTTTGCAAAAAGAATGTTTTTGGACAAAAATATGAGAGATGTTTTCAGTTGTCCAAGGCTAATGTTGACTTAAATAGGTCTAGGTCTTCATGGTTGACAGCTGCAGATAATTAGCTTTTTCTTCCTTAACAAAGAAAGCAAATGGAGCCGCAAGACGTTCTTTGCTTTTTCTGTCATCATAATAATAATGTATGTATTTAACTTCTGCAGTTCTTAAATTGATTTAGTGCTAAGCTGCCTACATTACATATAATAGGAGTGACAAGTGAAAGCTGCAGCACATATTCGCATGGCAAAAGGAAACAGTGATTGACAGCAAAGTTTCTCTCTACAAGAAATAGCTGTGTTACGGAACTCAAAAAGGGCCAGATACATAATGCTCAAAATTGTAGAGCAGATTCATGAAATGAATTTTGAAAAGTGATTGCCACTTGGTATATTTGTTGTCTCTGTGTTTTTGGCTCTGGGTGAGGGGCACAGATGAACAGAAGCTCACCTAATTGCTGAATATAGAGAAATTCCTTTTAAGCAAATTAGTATACTATAAGATTGATCCCTTTAGATTATAAATCTAATTGAGTTTGTACTCAATAACTGAACATTTCCTTCAGCTATAACTCATTTATCTTATTTGATAAACTTAACTAATATTTCTGTTCAAACAAAGATTTTAAGACCATAAATCAAGACATTCTTCAGTGAATATACCCATTTCCACATTTCTGTAAAACTTAAGGTATTTTTTCTAGAAAAATAATACCATTTTCTTGTTGGTTTCTCTTGGTCAGACTTTGGCTAAGTGTGATCATCTTTCAAAAGGACTTTAAATATTCTGCCTCTCTTTCGTTTTCTTTACATGCCCAGAAGCTATGGTTGAAAAGATACTTGGTGATTGCTATTGAATAATGTTCTGTGAAATGAACCCAGTATTCTGGGTTTCATATTGTACCGTAGAAGTGCTTCATAACTTTGGCAGCAGCGCTGGATGTGTCTGTAGGAGGTGGAGAGAGAAGGGCCTGTATGTCCTTGTACACTGGCAGCCTCTGCTGGCCATTGCAAAGAGCAGCATTGACCTCTGTTCTTTTCTCCTTTGCATATGATTTTTTGTATGGGTTCAACTCTTACTTCCTTTATCATCTTTGTTATCTTCTTCTGAAGACTAGTTCATCTGTTGAATGTCTTGATTTACAGTTATTAAAGGGCTACTTGTTCAGTGTTTTTGTCAATAAAGCAGTATCATAAGTGAATGGAATTGTTTAGGACCTTGAAAGAAGTTATAAATATAACCATGCTTTGAGAAATGATCTCATCTGAAAAGTAAGATAATCTTTTTGGTATATTTTAAAATACCTAATCAGTTGCAGGCCTTTTTGTGTGTTCCAAAGATTAGGCATTTACTTACAATTGACAGTAAACTCTAATCCCTTAAAAGAAAGCCTTGATTCTATAATAGAGTTAATTAAACATGTTTTTTTTTTTAATTCTTTAGATTTTGGTGAACCAGTGATCTTAGAGATTTCTAGAAAGTGGGCACAGGCTCATACTTGACTTTATGGTTATGGATAACTCTTGAGGCTGAATGGGATGGTATCTAAACTTCTAAGTCTAGACAAGCAATTACAACTGTCTGTACATAAAATATTCCAAGGATAGCAGTAAGATCTAGGTTTTTCTGGTTTTAGAGATAGAAGCTTTTACAGTGTTTGATCTGATATCTTTGTGTTTAGGAAATAATTTGACCATAGCAGATAATCTCCCAGCAAAATAGTTCAATTTCTTAACATTTTCATTTTATTAATGGCACTGTTAATCTAGTTATCTTCAACTCTATTGGCATTTTCAAATAAGACACTTAGTGAAATCATTTTACTACAAGGTCTCTGGTCCAGTGACTTTCTGTTGCTCATACCCATTCCTAGATTATTATAGTAGAATACTAGTAACTCCTTCCTCTGTGTTCTTTGTCAGTTCAGTTCATACAACCAGACCATAGTCATTTGTTCAAAAACATTGCTTTTATTATATCACCTGTTTTTACTTTTTTAAATGGTCTATTTGCTTGAGAAAATGAAAAAGGCTGGATGATATAGGCAATGGATCAAGAGGAGGAGCACTGATATAGGAATAGGCAGATGTGTTTTTTAAAAATTTTTAAAATTTTTTATTTTTAAAGAGAGATTTTTGCTATAGGTTACGCGCACTTACCAGAGAGACAGAGACAGAAAGATGGAAAGCAAGAAATCACCTCCTGGGAGGATGGCCATGTTGCAGTCCCTTCTCCTCCTTCTCCATTTTTCTCTTAGGATTTTGGGCACGTAAAGCACAAGTGCCTGGCATGAGTTTTAAGCCGTCAGGTCCTGGACTCGAAGCGTGGTCAACTACACGGGAGTTCAACCACATGGTAACCAATATGCCATCTGCTGGTTCCCAGATGTGGTTTTTTTTTTTTTTTTTTGCCCTGGTTGTAGCTATATAATTTTAAACATATAAGTATACCTCTTGGAGCCTCAGTTTCCCCATTCTGCAAAGTCATTTGTTATGAATACTAGTTGAGATAATGTATGTGAATTACTTTTTCTGTGACAGAGTAAAATGACAAAATTCCTAAGTCTAGAAATTTCTTTCCAAACAACTCCATTTCCATACTATGCCTGGCTTATAATAGGTACTCAATAATCTTTTTGATCTTACCTTTGTGTAATCTTCTAATTGAAGTAAGTAAGTAGTCTTTACTCTTTCCACTGAAAACATAGTTTACATTGTCAAGTCTATGTCATTCTTCTGTTCTTTGCACTGGTAAGAATGCTGTCATTCATCTCTTTTAAATGTTGTTCAGGAATAGTCAAATTCTTAGTCCACTTTTGCTCCCCCCTGGCCACCATAGTAATACTTAC
This sequence comes from Tupaia belangeri chinensis, assembly GCF_000334495.1. NCBI lineage: Eukaryota > Metazoa > Chordata > Mammalia > Scandentia > Tupaiidae > Tupaia > Tupaia belangeri. The sequence continues at coordinate 2,510,795 of NW_006159849.1, forward strand.
TATCTTTGCCACTCACCAGTCTCTTTTGGCTTAAATATACTATATTGTATTATTAATAACAATGTCAAGTATGCATTATAAGTTCCTAGGGAAGAAAAACAATGCTTTGATTTTGTAGTTACTCTTTAAAGTTATTTTCCTGGGCTTATAACATATCCAGATTAACATTGATAAGAAATGGTTTATACTGATATATCATGGGATAAAATTTAGAATAGGTTTGGCAAGTTAGAAGTAGGATGCTAAGATACTGACAGACCACTGGTACTCTTATTTATAGGGGTAAAGAATTAAGATTGTACAGGCTTCAGGAAAGGTTCCTCTTTTGAAAAAAAATGGTACATCAGTGATTCTTTTAATAAAGTAGCTCTTTAAAATATGAATACCTTAACTAGAAAACAGCTCCCTTATATACCAATATAGTTCCCTTGCAAATATGATTTTGATGAAAAAAGGCATAGAAATTATATAGGGATGAGAGACTTTTCCACTGATACTCTTTTGAATTTTTTTCAGTATTTACATTTTCACATATCAAATCAAACAAATTGCAACTATTTTTTGAAAGGGTAAGTTTTCAGACATTCTATAAGTCTTATTATTATTATTATTATTATTTTTTTTTTTTTTTTGGAGAGGTTTTTCTGCTATAGAGCATGTGCACTCGCCAGAAAGACAGAGAGACAGAGAGATAGAAAGCGAGAAATCACCCCCCGGGAGAATGGCCACGCCGCACTCCCTTCTCCATTCTCCTCTCTTGGGCATGCATGCACATGTGTCCAGCGTGAGTTTAAGCCACTGGGTCGGGGACTCAAACTGTGGTTGGCTACATGGGAGTTCAGTGACATAGCCATTACGCTAACTACTGATCTCACAAATGTATGTCTTGAACATGTATTTGGTTGCTGTTATTTTAATTGGCTTTATTGATGTGTAATTTGAATATAGTATCATAGACTAATTTTAAGTGTACATTTTGATAAGTGTTAACAAACATTTACAGTCATGCACTAACTTTATAATCAGTGTATAGATAATTTTCATCACCCTCAGAGGCCCCTGGTCCCTAGCAACCACAGATGTGCTCTTATCAGTATAGTTTTACATTTTCTTGAATTTCATGTAAAGGAATCACAGTTTTTGATCCTGTCTTCTTGTAGAATTATCTGTATTTATATTAGAGTTTGTTCCTTTCTATTGCTGAGTAATAGTTCACTTACTGGGTAAAATGCAGTTTATTTGTTCTGTTTCCTTCTTGATGGGATTTGGATTGTTTCCAGTTTTTAACTATTGTGAGTAAAATTGTTACACAGATTCAGTACAAGTGTTTGTTTCAATGTATGTTTTTATTTCACTTGGATAAATGTGTACAAATAAAATTGCTGTGTCAGGGTATGGGTATGTTTAACTTTATAAATAAATGCCAAACTATTTTCTAAAATGGCTATACCATTCTCACAAATAATATATGAATTCCAGTTGCTCTCTATCTTTGCCAACACTTGATATTAACAGTGCTTTTGATTTTAGCTATCATTCCAATGAATGTGTAATTGTAATTCATTGCAGTATTAATTTGTATTACCCTAAAATGACTAATTTTTAAGCATTTTTCCATGTGTTTATTGACTATTTGTTTATTTACTATTGTGCAAGCCATTTACCTACTTAAAATCATGTTATTTGTTTTATTGAGTTGTTTTTATGTATTTGCATATTCTGGATACAAATCCTTTATCAGAAATATTTCTTGCAAACTTACTTTTAAAAAAATCTGCTATAGTGCATGTGTACCTGCTGGAGAGAAATAGAGGAGAAAAGTGAGATAGCATCCCTGTGGGGGGATACCTATGTCACAATCTCTTATCCTTCACTTTCCTCTCAAGAGGTTGGGCACCACACATACGTGCTTTATGTGTTTTTTTTGTTTTTTGTTGTTTTTTTTCCAAGCCACTGGGTCAGAACTCAAAATGTGCAGCCAGCTACGTGGATCTAGACTCTTTAAGCACCGTGCCTTTGGCTAGCCTAGCATACTGTTTTATTCCTCCCAAGTTTTTGGAATTGTGCTTTCATTCCCCCCTCCCAAATTATTTATTTAATGTTATTTATTATTGTTTTTAAATTTGCTATAGGGCACATACACTCACCAAAAGAGAGACAGAGCGAACGAGCAGAAGAGAAAGGAAGCCACCAGATGGGGACTCTAACTGTGATCAGCCATGTGGGAGTCCAATGCTTTAGTCACCATACCACCTGCTGGCCCCTCATTTTCTTTAATATATCCTTTAATTAATTTTTTTTTTTTTTATGGTTTTGACCATAGGGCATGTGTACTTGCCAGACAGAAACAGACAGAGACAGACAGAGAGAAGGAAAGTGAGAAATCCCCATGGGGGATGGCCAGGCTGCAATCCTTTTCCTTCAATTCTTCTCTTGGGATTTTGAGCACATGTATATATATATGCAATCATGCTGGGTTTGGCACTCAAACCGCATAGTCAGCCATGTGAGAATACAGTGTCTTAACCTCTGTACCATCTGCTGGCCCCTTAAATATATCTTTTTTTTTAAATGTCTTTAGTTTTTCTTTTTTTTTTTTGGAGAGGTTTTTTCGCTATAGGGCGCGTGCGCTCACCAGACAGACAGAGAGAGACATAGAGACAGAAAGCGAGAAATCACCCCCCAGGGGGGATGGTCATGCCGCAATCCCTTCTCCTCCATTCTCCTCTCGGGATCTTGGGCATGGACGCACACGGGCCTGGCGGGAGTTTTAAGCCACCAGGTCCAGGACGTGAACCGCGGTCGACTATGTGGGAGTCCAGCGACATAGCCATTACGCTAACTGCTGGTTCCCTAAACGTCTTTAGTTTTGATGCGGTTTCATTTATTGATTTTTTTTTCCCCTCCTTTGGGTTTTTATGAAGTATTCCTATTTTTTGTCTAACCTAATGTCATTTAGATGATCCCATCTGCTTTTTTCTAGGAGTTTATAATCTTATTTTTAGGCCTATGATACATTTGAGTTAATTACTATATGTGATGTAAAGTATCATATTTTTCACTCGAGGTATCTAATGGTTACTGCACCATTTGTTGAAAAAGACTTTTCTCCATTTCGTTACCTTGACATCTTCACTGACGATCACTTGACCATATTCCTATGGGTTTATTTCTCTTCCTTTTTTGAAATGCTGTCTTTTATGTCAATACTGTATTTTTTTTTTATTAGTTTAACTTTATAGTCTTAAAATTACTATTTAAATAATTCCACTTTGTTCCCGAATTGTTTTGGTTACTTTAGGTCTTCTGCATTTGTATACATTTTAAAATGCCTACTTGGATTTTGATTGGAATTGCTTCAGTCCTATGGATCTATTTCAGGTTTGGCCCTTTAGCCTAGTGGGTAAGAGAGCCAGATTTCGCAGACTGCCCGTGGTTTGATTTCTGGCCCTGACCACTTGGCAGACACACCAGGAGCATGTGCATGTGTGCCCACATCCTGACAGGATGGAGAAATGGAGAAGGGATTGTGGTGTGACTACTCTCCTTTAGAGGGGTGCTTCCTCTCAGACAAGTGCATGTGTCCTCTGGCAATTAAGAAATATATAGATCTATTTCAGGAAAATTAGTATCTTAAACAATATTGGGGTTATAAATCATGAATATGATATATCTCTTTATTTACTTAGATGGTCTTTAATTTCTCTTATCAGTGTTTTATAATTTTCAGTGTATAGTTCTTATATGTTTTTGTTAAATTTATCCCTTTCATACATTTGAGAGTATTATAAATTACTGAAATACAGTATGGCTAATATTGAAACATATTTGACTTTTTATATATTGACCTTAGGATTTTACAACCTTATAACTTTGTAATGTTACTAAATGCATTCTTTTTTAAAAAATATTTATTTATTTCGTTAGTTTCATTTGTTATTTTTATTTTTTTTTTAAATTGACTAGAGAGAGAGAAAGGGGAAAGTGAGAAAGCAAGCCACCAGGTCTGAGACTCAGACCGCCGTTGACCATGTGGAAATCCAGGAGTTTTAACCACCATGCCATCTGCCAGCCCCATTAAATGCACTATTCTTTTTTTTCTTAAAAAAAAAAAAAAGAGAGAGAGAATTATTTATTTCTTTAATTCCACTTGTTATTATTATTTTTTAATTTGTCCAGGGGTAGGAAGAGAGGAAGAGAAAGGGTAAGCAAGAAAGCAAGCTGCCAGGTTCGGTATTCTACCCATAGTCAGTCGTGTGGGAATCCACCTTTAACCACCATCCCACCTGCCAGCTCCATTAAATGCATTTTTTCTAGTAACCTTTTAAAAAATACCTTTTTAGGATTTTCTGCATAAATAATCATATCTGCAAATAATGACAGTTTTATTTCTTCCTTTCTAGTTTGGCTGCATTTCTTTAATCTTTTTTGCTTTATTTTGGTGAGGACCTACAGTAATGAGTAGAAATCACAACGAAAGATATGCCCTTTTCCTGATGTTAGAAAACAAAGTTTTTCATCAAGAAATATGCTGTCGCCTATAGGTTCTTTCTGAATGCCATTTATCAGGTTGAGGAATTCTCTTCTGTTTTCCCTTTGCTAATGAATGTTAAATTGAGTATGTTAATCTGGTAAATTATTTGATTGTTATTGTAAGAATAAAGCAACCTTGAATTATGAGATAAACATCATTTTGTCATTACCTATCTCTCTCTCACTATATATACACATATATTTATATATGTATATTGTTACATATGTATATAAATATAAATGTATAGATATGTGTATAGTTACACATGTATATAAATATATATGTGTGTATACACACACACATACACATAAATATATTCATTGGGTCGTTCAAGAAATCATGATGTATTTTTGCATAGAAAAACAGACCATGACTTTTTCTGATGACCCAGTATCTTATTGGGTTTGATATTTGAGGATTTTGTTATAGATGTTTTTGTGTCTATTTTACTAAAGTATTTTGGTTTGTAGTTACATTCTAAAAAATTATTATTATTCATGATAGAATGCATGGGTGTCGAGGAGAGAGAGGGATAGAGAGAAATACTCTCCATAGGACTCAGTCACACCATGATCCTTTCCATCAGTTTTGCGATTCTGCCAGGATTCTGGGTACATGCACAGGCACCGATGTGTTTTCAGGCCAACCCACCTGGGACTTGAACCACAGTCAGCATGTGGCCTCCAGCTCTGAAGTCCCATATGCGATTGACTGCACCAAAGAGGCTAGACCTTTGTCTTTTTTTTTTTTTTTCTTTTTAAAATCAGGATAATGCTGAATTCTTAAAATGAGTTGGAGACAGTTCCTCTTCTTGTGTTTTTCAGGAAGAGTAAACACCAACTTTTTTATGAGTTTGGATAAAGAAAAGCTTACTTGTGCCAAACTAACAACTTGTTTCTTGTGACCAAAATAAGAAACACAGTACTTTAACATGTGGTAAAGAACATGTTCTTCCTGGAACCAGCAGTTGGCGTAATGGCTATGTTGCTGGACTCCTATGTATTTAATCGCTGTTCGAGTCCCGGACCTGGTGGCTGAAACTCACACTGCACGCATGTGCGTGTGTGCCCACTCAAGATCTCGAGAGGAGAATGGAGGAGAAGGAATTGCAGGGTGGCCATCCCCCTGGTGATGTCTCTGTCTCTTTCTGTCTTTCTGGCGAGCGCACACACCCTATAGCAAAAACCTCTCCAAAAACAAAACAAAACAAAAACATGTTCTTCCTTTCAGATAGTCTCCAAATAATTATGTGTACCAAAAAGCCAGTGAAAATAAGACAATACAAAAAGCTTATGCAGGGATGTTATTCAGGTATTAAAAAAATTGTTTTGCAAATTAAGTTTGATAACTTTGGATATAAATTTAACCTTAATAAACCATAAATATATGAAAGTATATTTCATAGAGATGTTAATACTTACATCCTTTTTTTTTGTTCATTTAAACATTTTGTGAAGAGTCTTGTATGTTTTTATTATGTCATACTTTGTATTCCAGTGTTTTAGCAGACTTGTCAGGGGTAATCGATATGTTACAGTGAATTAAAAAGAAATCTTTGATCTAGGAGAATATTGCTGTACTCACTTCCTCCTAGCAGGGAACTACTCCTTGGAAGTGTAATATTCTTTGTGGTTTTTTTTAAAGATTTTTGCTGTAGGGTGCGTGTGCTTGCCAGAGAGAAACAGACAGAGAGAGAGAGAAGGGGAATGAGAGAAATCACTCCCTAAGGGGATTGCCAGACTGTAGTCTCTTTTCCTCCACTCTCCTCTTGGGATCATGGGCATAGACGCACATGTATTCAGATGTTTTCCAAGCTCCTGGGCCTCGGATTTGAACCGTGGAGTCAGCCATGTGGAGTTTAGTGTCTTAACCACCATGCCACCTGCTGGCTCCATGAAGCGTAATAGTTCTTAAATCTTACTGTTTTTATATGAAAAAGCTTAGTAGGTATATTTCAGTTGCATAGGCATAATTTTTTATTGGATGGCTTTTCGTTGATGTTAAAGGTATTCTGTCTTCATCCAAAGCACATTCTGTGAATTTTATGACCAGGATGACAAATGCTATTTACTATTTAATATGGTATATATTAAAATTGTTTTAGAGACTGGGAAATTTAATTGAATGAATAAAAATGGTGAATTATATTGGATAATATATAAATATAAAACAATTTATATTTTCATGCAATAAAAATATATTACTGCTCTCATGTACTTTTAAGAATAGTAGAATTTTGGGGCCAGTAGGTTATGTGGTGGCTAAGGCACTGAACTCACAGCCAACCACAGTTCAAGTCCTGGACCAAGTGGCTTGAAAATCATACCAGGCATGTGTGCATGCTTGCCCAAATGGAGAATGGAGAAGAAGGGATTATGGCATGCCCATTCCTCTTGGGGGCTGATTTTTCACTTTCCCTCTCTTTATCTCTCTCTGAGGAGTGATGTGCCCTATGGCAGAAACCTAAAAAAAAAAAAAAAAAAAAGTATTAGAATTTTAACCTTCTAAGAGCTTTTATAAACATTTGCTACATACATTTTCTCTGTCTATTTAAGACTGTATACCCCTAGCAAGAAACTCTGTCCTTTAAATCTACAACATTCTTGATTTGATAAATGTTATGGAACATTTATTAGAATAATGAAAATTTGAAACTACCTGAAAAATTTAAATTATATGAAATAGGGTTTCATAAGGAACTTAAAGAGATCCTTTCTCATTTTTCCTCTTTTAATAATCATGAACTTGACATTTCTCTCCTGTGTAAATTTGCTAAATACTTACTTTGCAGTAAACACCTACGTAATGATATAATATGTAAGAATCAATAGCTTTAACTAATCGTTAAATGTATTGTTACACTTTGCATGATTATATTTTGTGAAGCATCTCTCTGCATGAGTTACATTTACATTTATTTACTATATGAAATGACATAAAAAGCCAAGTTACAAATTACTCTTTTAAAGGCTGCAGTGGGACTACTACCCTAATGTATATTATAAATGAATATTAATGCAGAGTAAGAAGATAAGAAAAATATTAAATCTCAGAGATGACTGTTACAACTCTCTGAGAAATGTTAGAATTTTGTAGATTATGATAACCTGTCATCCTAACAAGAAAAATCGTCTGCGAGAACATTAACTAAATCAAAGTAAGAATACAAAAGAAGTAGTGAAAGGCATTTGTAATTTTATGTTGCACATAAGTCAGCTGTGTTGTTAGAAAATTGCTTAAGTTGATCATGTAAGTAAGTATCTTTTTTCACTGTAGAAATAGAGGTATGTGTACTTGGAAATGGCAGGAAAGTCTGAGCAGTGTTTTAGAGCATTTTGGTAGAGGGTGCATGCAGTTTACAAGTAGCTAGTAGATAACTTACTGTAATTAATGGTATACTGTTTGAGGATTAAAAAAATATGCTCTAATATTCCTACTGAGCTGTGGAGAAGAGAGGTCAGATACTAAAGAAATCCCACCTCACATTAAATGTACAAAAATGAAATGACTAATGACATGAATGAGGCTTCAGATGACTTCGGTCTATCGATTTCAAGCTTAATGCTGCAAAAAGTAAAACTGAACATTGAAAGTTACATTTTTGGTTTTTTTTTAGAATGTTAGTTTATCTTACTTGACAAGTAGATAAGGTAAAGAAAACCTGGACAAACAGTCAAAGTGATGATGACTTTAGTAAATTACTTTTTTCCCTATAACTGTTAATATTAGATTTTTAAATTTCATCTGTGCATATGTAAAGGTACAAGAGTATTTGTGTTTTATTTGAAGCCATTTAGCCCTTAGCATAAATTGGTGCTGATTTAACTTGACTCTCATAAGAAAATTTGACATTTTAGCATAATGTAAATTTTAGAGCCCAAAATAGATTTAGTATATTTCTCTAAGGTGTTAGCTAGTTGGGAAGCTGGGACAGCAGGATTAAAACACAGCAATACCTTGTCAAAAATGCCAGTTTCTGTCTCTTCTTAATCGTTCTCTGTCTCTCTCCCCTTTTCTCTCTTTCGTGAAGGAACAGAACAAAACCATTACTAGCACATTAGACCCCTGGTCTACCTGAGCACACTCAGTATGCCTGCATGCACCTGTGATCCTTGTTGAGTAAGAGGCTGGGGTGGGGGGGAAGATTGTGGTGTAGTGTGTGACCCTGTGAATGGTACCTACCTCTGTAATGAAAAAAAAAAATAGAAATAAACTTTTGAAATATTTTGTAACTGTAGAAACAATACATAATATAAAGAAGAAAAGAACTATTATCAGTAATTACCCAGCACCCATAGATAACATAGACTGCCTTCTTTAAGTATTAATAATTAAAAAAAATTATATTATACTTATTTCTAATTTCTAAAGACCAAATTTGATTATCTACCAATATTATTAAAAACATTCCTGTACTGCAATAAATACTAGACTATATAAATGCTAACCACTTCATCAAAATGAAGGTCTACTCCATTTTCTTGTAAGTGTGCCAAAGGGAAAACAATGAGAAATTAAAACAAAGCTTCACTGACAGGGGCCTCGAAGTAAAGATCTCTGGAATACACCCATATAGAAGGACTATCACTTGAGAGATGAATCTTGCATTACCAAGAACTGCTGATGAAATTTAAAAATGCTGGCTTGTTGCCTGTAGTGTTCAGTTACAGCTCTATAGAAAGTCTAAGATGGCCTCTTTCAGATTCCATCTTCTATTGAACTACAATTTATTATGAGTAGAATGGGTAAGATTATAGGAGAATGAGATGATAACTTATCAAAGTGACACTTCATGAGAAGACAGTAAAGGCAAAAAATTCTCTTCAGATTACTGAATCCCATTTCAAAAAGGAAAAAAATGAAATATCTAACCCTCATGAGTGTGTCTATGGAAATGTAAGGTTATTATTTACACTTATCACTTGTAATTCTTAAAATTAATTCCAATTTTGGATGCATTTTCGTTGGCTTTCTTGGTACAAATAAAAAACAATGTCTTCACAATAGAGAAGTGCTCAGTAAGCGTGCCAATCTTATGTTTTTCAGTCCTGAAATCTCAGAATTTAATCAGGATTTTGTCCTGTAACTTCTCATGTGTCTTCTACTTTTCACAGATGCGGTTGGGATTGAAATCATTCCTGTTTATCTGAATGAGAATCCCTTGGTAAAATTCCTTTGATTCTAAGATAACTAGATGAAATGTGTTGCATAAATCATGTCATAGCAAACAGTTGTCACCTGGCACTAAAAGCTGATGAAATTTAAAAATGCTGGCTTGTTGCCTGTAGTGTTCAGTTACAGCTCTATAGAAAGTCTGTTTGTACAGATGAAGCAGTTCTTGGTAACACGAGATTCATCTCTCAAGTGATAGTCCTTCTATGGGTGTATTCCAGAGATCTTTACTTCGAGGCCCCCCTTCAGCGAAGCTTTGTTTTAATTTCTCATTGTTCTCCCTTTGGCACACTTACAAGAAGACGGGGCAGACCTTCATTTTGATGAAATGGTTAGCATTTATATAGTCCAGTATTTATTGCAGTACAGGAATGTTTTAATAATATTGGTAGATAATCAAATTTGGTCTTTAAGATGCTGCTTTTATTTTGTTGTTTTCTCCCTGTCAGATTTTTCCCTTCACTTTCATCCCTTACCAAAACTTAGAATTTCTTTATCTGTCTTTATTTAATGACATTTTCTTCTGATACCTAGCTTTTTATTGCAGATTAAAAAGATCCACTTACCATGTGCAGAAAAAGGATAATGAATCTGTGCTTTTTACTTTCACCTAGATTTATAGTTACACAGTCATATTCTTTACTCTGGACCAAACTTATTCCTAAAGACTATACTGAAGATTTTGCCATTCTCAGTTTTAAAAATCTCTGTCACTTTATAGGAAAATGTACAGACTTTTGTGGACATCAGACAGATGCATACTGTAAAAAATAAAAATCTCTTTATTTCCCTGTTTTTACTCATTACTTTCTTATTCCATAGATAACTATTCTGAATTTTTTTTTATCTCAGTCTTTTTAGATGTATAGATTTGTGTACAAACAAATACTGGGTATGGATACATTTTATATTTACACTGCTGGTATTACGTTTTAGACATTATTTTGCTTTTAGCAGCATTTTAAAGATCTATATTGTTGGGCATATCTCTCGGTTGCTACTCTTAACTGCAGTGTGATATTCTGTAGAGAGCATTTGCTTCATGTTATTTATCTCATGTATTGGAAACCTAGATTACAAGGCCTTTATGTAATTGACTCCATGTTTTCTCTTGTAACTACATTCCAAGTACTTTAAATTCCAGCCACATGAAGCCAGTCACTCTTGCATGAAAACCATGTACTTTTTCATATTGTTAAGCCTTTTCACATGGTGTTCCCTAGGATATTTTCAATCTTCTAATAACTGCTTCCTTATGACTCAACTCAGATATCATTTCCTTTGTGAAGATCTCAGTAGCTATTTCATGCTTGAGTCAGTTGCTCTGTAATCTGCTCACACAGAATTTTTTATCTGGGACCAGCAGATGGCGTAATGGTTACGTCACTGAACTTCCATGGAGTCAACCATGGTTTTAGTCCCAGGCCCAGCAGCATAAAATTCATAGTGGGCGTGTGTATGTGCGCCCCAAATCCCAAGAGAATGGAGGAGAAGAGATTTTTGCTTTCTGTCTCTCTGGTGAGTGCAAGTGCCCTGTAGCAAAAATCTCTCTTAAAATTAAAACAAAAAAAGAATTTACTTTTATCTTGGTAGTATTTATTTTTGTCTTGGTAATATAAAAACCCGTATTTCTGCTCAGCAGTCTGTATGCCTCTGTATTACTTGAAGGAAGGAATCAGATCTTAGGCATCTTTGTGTTCTTTGCTCTAGTTTGGTGAATTGCATATATGAGGGAGACTTCAAAGGGTTGTGGGAAAATAGAGTTATTTTAGTGCAAAAGACTTTGGAAATCCATGCATAACTTTTTCATAATACAAATTATGTGAACCTTTTGAAGACCCCTTGAATATGGCAATCAAACATTTACTAAATGAAGTGTCTGGAGGTTCTTGCAAGTGAAATACAGTATAAGTACACATATTAATAATTTGTAGAAATAAGAGGTTGGGATACATACAAAAGTGGCATAAAGCTGAAAGATTGGCATACAGGACAATGACTCCTGAAATTAACTTAAGGTAGTAAAGATACTAAGTACTACATGTATTGTTCAGATCATGAAAAAAACTAAAAAAAAAGTAAATCTACTGGTTGGGACAGATATTGTAATACTGGATGAGGAATGGAGACAGAGATATGGAATTGGTTTCGGCTGGGTTGACTTCAGCTTCATCAGCAGAAAATGATACTTGAATTTGGTGAAGGAAACTGACAGTGGTAGTGAAGGAGTTGATGTCAAGGAAGGTAAAACAGTGATGAGAAGCAGTTGGATGCTCTTATCTTGTTAATGCCCTAAGAAAAATGGCGTGCAGATATGAATAGTTTGGTGATCTTTGTGCAATTATGATTCGTGCCAAAGGTACCAAAAGACTACAGATTGTGAACATACTGTTTTTATTTTCAAAAAGAGGAAAATGTAGAAATTTACAATTGTAAAATTAGCAAGTTTCATGCCTATCCTTGGGATAGTTCTTTAACTGATCATTAGACAGATGACTTGTAGGGTGGTAACTAGAAAAAAGTGGTCTTCCTCTGTTGAAAAAAGATACCACATAAATCATGATGTAGACTTTATGTAAAATGTGAAATTCATCTGGAAATTTCAAAAAAAAGAAATAGTCTTTTAGAAACTGCATGGGCTTATTAAAAATATGTCATGTTAAATTTGTAATTTTATCCCCTGTGTATGTGAAGTAAGTTACTTTTACTGAGGCCTTGGGCAGAGTGTTTCATGATGTATATATGAAATAGATGGTTATATTAGGGGCTGGATTATTGGACAAGGTAGATTGATAGATGATTGAAAGAATTTGATGATTAGATCAATATCAGCTTGGAAAGAGGTATTTCTAGTGACATGACATGGCTGTTTTCTTTACTCCATCCTATTAATCATTTTTATCACTGACTTGGATAAAACAACCCCATCATATTTGCATGTCACCTAAGTCTGAGAACAATAGCTAATATTGGAGTTAGGGAGTCAGGACTGAAATAAAAGAAAAAACATAGCTCTCTGAAATGATTGGCTGAAATTAAGGTGGTCTATGATAGTAAGTGTAAAATTCTGCATAATAGTTATGTGAAATTATCACACTAGTTAAGAATCAAGCAGATATTTTAAGAGCATTTTATATGAAGAGGCTTGAGAACTTGTGATAGAGCTGTGACTGCCATGTTCCCACAGGGCTTTGGTTTGACTGTGTTCACTTTAAAATTCAGGTGTTTAAATTTAATGGCCACTGTGGTAGTGTTAAAGTATGTGGCCTTGAAAGAGGTGATTAGGTTTGAGGGCGCCATCCCTTGTGGATTAAAGCTCTTATAAAAGAGACTTTACACTGTATTTCCCAACTTGCCCTCCCACTTTCTGCCATATGTGAATACAGTGTTCTGCACCTCTGGAGAATGCAGTTCTTAACAGACAACTGAACTCACTGGCACCTTGATCTTGGACTTGCACCTTCTGAACTATGAGAAATAAATTTTTGTTCTTTATAAATTACCCAGTCTCAGGTATTCTGTTAACAGTTGTACATATATACTAAGACACACAGAAAAAAGAAACCCATCCAGAGGACAAGCTTCATAGAGTATGTACAGTTTAGAACTGTACAAGTATAGTTTTACTGTAAAAAGTGCTACAATAATAACATTTAAAAAGAGTTCTTAGTAGAGAAACAGTAAGACACACTTATGCCAAACATAGTACAGAACAAACACCTCTGTGCCTCAGCTGTGCAATCTAAAAATTAAAGGCCCCAGGAATTCAATTCTACTCTTGGAAGGTATTACATCAGAGGTAGTTTCTGGGACAGCATTATGATTTTCCTCTTCCTCTACAGAGAAATACTTTTCAATCAAGTTTAATGAAACCTTATACATAGACTCATTTTCATGGTTTTGTAGAGTTTCAGTTTTATTTGATTTTTTTTTCTCACTTTTTTCTAGCTTCTCAGCTGTCTGAAAGATATTTGAAATGGCATCCAAGATAACCAGAATATTTCTGGTATTCGTGCAATTAAGAGGTTCTTCAATGGTTTTATTATGCCTTAGTGGACCAGGTATACAATCTGTTCAAATGTTCTGCCACTTGTGTAGTTGGTCATAGCTCATACAGCCCCCTTTTGTGTTTTAAAGTCAGCTTTGGAGAGAACGCCAACAAAGAATGGGACTAACCGATGATTCACAACCTGCTGTATCTGATCCTACCAGCCAGCTGTGATGTTGAACACTGTCCATGTAGCTACTTTCTGAATATTTGTATTGGGGTTAGTTAGGCTGGGGAAGTCAACAAGTGCTCCAGCATCTATCACAGCCTGAGACTGTTCATCTTGTTCCAGTGACAATATTTCCTATAACTCTTAGTGTAGGAGTCACAATGGGCAATTCAATAGGTCCTAGAAGCTTCACAAGTTGGGGGCACAGCTCCTGTTTTCATAGTCATTTCATTCCATTCATTTGAACCATCAGGTAAGTCAGGAACTAGCCCAGCAGGTATCTGCTAATACTTCTGGATCACTGTGATGCAGGAGAATAACTAAAGTAGGAAGAATTTGTTCAACAGCATCTGGTGGGGGAAAGTGGGGGACATTCTTATTGCTGCAAAGGTTTGAAAGTATCAAGGTATGTAAGTAACCACATGCTAAAGACAACGTGTCAGGAACTTAAAGAAGAGCTAACAGCAAGTCAGCTGCCCCCTACTTCTTAACTAAGTCTCAGAAAACTGAACCATCCCCTGTGATGTTTCCTAGAGCCCATATGACTTGTTCATGTGCGTGTGTGGAGATTGCAACAGAGAAATGAATGCTGGGATATCACTTCCATCTACGACAGCCTTGATCTGTTCTGATGTCCCAGAAGCAATGTGGAGTGAGTGCCCAAGCAGATTCAAACTGGATGGGACTGTAATCCTATCTACCCAGAAAGTACATAAAGTTCGGAATCTACCCAGCTAGGATAATGTTGTCTATGGGGGCCTGTTTTTTCCCCTAGAAAGCAGCTTCCTAGTAGCTTGAGTATTTTGGAGCTAGCTTTCCACATTGTTGCCCTTTATACCTTTGACAGTGTCATCAACAGACCAATTTACAGGACCCTTGTTGCAGTTTTCTTGCAATGGAGAAGTAGCATCCTCAGGAAATGAGCTTACATTTTTTCTTTTCAGCATCTGGCCACCCTTCTTAGCTTTCCTCAGCTCCTTGTTAACTTCTGTTCTTCGCTGCCACATTTCTGTACTGTCTTTTCTCTTGTTCTTGAATAAGAAGGGCAGCTGGTGAATTAGCATTCTCATTGGTAGACATGGTAATGAGACAGAGAGAGAGTCTGTAAAGGGCACTCAGGCTCCTGCAAGAGGCAGTGTAGGACCCTCAGTCTTGGTATTGACTACCCTCCCTTTAAAAAAAAAAGAATTGCATTAATTAATTAATTAATTATTATTTGATTTCTTGTAGGGCACAGGTGTTCACTAGAGAGAGACAGACAGAAAGAGGGAAAGTGAGAAGGCAAGCTGTCAGGTCCAGGAAAACTGTGGTTGGTCATTTGGGAGTCCAGTGCCTTAACCAGCATGCCACCTACTGGACCCCTACTGTAGACATTTTAATAGAAATGAAGTTTGGTATAGGAAAGTGAAGACACCATTGTGTTCATTCATGGTTTCTAGGTTTTAGAAGTGTCTGGGAATGTCATAAAAGGACTATTTCAAGGAATTAAGTGAAACGTAACTTTCTTGTATGTATGTGTAGGGAGAGGAATCATTAGAATAATAACTATTTTCAAATACTTAAAGGCTAAAAGAGGAATTAACCTAGTTGTACATTTATTCAGCTTTGAAGAGAAAATATTCAGTACCAACTATGGGGTTGAAAATTGTACCCAGAATTGGGCTAATAATAGTAACTAAAATCAGAAAAACTGAACTTCTCCTTACCCTTTATGGTACTCGAAGTGTGGTAGAAAAGGCAGGCATTAGCTAAGTAACTATATGAGTAAATATAAATTGCAACTATGTTAACTGCAATAAAGTGGAGGTATATTGCACTTTGAGCCTTCAGTCGGGAGATTTGGTTTGGCTAGTAAGAAAAAGGAAAAGGATACTTGCTTTAAATGACAAAGAATATATTTAACTAGGTTAAAAGTGATGGGGAGGGGGACCAGCAGTTAGTGTAATGGCTATGTCACTGGATTCCCATATGGTCCACCGTAGTCTGAGTCCCGAACCCAGTGGCTTAAACTCACGCTGGGCATGTCTGCATGTGTGCCCGAGATCCCGACAGGAGAATGGAGGAGAAGGGATTGCGGTGTGGCCATCCCTCCTGGGGGATGATTTCTTGCTTTCTGTCTCTCTCTCTTTCTGGCGAGCGAGAGCAAGTGCCCTATAGGGAAAACCTATCCCCAAAAAAAGAAACCCAAACAAACAAACAAAACCGGGATGGTGGATGGGGAGGGATCTGGGATTAGCAAGAGTGATGATTTATAAGGAACAGAAAGCCTGCCTGCTGCAGAGTTCACTCTGAACCTGAAAAAATAGGAAGAGGTCAGAAAACTGAGCCATTAAAGATGTTGGTAATAATATTCCTTATCTAGAAACAGTGAGAAGCATTGCTGGTCTTACCTACATGACTATCTGATTTAAATTTGAGAAGATACCAATGACTGTGGTGTGGGAATTGACTGGAGTTAAGACCAGAGAGGATGTAAACCACCTAGAGAATGATTGCGGTTAGATGGACAAAAGATACAGTTCTGCAAGAAATGTGATGTCAGTGAAAATGGAATCCAGGTCTTGAAGAGAGTGAAAATCATTTTGAGGGCAGAAGACTTGGTTATGAATCCCAGTGTAACTGTTACCAGCTTGATGATCTGTGCAGATCGTATTATTTCTCTGTCCCTGATTTAGGTACACATTTTTTCTCACAGGTTTTGTCAGGATTGAGTGATTGATACACATGCAGATAGCTTATAAACTTGAAATATTAAATAAAAAGGAAGATTTTAGGGAAAAAAAACATTAGTCAGTAATGGCCATTATTAGACTGTATGGTCCAGTGAAGAAATAGGATTTCTTTTTCAGTTTGTTAAAGGGTACATGCACGAGAGAGAGAGAGAGAGAGAGAGAGAGAGAGAAAGTGAGAAAGCACCCCTTGCAGGGATGACCATGCTGCTGTCTTCTCTTCTCTGCTGTCCTCTCAGGAATTGGGGTATGCATTTACACACTCCCTGCATGTTTTTGCAAGCCTCTGGGTCCCGGAATCCAACCATGCAGTTGGCGATGTGGAATCCAGCCGCCTTAATCACCACACAACCTGGCTGGCCTGAAATAGAATTTCTTCAGTAGACCTTAGTCTAATTAGTTGGAATATATGATTCTTTAAGTTATTTATTATTGCAGTTTTAGATTTCTATACCTCTTCCCAGTTATTTTGGAGCATTAGCTAGCAAAGGCAGTCTAAAAATTTGAAGTGAGTTCATGCTTTTGATTTTCTACTAGCAATTGAGTAGCTTGATGGGATTTAAATCAGACATGAGCTCTTTTCCTTCTGTGTGATATCAGAAGCAAAAAAAAAAAAATTTAGGGAATCTTACGGTAAAGCCCTAAAGCAATGAAATAGAAAGTACAAAAAAAAAAAATAAAATTCTCAAGTATATCTTTGGGTAAGTTAGGACTTTTGTATCTGAAGTTATCTTCAAGTCCATAGAGATACACATGTATTTCTGTTCTTGAATGTTCCCTGTATATGCGTATGAATTTATATGAAGCCATGCAGATACATCAGGGGTCTTGTGAGTGAAAGTGTAACTTTAATTTTCAAAATGCTTTATTTCACAACCCAAGAGAAAATGTAAATCAGGGTTATATTTGCTATTTAGCTATTTTTTTTTTGAGACAGATAGGAAAGGAACACTATTTCTCTTAATTTATAGAAAGAATTGTGTGTAGGTAACACTATTTATTCATATATTTATGCACACAAAATACACTGAAGTATTTACTGAACACCAGAGATGTTTATATGAATTGCTTTAACACATAGTAAGTTGTAATAGGTTATTTATATATATTAGTATTGCTCTCAACAACTGAGTAAAATATGACATGCCCTTTTACATCGGAATAGGGGAAAAGGCCAGGACGCAAATATAAAGTTTTGAATATCTACGATCTTTTAGAATAATCCCAAAGACAATTTCAACTGTAGCTCTATACACTTAAGTGTGTTTTATGTTACTGAATATTTTGTTGCTTTTAAGTCCTTAGGAATTATTCAATTCTCAGTTTGTGTGACTTTTTTTCTTAGAGATTTTTGCTATAGGGCATGTGCGTTCACCAGAGAGACAAAGAGACAGAAAGCAATAGTCATCCAGCCAGGGGGGATAGCCACCCCACAATCCCTTCTCCTCCATTCTCCTCTTGGGATTTTGGGCACACATGCACATACACCTGATATCAGTTTGAAGCCACTGGGTTCAGGACTTGAATTGTGGTCAACCATGTGGGAATCCAGCGATGTAGCCGTTATGCCATATATTGGTCCCATCAATATGTGTGACTTCTGTATGTATTTTGTGATTTGGGACATTTCTGTGCAGAGGAGAAAATATCTTTCATTTTAGTTATTTAGTTGTAAGTATTTAGTTGCTTAAGGAACTAGGAATAATAATTGTTGAAGACCAGTTACATTTGAGGTTTTTTTTTAAACATGTGGAAGTTACTTCTTTATCTGTAGCTGAGTAGAAGGCATATATGAGTGAAAAGTTCTCCCACAGACTTCCATTTATACTAATGAAGACAGTAAAAGATGGACCAGCCATGAGGCTAAAGAATTTACATGTACTGTGCTTTCATTTAATCTTTTCAGCCACCTTGTGAAGTACAGGTATTGCTATTCTAGTTTCACTTATAATGAAGCTAGGGTTAGTGATGTTTAATAGCTAGAAAATAGAGAGGTATATATTTTACCCTAAGTCACATTTGATTCCAACACTGCTTTGCTATTTTGAAATAGCTTATTTGATACAAAAGAAAATGATTGAAATCATTTTAGACTAATCTTCTGGAGTCATGCTTCTTGTTTCTTGTTATGGTACTGTATTAAAAAGAGATAACACAGATAGCAGATACAAAGGTTGCAATCAGGAGCCAATAGCAATCCCTGAGAAATAGTAGATTTCTTGTTGTTGCCTTTGTAATATATTTTTAAGTAGCTAATGCATACACAGTAAGAAATAATTTAGATAATTCAAGAGTCTAGACAGTGCAAAATATGTCTCCCTTCCACTCTAGCCTGCTGCTTCCCTAC